>NC_060281.1:49458963-49801958 GCF_021613505.1 Equus quagga
AAAGAGTTTATAGTGGCCTTAGTGAGCAAGGACCAAGTGTGATCTTTGACAAACAGAAGAATTTTAAATCAATTCATGTAATTGGGCTCATGTTGCCTGAGTCCAACCTTTTCTTTTGCTTTCAGTCTCTTCTTCCTGTCAAGCCCCATGGGTGAGTGGAGTGGCTAGATGTCTCTGCAGCTAACTGCTACGGCATCTACAGGCAACAGCAAATGAGATAAGGAAAAGTTCTTGTTTCAAGAGATTCTTTCAGAATGCAGCCCCAAGTGCCTGCTGTTGTCTTGCTCTGGGAGGCTTTTCTCCATCTCGGCGTGTCTGGCTTGATGGATAATCTTTCAAATGTGCAGGAATATTTCAGATTGGAAACAATAGTTTCTTAGGCATTAGAAGAGCTTCAAGAATTCATTTTTCATCCCTACTGCAATGTGTTAATGACCAAAGGTTACACAAAACACGAAGTATTTGAATCTCCTGATACGGAAAGTTCGCGAAAATGCTTCATGCCATTTTCCATTGCTGTTCCAAAATCACATCTGTTTGGAACTGAACCGTAGCATGTGTGCTGGGGAACCTGTATGAAATTAACTTTTATAGCTGCCTTTACAAGCAGGATCTTTTATTGTCTACAACTTGGCTGGGATTCAGGAAGTTCCTAAAATGATTTATTGTCATATGTGCCTATTCGATGGCGGCTGATGAAACTGATATATTATTGAACATATGCAGTCATTCTGGCTAGAGACAACAGATCATCTGAGCCTTTTATCCAAAATGATCGAAGAATTCACATTGTGGAAGAGGAAAAAAAGTTGAGTATTGTGTTTTAAGCGAAATAATTACTTGCAGGAGCAAAACATTTGTTAGCAATCCTATAGTTTTTTTCTCTTTGCCAACACAGTAAGACCTTACTAGAATCTAGAATACATTCTTTAACTGAATGCTTAAGGGACTATTTCCCCAGTAAATGTTGGTTCCCGTTCTTATAATATCTGAGATGTTTAGTTCGGCTTATTAGACTGTGGTATCAAGAATCAAAGATCATGAATCTAAATTTCTTTCGTGTTACTTAATGCAAAAAACCCCCAATTCTCTTCGTGTTTGACAGAGGGGCCCCTTCAGTCCACTAGTCATCTTTCATATGATTGCAAGAGGAATTTGGTGAAATAAGGGGTGATAGCAATGGAGTCTGTCTTTCTAGTCAAAAAACTCAAGAGCATGTTTTTCTATTGATGAATCGCAACTTCCACACGTGAACGACGGCACCCTTAACCAATCAACAAGAATGACATTGCATTTGATCAAATTAAAATACAGGGAGAAAAGAGCCAATGTAATTCTAGGATCTGCATTTATACCATATAAAATATTTAATCCTGTGGCAAAATCTGGAGTTTCTGGATTCAGTGTGTACTCTCGCCGCCAGATAGCTAATTGACACAATCACATTTCGATTGGAAATGCATAGTCAAAGATCTGGGCGTTTCAGATGGATTTGGAAACGAAGCCACAAAACTCCAGATCTTAGAGAGCTGTGTTAACCAGTGCCATTCAGATCCAGTTTTCTAGTTACCATGTCAATTGAAAACGTTTGAGTTATAGTGTCAGTGGAAAAACAACAACGACAATTCCTAGTTGTCTACAGGGTCATTTATAAGACAAAGGTGGGAGTAGTTACTCCAAATGGAATTAGAGACAGTTGTTTTTTTCTCTTGATGCTGCAGAGGCCCACTTTTTTGGGAACAGAATTTGGAGGCTGGTGTTGGGGTTCTGCCTGGTCTATGTTATTCCTCTTTATTCCAAAACCATTTTTTATTTAAAATGGAAGTGATTTATGTAGTTACCACCTCACTCATCTTCATAAGGAATTTAGATATCAACAGAGGTCATTAACTTTCTACAAACAGAAAAATAGAAATGAACTTAAGGGACTTAGCAGCATTGATTATGAAACTATTTAGTCCCTGAAATTCTGGCATGCTGTTTCTGTCTCTGAGCTGACCGAGGATCAGAATGAATCCTAGCTGAGTAAGTGCCTTGGTTGTGTTCAGACTTTGCTTTCCCCAACCTTAATGGTTTGGTGGTTTGACAGTTACGTGCTAATAAACATATTTCGCAGTCAGGCGAGTTAGCTTCAAATAGTAAAGGAATCTTTCATGATTGTGGACAATTGCTAACAATGTCGGGGCTGTGTGCTCCTGTACCAAAATGGGTCCTACTCTGTCCACTCTTGAGGCTGGAAGCAAACAATTCAGAGTGCATGTCTTATTGTCAGGCACATCGTCTTTGCTTATAAAGAAGGATAGCGGGTTCTCAAGGGGCTTGGAAACAGTTGAATATGGGTAATGTTAATTTGGTGTAAAACTTCAAGTGGCATATTACTAATGCCAAAGAACAAAGCAATGGAGGATGTGGTAACTAATTACTGACAGCACTGTCACTATTTTTTATGTAAGTGTGAACAAGAATCATATATTTCCTATAGTTCATCCTTGTTGATGTACTTAGCATTACGGGTAAAAAGAGTGATAATGAGCAGCCAGCTGATTGCTGAGAACTGCCGTGGACTCCCCTTGCTAGCAGTATTTTGTACCCATGCTCAGAGGCCCTGGGGGCCGTGGACATTCTTTAAATACATGAGACAATTTAGTAGTTGTGATTTAAAAGCACTCTCATAGACTTGAATGAGAAGACCCTGTCATAATAATCTGAAACTAATGACACTGTGATTTGGTGTTGCAGAAAGCTGCTGAGACTACCAAATGGGGACGTCTAGACTCCACAGTGTGGCTCTGACTTCCTTGGGAGCTCTAGATCGCACTGTGGAAATAGAAGGACTAGATATTGGGGGGTGTGAGGGAACTATGTTAATTCAGGGATTCCAGCAAGAGAGGAGGACGTTAACATTTCTTCAAGATGAACTCAGCAGCTATGGACACCTGGTTTGATGATTTTTTTAAAAGAGTCTTTTATTTGAGAATCTTGAGGAGATTTATCTAACGTCCATGACAGGATGAAAAGGACCCATTCCAAAAACTGGATAATTATGGACTCAAAGAACCTCAGACCAAGGGCTAGAGGTTTGTATGTCAACATATAAAAAGGGATGCTGAAGGTATAAGGGCAGAGTAATTTAAAGGGAAGAACTTAGAATCACAGACTCCTAAAATGTAGTGCTAGACGGACCTAAAGGCAATTGTCGAATCTTCTGCCATTTAGTCAATGACGAAACTGAAGCCCAATGACGTTAAGATCTTTTAGAGGGAGAATTAGAATTAGAATCAGCTTCCTAACTCCAAGTCCAATAGTCTCCCAAGTACATCAATTCCTTTAGAAACCCTGACTGCTGTCCTCTAAGCCCAGCCTTATCAGAAAAGCCCCTTTAATTTATCATTGGGCGGGTCTCTCTCTAGGTGACCAGTCTCGAGTCAGACACATCTCTCTCCTTATTGCAAATCGGTACATTTACTCTCTGGTATGAATCCATCTTATGTCCCTCTGGGAAGCTTGAGCTCCTTCCTAGGGCCGCTGGACTGGAAATCAGAAAATCTGGGCTCTGGGCTCATTTCTGTCAAGTCTCTTAACCTCTCAGTTCTGTTCTCTTATTTGTAAAGTTGGGAGAATGATTGTATGATCTCTAAGGCCCTCTCAGCTCCAAATTGCTAAGACTCTATTTAAACACATTTGAAGGGGAAACAATGGGGGCTATTTCCTGGACAGGATGATGACTGTCTTTTCATATGCAAATATGCATTGTGAATTCTAAAAGGGAGAGTAGATATGAACTGCTAGTGGAGGAGAATGGACCCAGGTGGCTTGACAACACCACCAAGCAAAGTCGGGAAAGACTTAAGGGGTCTTTGAACAAAATGATGTTTAGATGAAAGGAATGCTCAATGAACCTGGTAAACAGAGTCTAAGTTCAGCTCATTGAGAGTCCACTGGCTGAGGACATGGTAGAAACCAGATCTTTGAATTTTTCCAAGTATGCTCCAATAACGTCATAGGAAAAGTTATTCATGATCACATAAGTTTTTGAAACACTGGGAAAACAAAATAAATTGTTTTCTTTAGGAAGGACTTCTCAGTGCCTTTAATGTGATAAACTGCTTTGGGAAACTCTAAGGTGCAGAATTTCCCAGATTCATTTGGCCATGGAACACACTGTTTTCTGGCACATTCCCTGGGAAACACTATCTTAGAACAGACCTAGAGAGAGGGGAGAGGACAGTTCAGGGTCATATTTTAGCACCTCTTGAAGGATGTGGATCAAAAGCTAAAGTGTGAGAACGGAGCACCCGCACAGGTGTCCTCCCTTAGACACCAAAGCGGACTCAGAACACATCTGAACCTGAGACCGGAAACCGTAAGGTAGTGGGAATCTGTGGGAGAAACCGTGACCTTGAAGGGAAGGCTGAGGATAAAGTACATACATGTCTTCTAAAAGGAGGGAGAGGGCAAACAAGAACTCCTAGACTCTCTAACGTTTTCAAGGACACCAAACTAACTGTATCACTTAAATGGTTTCTAGTTATTTCCTGGCCTGCAAAAGGTGTGCACACAACAGAATAGCCTTATGCTGAAGCAAAGATTAATTTTTATATAATTTTTTTGCAAAGGTTAATTTTGTAGCCCATAGTATAAGTAAAAGGAGCAGGTTAGAGCCCACAACAAGGTCTTAGATGAAGACATGTGGAATTCACTGCTATGGGGACCTGGAGTTCTTAACTGGAGGTCCATGGATGTGCATCAGAGGATCAGAGGATGCGTATGCACAACTTTGTGGTGGAATGTACACCTGCTGGGTTTTTGGAGCAGTGTAAATGGCTTTCATCAGATTCTCAAATGAGCCTATAATCTCAAAAGCAGTCAGCAATGCCTTACTGAGGCTCATTTTGCAGGGGAAGAAACTGAGGCTCAGAGAGGTGAGTGTACTTGTCTTTATCTTTCGTTGCTGGCAGTGAAGTTCACCTGAGAGCTGATAAGCATAGGTGGAATGGAGAATCCACTGGGGGCCCTTGACCATTGGTTTTGGGGGTGCCCTTGCCCCTAGACTGGAGTAGTCCTTGAAATATGCATTACACTTCCCATTTTGCAGGCAGAACACAGACAGTACCAATTATTCAGAGTGACCTGCCACTAGAACATTTGCACTAGAAACCCCGAGTCTTGACTCCCACAAGAAATTACTCATAATTAATTTGTTACATATTCCATATATCTAAGAAAAACAAAAATGAATTTTGGTTTTAAACATGCCATAATTGTGAAAGGTTTTCTCTGCATTCAGTATCACACTGTGGTTTTGCCGTGAACATCACAAAGATTTTGAAATCAGAAGGTTTTTCATTTTACCTTTTAGAAACATGGTATAATTTGTCTGCATGATTGCATTTTAATTAGCACTCCCATTGCCTATTTAAACATGCACAGATATAAAACGAGCCAAGCAAATAGAAAGACATATAGCCAAGGTGTTTGCTACTGTGCTGTTACTGAACACTGCCTTGGGATAAACCCCGTACCAGACTCAGGTTTAATAGTGTGAACTGGTTCAAAATGAACCCATTTGTATGCGTAATATTTTACATAAGGGGTAAGCTGCTTTAGCAATTGTTGATAATTATGGATCCTTGCACAGCTCTGAGGATCTCCAAACATTTTTTGGAAGTAAATCAGCCATTCCTACAATTTAAAAACAAAACTGTAGAGAGTTTTATAGGGGGCATTTTACACAAGTCTTGGGTGGTTAGATGATGACCCTTGGAAATGCAAAACCACATCAGAGTTCCGCCAGTTTGCACGTTGTGGGCAGGGAGGATGGGGGAAGGATGCAAACCACAAGAATGGACTTACTTTGGAGGGAGGTTTTAACTCTCTTTATAGCACAGCACGAGGTGGTGGTTCAGCGTGGTTTGTGCTGCTCTTCTGGGAGGCACCACTTTTCCAAATTCTGAACTAGGCTGTTAAGATCAGAAATAAAGGTGAAGTAAAGAGATTCGCCCTTCCGGACCCACCCTTGGAAGCCCTAGCTTCTAACACTTTTCTAACTAAGACCTTTGTGGGTTGAGCAGATCAGTCCTGAGAAAGCCTTCAGCCTTTTCAGTAGTGGCTGTCGGGAGTCAGGTGAGCTGTAGCTCAGGCTAGTGGTCAGATCACCATGAATATCCACCAGCAATCAGCTCTCAAAATTAGGTTGATACTTGGCTTAAATAGTAGTCTACGAATATTTCCCAAAACATCAGCTACATGATAAGATGAAATATTTATTGTTACATGGCTTGCTCAACTACCAGCTAGTCAACTAAAACTGGGATTCATTGGAATGAAATTCCTAAATCCTCTTCCTAAGGCACACCACGACCAAAAATCTCTGCAGAAAAATGGCGTATCTATGCAGCGTTGAAAGAGAACCTGAAGCAAACTTAGAACTTGGAGCTTTAAGGTGACGTCAGTTGTTTAGCAGCTCTGGGATGATTGTCTTGTGACCTCTCGTTGGACAGACCTGTTCGTGCGACAGAACTATCATTTTTTTGTGGAATTGAAAATCATGCTTCTTGCAAAGCAGGGCATTCCCGTCTTTGTACTGATAGGTCATTATGAAGTCCATTGAAAATAATTTTGTAATGAAATCTCAGTTAATAATTGTAGATGTCCAGAGTATTCTGGGCCCTAGATGTAATAAACAGTCAGAGGGGCTTGACCCCTGAACTCTTAATGCCTAAACAATGCACCTCCAACTCAATAACCGACGTCGTTGATGGCGAGGGCCCCAGCCGATGACTGACTTTTCCTCCCCCATCAAATTCCTCATAAAAAGGCAGGAGTGTGTGTGGACAACAAAACAAGGGTGACAAGCTAGAATCTTCATCCATCTAGACTCTTCGCCACAGTGCTGACAAATGAGAGTAAAAGCTCAGACTTCCTGCTCTTTCTCTTTAAACCCATTAAGCCTTCTCTGGTAAACAGCCCTGCTGTTGCTTTGTTTAGTTTTCCTCCCTTCCCCCATTTGTTTAAAGCATTGCAAGTCCTACAACTGCCGTGGCCATCATTCTCCCAGAACACAACCTGCACAATGGCAGGGCTACAATGGGAGAGGCAGCCTGGCAGCGATTCCTTTGTGCCTCAGAGGGTTTCAACCGATTTGTGAGGCTGAAGCAGCCATCCCAAGGTAGGTACTGAGGGCTGACTAGTGGAGCAGGCTCTTTTGAGTTAATCTGTAGGAACACATTTTTGCCTTTTTCAAGTGTTATTAAGCACGAGTCAAGGAGGCTCGGGCAGAGTCCTCACTAGTTCTCCCAGTTTTGACTTATGCCTTGAGCACTGTGCAGAGTGCTTAGATACACAGAGCTAAGTACTACCTGCATCTGACTTGCAAGGACCTCTAGGACTTTGTTGATGCTCAGGGCCTGCCTCCACCTCTCGGCTGCTGTGCAACCCCCTGCCCCCCAATGCTTGGTGGTAGTTGTCAGGTTTGGATGAAGAGAGAAGGAAGAGGTTTGTAAGAACCAGATAAGTGGTCTCATATGTACCTAGGAGATCAGTAATTGCCAGAGCCTTGGTTAAAAAATCTTCATAGCTCTTTATTTCGCATCCACTATATTCTCCTAAGACCTGGGTGGGGTTGATGTGGGCTTGGCGAGTGGAGGAGTCAAAAGAAAGATTTCTTGGACTCTCAGGGTCTGGTAATAGTGCTCTTTTATTCAGAAAATATCTTGGGGACAGGACCCATGGGCAGTGAAGAGCTGCAATGTGTTGAGGGTAGGGCTAAATTTATAAGGCATAGGTGTGTGAGTTATTTCTTTACAAGACAAAGGAAAGATCATGTAAAAAAGTCGTTAAAATGATATCAGTGCAGCTGGGGTCTGGTTACTGGGTGGTCTATAACTTTGGATACGAATCAGGTCAAGATGTCCTGTACTTCCCAGAGGGTGGTATAGATCATAGACAGGCATGGAGGCCAGAATGCCTTGGGCTTCTCCCCGTGGGGCAGCCTTGATCCACATCAGGTCACCAAGAATTTGTGTGACCTTATGATAAGTCACTTGCTGTGAGACAGTAGAAAATATATATATTGGTCTCTGCCCCCTGTTCCTGGCACAGAGCTCCTAAAACCCTTGTAATTTCTTAAGATAAGAACACTAGGAGCATCTTTTGTTCGAATAGTTGGTCTTTGACCCAAGTTCCTGACACAGAGTTCCTAAATCCCTTGGAATTTGCTGGGTGATAGCAGTGTCTTTTGTTCTAATGAGATGACTCTTGGTGGACTCCTGTATGGAGGCTGGTCACGAGAAAGATCAAGCCATGATTAGAAGTTTGGAATTTTCAGCTCCACCCCCCATTCTCCAGAGACAGGAGAGGGACTGGAAATGGAGTTAATGATTGCCCTGCCTATGTGATGAAGCCTCCATAAAAATCCCCAAAGTCCAGGGTTCAGAGAGCTTCCGGCTTGGTGAACTCATGGAGGTGCTGGGAGAGTGATGCTTCCGGAGAGGGCATGGAAGCTCCAGGCCCCTTCTCACATACCTTGACCTATACATTTCTTCTATCTGGATGTTCATCTATATCCTTTATCATATCCTTCTATAATAAACTAGTAAACAATGAGTAAACTCTTTTCCCAAGTCCTGTGAATTATCAGACCTGAGAAGGGGGTCATGGGAACCTCTGATTTATAGCCAATAAATGATCAGAAGCATAGGTAACAATCTGGACTTGGAATTGGCATCTGAAATTGATTGAGAACTTGTGGGACTGAGCCCTTAACCTGTGGGATCTGACGTTATCTCCAGCTAGATAGTGTCAGAATCGAGTTAAATTCTAGGACACCCAGCTGGTGTTGCAGAATTGCTTGCTGTGGGGAAAAAAACCCACATCTGGTGTCAGAAGTGTTGTGAATGTGGTAGTCGTGTGAGAGTAAAGGAGACACACAGGAGGAGAAGTGTAGGTTTCTTTACACTTACGTTCTCTGAGTTTCCGTTTCTTCATCAGTAATATTAGAGTAGTTCAGTGGTTCTCAAAGCGTGGTCCGGGGACCAGCAGCATCAACATTGCCTGGGAACTTGTTAGAAATGCAAATTCTCAAACCCCAACTGAGACTTTCTGAATCAGACCTGCTGAGTGGGGCCCAGCAATCTGCATTATCTTAAGAAGCCTTCCAGGAGATGCTCATGCAATCTCAAGTTTGAGAACTTTTGGAAAATGTTTCCAGCAGTGGCATTTGGATGACGCATAGTTTCAGCTCATCAAGTCAGTTCAAACCCAAAGTCCTACATACACATGATAACATTTCCAGGGTGAGACTTGCCACGTGTATCAGCTGTGAGCATCCTTGCTCTTACACAGATGAAGAATTATAATTACGTGATGAAGGGAAAGCTACAGAAAGGTGAACTAGCTTGGCAAGTTAAAAACCTTTCTGTTCAGGATCCTATATCCCTCTTAAGTCAAACTGAAATGATTTCACAGGATGGTGATAAGTGCTCGACTGCTGTTGGACTGCTCTAGGCAATATCGACTTGGATGCGCACATTTGCTTGCTCTGAAAAGAGAACTGGAGGATTTTTTTTTCTTACCCAGGATCAGTTCTTTGTTTGATAAAGATGCCCTGAGAACACTAGTAAGTGCTGTGCAGCTTCACCTGTTAAAGTAACTGCTATGTTATATCTTAAGGAGAGAAAGACAGGCCCTTCTGAAGTAGGTATCAGAGTTGTCATAGCAAAGTTCTGACCCCAGGCCCCATTGCATATGCGATTTCTCCTGCCTTTATGTACCCCCCTTCCTCCTCCTTGCTTGTGTACCTTTTACGTATCTTTTGGGACTCTGTACAGTCATCAGTCACTTCTGGGATACTCTTCCTGAACTTCCGCAATTGGGTTAGGAGCCCCTTTTCAGTGTTCCCTGGGCCCCCAGTGCTGATCTGTATCACAGCTGTCAACAAGTGTCATCATTGCTGCTTGACTCATCCACTTCCCCAACTCATCCGGAGCTCCATGAGGACAAGGGCTGTCTCCCTCACCACTCATTTCATTCTTAGGGTCTAGCACAGTGCCCTGTACATAGAGAGCATCAGTTATTACTTATTTATGGAGAGTGGCTCCATATCTCCCAGCCACCCTCCAATAGATTATTTGTTTTTTTAGTCACCCATCTGTTTATAGGTCCATCAGTCAAATAGCTATTGTCCAAATAGTAGACGTTGCCCAAAGATAGGATGTGGTGGGGCTGCTGTCAGGGACTCAGACATGAGCCCATTGCACTTTCTCCTCGAGAACCTGAGGGCCCGATGGCTTCCCCCCCCCCACCCATTTTTTGTTTGTTTTTGCACCTCAGGTGCAGACGCCCAGGTCACGGCACACCACAGTCACGGATCTCTTCAAGGCCCTTCTCTAGATGGAAAGTTTTCCTTTTTCCCATTCCCCACCCCCATGTTTGTCCTCTCTGTAGGCAACCAGTTAACATGTTTGTGTGCATTCTTTGATTTGCCTATATTCTTGCAAAACATGTATTTCTGTTTTGTGAACATGTGTTTTAAGTTTACATAAGTGGTATACAAGAAACCTCATTCTGCTTCTTACTTTTTCCGCTGTGCATGTTAACAGGCGTCCGTGTTGCTGTGTGTGACATCCTGTTTTACTCATCTGTTCCCACAGTGGTGGGCACCTAGGCTGCCTCCAGCTCCCCATGGCCACAAACATTGCGATGAGTATCCTTGTTGACCGATGGGAGAATCCCTAAGAATTCATGGCATATATGCCCTAGGACTCAGGGGCAGGACTCTGGGTCACAGTATGTGTATGTTCCTACATTGGCTGATTACCACCAGATTCTCTCCAGAATCGTTTCTGGGATCTTGTAGATTGGCAGAAACTCCTTGTTTACATTCTAGATTGTAGTCCCTTGACAGTTTTGACATTGGAAATTTCTTCTTCTAATATGTTGTTTGTTAGCTTTGCCCATGGTGTCCTTTGCTTAAAAAAAAGTTTCCGTCTCCAAAATGTATTACAGACTTTGGTTTTGAATGGTCCTAAATGATCTTTTGATTATGAGCAAAAGTGGGTAGCTTTTCACCGTAAGATAAGTTTTTGCTATGTTTTAAGAGCAGCCGTAGACAGCATCATGCTTATCTGGACCTCAGCATGCCTCAATGAGTTAATCAGTTGAGCCTCAATGCAGAGAAGCCCCTAATATTAACCAAAAAACTACCTACATGTCAGTCCATTGTGGAAATAGGGCTACAAGTGTTGTAAATAGGAAGTCATGCACCTTTGTGATAACCCCTATAAATAACCAAAACAAGAGAAGAGAGAAAGAAAAAAAAGCATGAGAAAGTACTTGTGACCTTAGGGAGTGGGGCCCAGGACTCAGAAAAGCTGAAAGAGCCAAATTGGTTTTCCCGTGGGCAAGCCTGTGTTTATAGTCCTTATGAGAATTCAGAAACCCCTCTCTTAATGGTTCCTGTTGGCTCTGCATATTTTACCTTGGCTGGCAGATATCCTGTTAGAGTTAGCAAAGATTCTAGGAGTGGATGTATAAAAAGAATCGGAATTTCTTAGTATGTGTTAAGAGCCTTTATGATACAGTCTCAATAACATCAATCTCATCTGCTCCTTCCAGCTCCTCCCCACTCCTATTTGATGGCAACCCACATCAAATGCCATACTCAGTTCCCCTTAGCATGCCACTTGTGTGCACATGCTGGTGTCTGTGACCTGAGGGACTTGTACCTGTACTCAAGACCCAGCCCAAGCTACGTCTCGTCTATTAAACGCCATACTCTTCCCTTCCCATCTCAGGTGGGCCTACTGTATCAGGTATATACCTCAACTATTGCATATATCGTGAGGTCGTGTACGTGTTATGTGTCTGCCTGCTCCAGCTCCCACTTAACTGAAAGCTTCTTGAGGAAGGAGCAGGGTCATGTTCATTAAGTATCACCAATAGAATCTCAGACATATGGTGGAGACTCAATAATTCTCTCCAACATGACGGAAATCTGCTTTCTTGTCCCTTAAAGATTACCATCTGATAGCCCAGATCCTTAAGCTAAAAGCTAAAATACCAACTAACTAATCTGAAGAGTAAGTCCATACTATTATGTTTCTGGTTTAGTGTGTAAAATCTTCCACCTGATATTCACAACTGAAGAGGAAATTTCTTGCAACAGAGAACTCATAGTAATATAGAGGAATGATGGTAACAATGGAATTTACAAGCAGCAACATGGCAGCTAGAAAAGGTTATTTAGAGGGATTTTTTGGGTCAGGGGGCCCTTTTGCTGCCACTCAAACGACCTCACCTCTGTAAATATCAATATTTAGGGATGTCTTGGGTATGTTCACAAACAGAGTTAGCCTTTCCTCCCCGGTGTTATATTTGTAGGTTTCTCAGCAAGGTGGGCAGATAAGTATACAGCACATAGAATTTCTGAGTTGTCATGTTGATTTGGGTCAAATTTCATCATGACAATGATATACTGATACTTTTTCCCTGAGTAAGATGTGTTTGATGATAATGTTTTGTTGCCAGAAGTTCACTGCGAGAGGAAGTAGAAGTAATATAGGAGGTATAGGAATGTTTCTCCCAAGAAGAAGATTCCCTTCTTAGGATCCTAGGTGGGGTTTTCTTTCCTGACCTTTCTTCCTTAGCCTTGAATGTCAGTGCGAGGACCCTCGCTCCACGAATGCAGAATTCAGCTACATAGGTTGGCCTCAGAGAATAGATGCTCATTGGTTGGGCCATTGGGCACCCAGTTAGCCATTTCCCTCCATTTTGCTTTTCCACTTCTTTTTGTATGCTTGTTTTATTTTCCTTCTTCTTTCAGCAGGATGACTTTATTGTCGCCTCAGTCCACGTGGTGGAAAACACAGCCACACCCTAGTGTCCACCCCTTAATTCCTATTCCAAAGTCCTGGGGTCTGGAATTTGGAATTCCCACTGGTCTAGAACGGGTATGGTGCCTATTTTTTTTCCTGTCAACTTGGCGGGGGTAAAAGACCAGGTTGAACAGTCATGGCTACTGGGAACTCCCTGCGACCAAGGCAGGAGGGTGGAGAGCAGTTCCAGAAAGGAGGGCTGCACATATGCTTTAATAGGCATCTGCTCTACAGCAGTCTTTAGGAAGGGTTTCCTAGGCACTAACCTAAGGCCCACTTTTGAGAAACAGCCAGTTCTTTTTCGTCCCAACACCAAAAAAAAGTAAGAAAGAAAAGAAATGGACAGAATTTGGAATGTGTTCTAAGAGCCCTGGTTCTGTTGTAACACACACATCTCTGTCCCCTGTGGTACGTACATAGTGTGCCTGCATATAGAAATGTCTACTGTCAGAGTTAGTGTAGTGCAAACATATGCTCTCTTGAGATTCCAGCATATGAACTTTTCAACACACACACCTCACACAAAAATTTCCCAAGGAAGGCAAATAATTTCAGGTTTAGGAAAGAGCAGAGATGTCTCGATAATAGCATTCAACAAGTGTAACATTCTGGGCTCAAAGCGAATGCCTTGTGGGAAAAAAAGGTGCTAAAATGGCTTGATTGGGGTTTTAATGAGAGATTTTTCTCCTCTACTCCATCCTCCTCCCCTCCTCCCCACCCGGGTTATTTTCTCCAGCAGTCCAGTCAAGAGCCCAGTGCTGGGGAACACTAAGAGAATGTTAACAATTCAACTCTACCAATTAATTGCCGGCACTTTCTCCATCCTGCTCAGCAGGGCCTCTCTCTTGCAGGCTGCCGAAAACATAACAATGTGCCTTTCCGTTGTGAATGCGGAATGGGATGTTCATCAGAGGGCTTACAAATCCTCAGGGCTGCAATATCTGCTCCTTGGGCACATGTTATGGAGGCCAGAACGTGTCTCCCTGTCACACTTGGATGTGAGTAAATTCTTATGTGACAGTAAAATGAGAAACAGGAATCCCCTCTTCAAAGACAAAAGGGTATACAGGAAATGTACAGAGGCAGTGACTTAAATTACACGTGTGAACACTCTGTCTGCCTCTGGTTCCTCCCTGCCTGTTAATGAAATGACTCACTCAAGAATCCAGGTTTGAATTGTAGGGTTGCCATCACACCCTACCTAGGTCTGCATGGACGTTTTAGAAATTGAGTTGGCTTGTTAGTTCAATACGTATTGAGAACGCCTAAGGCGGGACCTCTGTGTGGGAAGAGACCAGGAGAAACCTCCCAGGTATAGATCCTCCATATGGAGCTCACAGTCCGGTTTGGGAGCTTAAGTGCAGAGGTGAAGTGTGAATGGATTTAAGGGAAGATGTGAGGCTGCGGATAATTAAGTACCAAATAAGTATCACTAATAGTGCTATTTTTAGCCACAGTTCAGTTTAAAAGAGGAAGGAAGGAGAAGACAATTGGATTTCTTTCAGATTCTACTCTTTTTGCCTAATTGGCTATGATGGGTGTGTTTGCCCAGGAGTAGTACACAGTGATCTAGGAGAGGAAGTGGTGAATTCTATTGTGAAAACAGGCATACAAAGAGCCCCAAAGGAGTTGGTTTTTAAAATCCAGCTGAATTTCGCTGCAAACTTTACAATGTGAATTTGTGTCTCTAATTCAGTGGTTCTCAAACTGGGGATGGTTTTGAAATTGAAGGTTGGGAGTTGCTGGTTAAAAAAGGGAGAAAACTGGGAGAAAAGTCAGATTGAAGGCACAGCAGCATGAAGCAGCTCTGCGCATGAATGGAGCTAATGTCTTCTGCAAGGGAAAAGCTCTCCAGGTTTAGAGTGATCCCAGCTTACAGGTAAATACCTGGGAATTTGGTAAAACTGTAAGCAATCAAATTGCCTTGCAATTAAACCTCATTTTGACATCTCAGGCCCTGGAATGTTTTGTCTTCTCACCATCGCCCTCTCTAAGTCTGTAGAAGTTTATCTACGAGAAGGTAGTCTTTTCTAGGTTGATCTTGGAATGGTAGAGAGAAAGGAAGTTTTGAATCCCATAGTTTCCATGGTGTTACTAGTGTTGGGAGAGAGATTCGGGTAGTAACCTACCAGAATAATGCTCCACAACGCTCACTCTACCTTTTAGAGGACTCTTCGGCAACAAAACAAAACAAACTAGGAAACTTACTCAGAGTTGGTGTCATCCATTGAGGATGGCAGGAAGGGAGCCACCTATAGATGCTGCGATGACTACTGCAATACAAGCAGGCCCAGGAAAGAGTAACAAGCTCCATCACCCCATCCTGCCAGAGTTGATCACTTTGAAAAGGGCAAGGCCAAAGTCAGGTTTACTATAGGGATGTCTTTTCTTCATGTGAAATAGCATTGCGATGTTTCCAAGGAAAGTTAGTGCTTGACTTGGCAAGGTGTTCTTTGCAATTACTAAGGAAACTAGTTAGGGGTTAGCCTAAGTGCTTCTTGGTGGAGATGAAGATATTAAACTGGAATTGGGCACCTGATTTTGTTCTCATTCATAGAACTGGAGCTCTTCCCCAGCCCCGCTCATGCCCCTAGCCTCCAGTTGTATCAGCTGAAGTCAGGCATTTGCAAGAAACTAGAAGGAATCAAATCAAAACTAGAACCCTTCTTCCGGTGAAGAGTGGTGGAATTTTCAGAGAGAAGGAGTGGATGCTCCATGTGGGAGACTTGAACAAGAGGACTATGGAAAGGAAGCGGGGCTGGAGAGAGAAGGAACTGTGAGAGAAGGAGCTTCCAGATGGAGCATTCTTGCAGAGGCTCAGCTCCGGAAGACCTCCTTCTCCTCTCCAGAGGAAGGAATAATTAAATTAGACAAAGTTACAAGTTCAGTTCCTACTATGCTATGCTGGTCTTTGCACATTTAACTTATCCAGAAAATATAATAAAGAATAAGATGCCATTCCAATAGTAACAAAAACAACATAATATTTAGGAGTTGATTTAACCAGGATTACATCAGACCTCCATGGGGAAAAGCTTTAAAACTCTAATAAAAGACATTGAAAATGATATCAATAAATATCACATGCTTGGATGGATGATTTAATATTATAAAGATTGCAATTCTCTCCAAATTAATTTATGGTCTCAATCCACTCTCAGTCAAAATTCAAACTGGATTTTTTCTCCCAGGAATGCAGTAAATTTATGAAAGAATAGAGATTCACAAATAGCTAAGCAAATATTAAGAAGAAACACAAAAGTAAAAAGGGGGACATCTATTCAGATATTAAAATATAAAACGAAGCCAAAGTAATGCAAATAGTATTCGGAAACAGACATATAGACCAGACGGAGCAGACTAGAAAGCTCAAAGATAGACATGAACTCGAGTGGAGAAGATATTTGCAATGTCTAAAACTGACAAAGGGTTAATATGTAGAGTAAGCAAACAGGGCTTGCAAATCAACTCCAATAGAAAAACAAAAAAAAGATATGAACAGGCATTTTAGGAAGGAGAGAACCTAAAAGGCAATAAACATATCAAGAAATGCTCCTATGTGCCAATAACCAGAGAAATGCAAATAAGAACAATGAGATTTCGCTTTACACTAACTTAGACTGGAAAAAATTAGAAAAGTGAATGATGTCAACTGATGGAGGGGAATGGGATTTGGGTTACCTAGGATCACTTGCAGCCATTTTCTTGAGTAATCTGGCACTACTGAGGTAAGTTAAATATCTGCGTAATCTGTAAGCCAGATATTCCCATGACTAGGTAGATATGCCAGAGAAATTTTCACAGTGGTCTGGATGGGGAAATAGATAAGCTTGTTCATATCAATAACGTATTGCCATACTATTGTATTGATGGAGAGTTAGAGATTACCTGTCTATCACCAGGAGAATAGCCATGTAGACATAGTAGATGCATGTCCTCTGTGTAAGTCTTATGCAGTAATAAGAAGCAATGGGCTAAATAGACAATAGCAACATGAATTCTCTCAAAACATAACACTGATTGAAAACGTAAGAAACAGAATAAAATGCACAATACAGACTGTTTCTGAAAGTTAAGGAAACACATACACTAAAGAGCAGTAAATACTGCTGTTTGCAAGAAAACATGCAGACAAAAAGATGGATATCAAAATACATTAGAATAATTGTTTATGGGGAGAAGTCAAACAAAAAACAGAAAGACAGACAACAGAAGGGCCCCGTGTGGACCAAAGAGGATATCGTGCCCGGAGCTATTAAATATGATTATATCCATCAGTGCTCCACAGTGAAGTTAAAGAAAGTTTTAACTGACCCACCAGGGAGGAATTCTTTAAACATCCATCAGAGTTGTGTGATGAAGACCAACGAGTCAGGAAGTATCTGGGGACAGCTGATCACCACCCCGGTCATCTTTGGAGGCAAAGAGAACTGGGTCTGGCACCAGCGTCTCTGTGGGTCAGTGGGCGGAGTCAGCGGGAGTTAGAGCTCTAGTGGAGACAAACTCCCTCTAAGCATGAGAGGCAGGAAGAGCAAATTCTTTGAGTGCTTTCCATGCTTATCTCTGAGGCAGAAATAAGGTCACTTTCACATACTAAGGTTAAAAAACTCAGAATATAGAGGAGAGAGCAGGAAGTTTGAGCTCCTGGTGGGGGGTCTTGAGTGAAGGCAGCAGGTCAAGGGAGTTACGCAGCCAGGAGATGACACAGGAGAGCACCAGAGGCAGGGTGTAGTGTGGAGACCACCAATGACCGGGAGGATGAGCCACAGAGAGGAGGGACATGACAGCCCCGGGAGCTGGAGGCTTGGGCAGGGCTGGACTCAATGCTGTGGGCATAGGGCAAGCAGGGCTTGGTCCCTACCCTGGACTTCCTCCCCCTGCTTTCACTTCTCTGTCACACAAGACAGGAGCAGTTTCCAGTTGACCTGACCTGTGAAACAGCCTGCCTCGACACTCTTAGGCCAGTCTGGACAGCAGGACATTGCCCACAGGGCCTCGTGTACCAGGGTATGACTGTCTAGAAGAACGCCGCAAACTCTCGCTTATCTACGGAATTACGTCTTCTCCTGCGCCCTCTCCTGTGTACAGTGCTGAAGCTTGTGACGGTCCACTTTATTTAGGGTTATTTGTAATCTTTCTCCAGGATCCCCTTCCGCCTGGCAAGCCTTCTCCTTGCTTTCCCTGGAGGGCAGGCGCTTATGCTCCCCCCCCCCCCATTCCTCAGCACTTAAGTCTTCTCCAGAATTCTCTTCCCTTCTCTAAACCTCCTCCTCTGCCATTCCATCTCCTTTTTCTTATACGTTCATGCTCTACTGCAGTGTGTAGGGGAGACGACAAGTGTGGGTTTAATTATAACAACATCCTTCATGATGCCTTTGACCTTGGGAAAGTTTGGGGAAATGAAGGCCTATCACCTCGTGTAGCCTACAGCTGAAATCTCCAGGGTGTGTGGAAGTGGGCCGTATTTAGGGACAGGCAGAGGGAAATATAGTGTGGTAATTGCATCTCAGCTTGGGTTCCGTCCTTCTGTTGTCCGCCCTGCCAGCTCTCATCGCACAAACTTCAGTGAAACGTCACTGCATTGTCAACTGCAAGAGTTTTGTATGTCTGGGTCTACCCAGACTTTGTGTATTTTTTTGTGTCTCCATGTTTCAAAAACATTTCACTTCAATAACAAAGGCTTGTTGTTGCTAGGAGGTTTTAAAAATATATCCTTGATGGAGACCAGCTCGAGCAAATGCCCTCTTGTTTCTGCCGATGTGAATCAGGATGACCTTTTCACCCTCTTCAGGAGGATATTTATAAGAACCAGACGTGGCGCACATGTTAGAGAGAGAACGTGCGAGGATGCCAAGCACAGCTGGAAAGAGGCAGAGAGCGCACCTCTCTCTGGAACGATATTCATGGGAACCTGCCTGTAGATAGTGCATTTTTCTAGTTGGTCTTTGGAGGAGAGAATATTGTCTGCTCAGTGTACACACACACACACACACACACACACATTTTTGTTTCTGTATTTCCCTCCCAGAAGTCAGAAGCTTAATCCTATGCTCTTTAGAAGGAAGGAAGTGGAGATCAGTTGGGCCTGGTTAAGGCGGGGATTATTTTTAGCAGCCAGCGGAAGGTGACCTCCTGGAGAAGCTGGGTGGTGGTGTGGGGAGGGACAGAGTTAGATGTGTCTTAGTCAGCTCGAGGTCCCATAACAAAGTGCCACAGACTAGGGGGCTTAAACAATAGATATTTATTTTTCATGGTTCTGGAGGCTGGAAGTCCAAGATCAAGATGCTGTCAGATCCGGGTTCTGGTGAGGGTTTTCTTCTTGGTTTGTAGATGGCTGCCTTATAGCTGTGTCCTCACATTGTCTTTCTGTGGTGGCCAAGGGGTGGGCGGTGGGCTGGGGGAGGGAAGAAGAGAAAGAGACCTAGAGATCGATCCATAGAGAGAGTGAGGGAGAGAGAGAGAGAGAGAGAGAGAGAGAGAGTTTGTCTTCCTCTTCTTGTAAAATCCTTGATCCCATCATGAAGGTCCCACTCTCATTACCTAATCTAAACCTGATTACATCCCAAAGGCCCCATCTCCGAGTACCGTCACACTGAGAGTTAAAGCTTCACCATATGAGTTTGGGGGAGGGACACAAACATTCAGCCCATATCTCTCTGGCAGGCTGGAAAGTTCTCAATGCCCAGCATACCAAGAGCTGCTCCTGCTCCGTCAGTCAGGTCCAGCCTCAGGAAACTCTGGACCTTGTGGAATCCTCTTCCTGGTGGGGCTGGCATCCCTGGGGAGGGTGATAGTCCCATGAACTGAATGGAGAGGGAGGCAGAAGAACTTCCTATGGAATAGAGCTCAAGGGCTCTACAGCTCTACCAAAAGTTACCAGCCTTTGATTTTGAACCAGATAGGGGATATTGGTGCTTTCTAGTTGGCCAGAAACCCCCCTCCCGCAAAAACAAACAAACAAAAAATCACACATTTTAAAAATTTTTTTTTTTTTTTTTTTTTTTTGGTGAGGAAGATTGTCCCTGAGCTAACATCTGTGCCACTCTTCCTCTACTTTTATATGTGGGATGCCCCCATAGCATGGCTTAATAAGCAGAGTGTAGGTCCATGCCCAGGATCCGAACCTGCAAACCCTGGGCCACTAAAGTGTGTGAACCCAACCACTATGCCACTGGGCAGGCCCCTTAAATGAAGTTTTTAAATTATATTAAGTTAATAATTAGTTATTACATTTAATTATGATGTAAGGTAATAAAGATATGTTTTTCATATCATTTTGGTTTTCAAAATTTAACTTTTTAATTTCACCAAGGTGTTTTCCTTGATGCCATCTGGAAAACTTACCTATCCATTTAAGCAAATCCCTATTTCTCTTTTGTATCCACTTCCCCTTCCTCTTTACCTGTTGGTACAAAGAATGGTATAGAATTAGTTGTTCCCTCACAAGGACCATTTTATTGTAAGCGATTTCATTTTCAATTTCTTTTTAGCACTATATTTGGAAACAAAACCCTGGACTGTGCTTGTAGCGGATGTTGCTTCCTGTCCCGTGAGTTTCCCGCAGGAGGCGTGGGTGGGGGGATCTGCCGCTGGCCATTCGCCAGGGAGCATGAGCTGGTGGTGCCGGAGGTTGTATGGCTCCTCTGGTGGCTCGAGCTCTGTGGCAGCCAGCACATGCACATCAGCTTGATTACCTCTCCATTCAGGGAGCTCACCCCTCTGAGGCTGGCTAATGCAAGGAGGGGAAGAAGGCCGGGAGCAGGGACGGTTCATGTTTTTAGCAGCCGGGGAAAAAGTCTCTTTGTTTTTATTTTTTTTTTCCTCCTTTTTTCTTGGATTCATATAAAAGTTTTAAGTTGTTTGTGACCGAGTATCCACAGTAACCTCACACGGTGTCCCAACAGCTTGAACTGGAGGAGCCAAACCCCACCATTTCAAAAGACACAGTAGCCGTGTGAAAGAGGCCATCCACTCTCCTGCCACTTAGGGGGATTCTGTGCGACAGGCACGACGGGCTTTGCAGGCTTAATGCCTCATTTGCTTTAGGCAGATACAGCCATTGGCAGTTTTTGAAAACAAATTCAATTAACACCCTTTTCTTTGGGGGTGTCCTTTATTTCCCCTTCCAAAGTCATTCTCCCCGTCTGTTTCTCACAGGGTCTCGCGTGGGGCAGTTGGGGAGCGCTCCCTTCAGCCATGGACTTCCCCGTGGTGAAAGAGGTAGTAAAAGCAAGCCCTTTCCTGTCTACATATTCAAATTTAGAGGAGGAAAGTGCCAAATTATCCTTCAGAGTGTTGTAAGACCTGATCTGACCCCAAATTGGACTGTGAGAAGAAACAGATGGGAAAATAAAAGATGTCCTTTTTTAAAAGAAATCCTTTCTTCTCTCAAGATGCTACTACGGAAAACTGTCCCCACATTCCCAAGGATGAGGCTGGTCCAAGACTGCCCGGCCCGGCTGACTGGTGCAGGCCGTGTGGTGGAGGAGCACATGCGCTGTGTGATCACCGCCTTGAGTGGGTTTGGAAAACACACCTGCACAGTGTTAGCGAGCCGAACCCTCCCATCCCTGCCTTGCCTTCCATTTCTGAGGCCTGATTCCTTATTTAAAGGATTTTTCCTCTCTGTGTCCCTCGAGCTTCTTCTAAAGAGACAAAATATCCCAAATTTTTAGGACTGGGTCCTGATCCCTAGCAACCTGCCCCTTATGAAAAGAAGGCTAAGCCCTGGCTTGCTGATTTTTACAGCAGGATGGAACTGACCAACAATTTACTTACATTGCCTGGAGCCAGCTCCAACACGAAGCCGGTCAAAACATCGTCAGCCTTTCAATGTTACCATGCTGGATTCAAAGTCTAGTAAAAGTAGAGAAAAATATCTTTCGAAGGCACAGGAAACATATGCAGGCACGAGCGTATGTGTGTGTGTGATTTTCTAATTGCATTGCAACGAGTGAAGTGGCAACTGTGGAGTTTTGCTTCGATCTTAAAGCTTTTCTTTTTTTTTTCCCCTGAGCGTTTCCAATCTAGGAGCCAAGCTGAATGTTTCCTCTCTCTGTGACAAGGGGGAGCCCAGGGTGCGCGGGAGGCTTGCTTCCAGTCTCGGTGGCTGAGATCCTTGTGCTGGTAGAGGCACAATACGATGTTAATGTTTTGTGGGCACAGCGGGGTTTTATTGCAGCGGTGGTTTGTGTGTATGTGTGTAGAAAGAAAGGAAAGCGACAGAATTCAGATTCTCCTGAGTAGAAGTTTCGGCCTTTGTTTTAGCTTTTGTGTTATGAAGAGTTGCATGTGGCTATAAATATGAACGTGATTGGCAAAACCTGCAGATTAAATAAAATCTGTGAAGGGTGGAGAACGCTTTATACGCATCACACATTGGCAGTGTCTATTCATAGGATGCACATTCTAGAATTTGTTCTCTCTCTCTCTTTTTTTTTAGGCTTACTCATTCTACTTTTATGTGTCCTTTCCTCCTCTCCTCCCCTTTCAGAAATCTTATGCCAAGCAGCAGAACTGCAGATGTATGAGCAGGGTAACTCGGAGATGCTATCTGTTTAGATCACAGGGCAGGGCCATTCACCGATGTTGGCAAAGGGATTATTTAAGAGAAATCCTTGTCGGTGTCAACATGACACATGGAATGACTTCACACTTGGGAAAAATAAGGCTGTAAGTCAATATTCCCTCACCAGCTTCAAAGTTGGAAATGCTTCTATGTAACATGCTTTTTACTCCTTGTCGGTTACTTCCTGATTCGAACCCACGCTTGAACATTTTCTCCTGCTAATTTTTTATTGTGATTTTGCCATGAGGCTGTTCATTAGAAAACCTTGGCTGTAAGGTTGCCTTCCCTAAGCAATGGAACCATCAGCGTTTTCCAACTCTGTACCCTCTGACTCCCCCCCTTTTCAGCAAAGCATGAAAGGAGATTTGCTTTGCTACAGAATTTGGCAAGTTCCAAATATTTAAATTCTTCCTGCTGTTTATAGTTTTCTGATTCAGGAGTGGCTGGAAATATTGGAAATCTACATCTCCTTGGGTTTTGCAAAACCCAACCTGTTATAGGAATTCTTGTGAATTTGTCACAGATGACAACTCGCCTGAAGAGGAAAGACTGAACCACAAGCGCTCTGGAATGAACTATTTAAAATGAATGTCTCTGCTCCCGAGGCAGATCCCAAGATGGATTTTAGCATTTAGAAGACTGTGTAAATCTTACTCAGTCTTCAAAATCTCTGACCTGTCTTCCACTGGGCCTGGCAGAAAGTTTGTGACTAAAGGAGGCATGTTTGTGAAGAGAACATTTCCAAAGTTCTTTACATTGCTGCTTCTCAAACTTTTATGTGCGTATGAGTTATTTGGGCATCCTGTTAAAACGCAAATTCTGATCCCTTAGGTTTAGGAGTGGGGCCCAAGATTTTGCATTTTTAACAGTTTCGGGTGATCCCCATGAGCCACCATGATCGGATCTCATTTCTTCATTGGCAATGGAGGGGGAGTGAGCATGGGGTGAGCATGGTGCGAAAGTTCTGGAAAATTTGTTCTGACTGCTTCCAGCCCCACCAGCATTCTGCTCATTTGTAGGCCTTCTTCCAAAAGCATTTAGAATAAATTAAATAACGCTGTGCTCTTTCAGCAGCCAGCGTGCGGGAGACAGGACAGACAGGTTACAGAAGAGAATGGGATCAGGCAGATACAGTGAAAGATAAAGACAAATAGGGGCAGACAGAGAGTCTCTCCTGTAATTTCTGTCACTCTCTATCTCTTCCATCCTTTCCTCTCTGTTTCAATTTCTTTTTTTTCCCATCTTGTTTCCCTCATTGCTTTTCTGTCTGTTGTAAGATAACAGAATCATTTCACTCAAGTTCAGAGGCAAATGGGGACTTGTAAGAAAAGTGGACTGGACTAGCAGTCAGGAAAGCAGCATTCGAGCCACAGCTCTGCCACTGGGTGCAGTTGGGCCAGTAACTTGGGATTTCTGGCCTCAGTTCCTTTTCTGTAACGTGAGCAGGTTTAGTTGGGTGATCTCTGTATCTTTCCCAGCTCTGCAGTCTTGCAATTTACAATCCATGTCAATAAGTTTATCTGTTACTTGAGGCAAATTTGTTCCACTTTCAGTGTAAATGAGTTAACGTGATGTCGTCAGGGTTACCGGAGTGCATAATTCCCATTCCCACCAGGCATGTAAACGTGTGCTCAGGAAGCTCTTGAGTGAGAATCCGGATCCCCCAGCATCACGGGAACACGCGTGTGTGAGGCTGTTTGAACGAACCACCCTCGAGATTTCTCAGAATTGAAAGTCTGTTCTTCTGCAGGTCCTTCACAGTCTTTGTCATTCTGGCAACTTGAAAAGATTACAATTATTATTGTTCACATCATTTGAGGGGCAGATTCTTATCTTACATCCGCCCAGAGTCAGAAAACTCACTTGGAAGCCTTTAAAGCTTGACACTGTGAAAACTGTATTGTAAATAACGTCATTGTTATTTTTTGGGGAAGGAGGAGGAAGAAAAGATGGGGTCTGTTGGTTAAAGAGATGGAGTGTGGTGGAGAAAGGGGTGGTTGACCTGTTGATCACCTTTTGTTTTTCCTTTACGTTTTTTGATTTACAAGGGTAATAATCAACAAATAATCAGATACGAAACGCAAGCAGAAGGAAAAACAAAGGGAAGCCATTCAGCATTGCAGAGGATAAAACCTGTCCTCAGCCCACCGGGTGACTGTGGGGAACACAACAGGAGGTAAAAACAGAAATTTGTCACCTCCAAGAATAACTTTCACTGGCTTCTGCTCCTGTTCTGGGTCCCGAGTCTGTAGAAAAAATAATCAAATAGAAGTTGAAGTTGTTTTGGACCATTTGATAAGGTTGCAGGGAACAGGGGACAGCTTAGGTAGGCAGATGTGTCTTGAGATTGTTTTTTAGAGATGGGAGACCAACGCTTACAGGTCTTCATGGGTCAGATTCACAGGTTGGTGCCCACCCAGGTCCCTTAGCCAGTAAGGGTCCCTTCACTGGACTGCTCATAGGAAAGAACCTGTGAGAGATGGAGCAGTCTAAACCTGAAAGGCCTAAACTTCATTGCCTTTCGATGTCCTAACAGCTGCTTAATGAAGATGGCAGCCCCCTGTTAACTATGCAAAGCATACTATGAGAGTGCGTATCAAAATCATCGCTTGCCTTTACTGGACTTTGGTTTTGAGCCTTGTATCTCAAATTGCATTCATAAATGAGTGACCTGCCAAACTAAACATGCCAGTTGAGAAATCGCTTTCCCAGAATTGGTACTTCAGAGAATTTTAAGTACATTGGTGGAGGTAGGAGGTAGGTACCATACAAGCGAGGGCAGAAAACTGCTCTGGGAGGATGGGGGACACTGTTTTATTTTGTGTATTGTATATTTTGTATATTGAGTATAATTTTATTGTGATTGTCTTTTATTTATTTTTCCAGGAGATAAGAGGGTTTTCTATGAGAGCTCCTAAGCTAGCTGAGCTTGTTGATAATAGTTCTAATGGCCTGCAAATCCTCATTCAGGTTGTAGTCTATGTTTATTCATCTGATAACAAGTTTTCAAATGCAAAGGCTTGGAAATCTATTGGTAAAAGCCACTGTCCTGCTTTAGTTTCTTTGCCCTCTGCCTTTCCTACCATCTATTTAATGAAGTGTTGTGTTGTTGTTTTTGTTAATACTGATGCCTTAATTGAAAAAACAGACAGCAAGTCAGTTTGAGCAGAGGGACGACGCTATCCATCTCTGCCACCACCTCCCTAGTCTGAGCATAGTCTTGCTGTCGGTTTATAGCAGCCTCTTGGCTGGTCTGCCTGCTTCCACTCTTGCTCTGTTCCAAAGACGTCCCCACAATGCAGCTGGAGAGATTGTTTGAATTGCAAATCAGACCATGTCACCCTCCGTTATAAATTGCTTTAATGGCTTCTCATTGCAATTTTTAAATTTTTAATATCATAAATACCTACGAATCCATTGCCCACCGGAACTGGAACATTAACAAGAACATTCATCTACTTATGCATTGAGCCCCATCCCATAACACTGCCAACTCACTATTCTGAGCCTTGTATTTAATTATTCCCTTGCTTTATTTAAATATGGTTTTATTATAGAAATGTATTCCTAAAAAGTGTCCTATTACCTTAAACGTTATGAAAAGTTTATCATGCTATGTGTTATCTTCTGGGGACTTGCTTTTTCCATTTAATAATATATTGCTGGGATTCATCCACACCGTTGCATGTGGTTGTAGATTGGCTTTAACTACTTTATAATATTCTCTTGTGTGACTATGCCGTGATTTGTTGATGTGTTCTCCAGCGGATGGGTCCTTTGGCTGCTTCCAGAGTTTTGCTAATGGGGACAGTGCTGCTGAGAACACTCTTGGACAACTTCCCACTGCTCTAAGGGTAAAGACAAAAATTCTCATGTGGCCTCTAAGTCTCTTTATGGCTTGGCCCCTACCAAACTCTGCACGCTCGTCTCATTCCTCATTCCCCTCATTTTCTATGCTTCTGTCACTCCATCTCAGGTAGAGGTACAGTCAAGGGTGGAAGAAAATAAGAAGGGTGTGTCCAAGAGATTGAAATAGGTCATCTTTCCCTTTCCCTTTTCCTTGTTAACTTCAACATTTCCTACAAATCCCAAATCAATCAGTAATCTATACTTTGATATATCTTACTTGATAGCCCAGAACAAGAGGTCTCTTCACTTATTTTGTGCTTTTATAGCTCCATGTACCTCCTGTTGAGGACACTTGCTGCTGTTATCATTTTTAGCACACCGCATTTGCATGACTCTGATTAACACCTGCTTTTCGACTGGACTCTGAGCTCTGAGGGCTGGGACAGTCTGTCGTTGTTCACAGTTATACCCCTGGGACCCAGCATGATGCCTGGCACTAAGTAGGAGCTCAGTATGTATTTCCAAATGAATAAAAATGGTAATTCACAAAGAGTTAGGAGAGTGATTGAAAATGCAGAAAGACCACATAACAGGATGCAGTAGGTTTCTTGCTCAAACCTCTAGAGCAAGAGTTGGCAAACTTTTTCTGTCCAGGACCAGACAGTCAACATTTTAGACTTTGCAGGCTGTGTGGTCTCTGACAAAATTACTCAACATTGCTGTCGTATCACGAAAGTAGCCATAGTTAATATGTAACCGAATGAACATGGCCGTGTTTCAATAAAACTTTATCTACAGATATTGAAACTTGAATTTCAAAAAATTTTAGCGTTCAAGTGTCATGAAATGTGATTCATGTGTTATGAAATATGATTCCTTTGATTTTTTTCCCCCCAACCATTTAAAAATATGAAAACCACACTTAGCTGGGGGTGCTGCACAAAAGCAGGTGGTGGGCTGGATTTGAACTGTGGGCCATGGTTGGCTGACCCCTGCTCTAGAATTGCCCTGGACTATTGCAGTGATGTTGGATCAAGGTCAGCCCTTAATCACTGTTTGTAAACAGGCAGCCACTGGGGATGGAGAGTGAGGAAAATGTCCAGAGTTAGTGCCTTATTTAAAGAATTAAAAGCTACTTTTTTTTTTAACTTTTCTTGAAAAGTTGCCAAATGTTTCTCCTATCCCCCAGCCCTTCCATTGCCATCTTCCTCCTTTGATGCTGAAATTAAAATTCAGGCACTTAAAAGTGCATCTTGTGACAGCCCTGTCCTCACCCCACATTGCATAATAAAGAAACTGCACGCCCACTCACCTTGCTGTTGCCCTCCAGGCTGATTCATTTGGCAGGAGTGAGCGACCAACCGCTGCAATTCGCTGACACTTTCACATATCAAGGTCCCGGCTGGCCTGACCTAACGTGCTCTGTCTACCTTTGCACGGATGCAGGCGTGGGTTCACCAACATTACCATGAAACCGGCAAAACAAAGCGAAACAAAGCAAACACAGGCTTCTGCTTTGCAATATTTGTGAATATAAAGCCATGTCGACACACTTTTAAACCTGTCAGCAGACAAACCCTGGAAGGTAGCCCACACTGTCTCCGTGTTAACTTGTTGTTGTTCACTGAGGTGGGAATGTTAATTTATTGGAAGGGACGTGCATCAGTACAACTCTGAAAAGAAAGTGACAGTGTGCGGCCCTGGTGTGTACCAGTAAGGGCTGGAGAGAGGAGTGGGGAGACGAGAGGCAAGGGCACTGTGGCCTTCTCATGGCCTAGTTGTTGGAGGTGGCAGATGCACTTCCTTGTCTTGACTTACAGTGTGGAAATTGTTAACACTGTAAACCCCTACAGTTGGAAAGGTGCCCAAAAGACTATCTAATTCTGCCCTCCACACTCAGAAACCCATCCAAGGCATGTTCTGGTCTTTACTTGAAGGCTGATGGTCTTTAAGTTCCAATTTACCTCTTTTGGTGGACTGTGCCCAGATACCTTTCTCTCACTGACCAGTTCTCCAGATGAGAGATGACACCTGGCTAGATGCTATATAATATTTGACCACAGGTGTCAGGGCACCTTCTTCCAAGCCAGCAACATCTTTTGCCTGAATTTCTGCACCAACTGGTCTCCTTGCTTCTACTCTTGTCCCAAATAATTCACTCTCCACTTACAAACCTGAGTGGTCTTTGGAAGCAGAAATCAGATCATACCACTCACGCGCTTCCCATCCTCCACTGGGTTACGTTTAGAATAAAATCCAAAGTTCCTACCCTGTGTTATGGGTTGAACTGTGTCCTCGCCGAAAGATGTTGAAGTCTTAAGGACCTGTGAATGTGCACTTATTTGGCAACAAGGTCTTTGCAAATGATTGAGTTTGGGTCAATAGGGTGGGCCATAATTCAACAGAACTGGTGTTCTTGTAAAAAGGGAAATTTGGGTACAGAGACAGATGTGCACAGAGGGAAGATGATGTGAAGACATAAGGAGAATGCCATCAACAAGCCAAGGAATGCCTGAAGCCAGTGGAAGCAGGAGAGATGCCTGGAACAGACCCTCCCGAACAGCCCTCAGAAGAAACCAACCCTGCGACCCCTTGATTTTGGGATTCCAGCCTCCAGAACTGAGAGAGAATAAATTTCTGTTCCTGAAGCCCCCAGCTTGAGGGACTTTGTTATGGCAGTCCTAGGAAACTAACACTGCTTACAAAGCCTGTGTGACCTGGGCCCACCTTCCTTTCTGAACTTCCTTCCCTTGATACTTCAAGGCTCGCTCCCCACCCACTGTGCTTTAATGCTTCCCAACTGGGGCGGCACTGTGGCTGCCCAAATGGCACTGGGAAAAGCAGGGGGGTGGGTGGGGGGGGGGTGGATTTTTGGTCATTAGAGTCAGAGGCTTTTTTTGGCATTTAATGGAAGGGGAGGCCAGGGAGGCTGGAAATACCCAAATGCATGGAAGTGTCCCACACAGTATTGCACTAATGGCCCCACGGAGAATTACTGCACCTCATTGGCCTTCATTCAATTCCCTGAACCTGCCCCCTTCCTCCCTTAGCTCAGGGCCTTTGCATGAGCTGTTCTCTCTGCCTGGAATGTTCCCCCTTGCTCTTCAGTTGGTTAGATCTCAAATGTGATCTTCTCAGAGAGGCTTTCCAGATTGTAAAGTATCCACTTGTTCACTCACTTTCTCATCAGTCTTTAAAAAACACTCCTGCATGGGTTGCATTATCACTATTTGATTTTTTAAAAACCTCAGTAGTTTGTTTGTCTCCTCCACTAGAATGTAAGCTTCATGAGAGCAAGAATCGTGTTTGCACGCCCAGGATCTAGAGCAGAACATGGACACGTAGTAGGTGCTCACGTACACATGTGGGTTGAATGAATGAATCCTGAGCCCTGCAGCTGGAAATCCATGAAAGCCTGGGAGTCAGGGAGAGAGGAAGGGAAGAGGTGTGGAAGAGATAGGGCAGGGAAGAAGATGGAATTGGTGAAATTTCATGGGAGACATGAGAAGGCACTGGTAAGGCGGTGAATTTAATGGCAGCTGGACTTTCCAGACTGTTCTCAGACCGTGAAACAGGAGTGCACAGATTCCTGGAAGAGCTTTTGGTGAAACATTCTTTCTTCTTTATACAGCAAGGAATAGCCTTGTGGAGTTTCATTATCCCCAGAATGGCGGAGACTGGAAAATAGAGCTAGCTTCCCTATGGTTTACAGAAACTCATGGATGTGATGGACAGCATGTTGCCTTTTAATGAGTTTTAGGATAATTGGGAGCCAGGTGGGGAAAACCCAACTATAAAGTTGATGTTAAGAAGGACAAGCCCACCTTCCGTGGAATGCCTTTTGTGTCTCTGTGAGAGCCAGACCTTAGGCTGGATGGGACATGGACTTCCAGTGTGGCCATCCTTACTTTTTAGGGGCTTATCTCTTCCTGGAAAAGATACAAAACAAATATTCAGCAAGCTTCTGCAAGGACCTTGAAATTGGGTCATTTCAAAGGACATACAGTAATGAAAACAGTGTTTTATTTTTCAACCCAGTTGCAGCCTTTGCTCTTCCCTTAGAAGTCCTGTATTTTACTTAGCTTGCTTTATATAAAGTTTCATTTTCCATCTTGCTGCACACTCGGAACTATGGAGGCAAGAGCCACGGCTTTCAGCTGGGCGAGAGATGACCCGCGTTGAAATTCCACTTCTGCTGCTAATTTGTTGGGTGACCTTCAGTGTTTTGCTTAACCTTGTAAGGGCCTCACTTATTCTATAGAAAATTTGACGAGAATACATGACACCACAGGGAACTGGTGATGGTCAAAGAATGAAATAATATATGCGAAAGCACACCGAGGATCTTTCTCTCTCGTCTTTCTTTTCCTTTGTTTTGTTATTTCAGCTCTTTCCCTGAGGCCCTTCCCTTCAGGGCAGCCCCTCACCTTTCTTGTCATCTTTCCCTCCTACAGGTTTCCTAAACGTCAGTCATTCATGTACCACATTCACAATTTGTGGTATATTTGAGCACCAATTGCACTATTATTTACTTAGTATTTTCTTTAAATTGACTCACTTTTTAGGGGCCAGCCCCATGGCCGAGTGGTTAAGTTTGCGTGCTCTGCTTCTGGGGCCCAGGGTTTCCCCAGTTCGGATCCTCGATGCAGACATGGCACCACTCATCAGGTCATGCTGAGGCGGCTTCCCACATGCCACAACTAGAAGGACCCACAATTAAAATATGCAACTATGTGGGGGGATTTGGAGAGAAAAAGCAGAAAAAAAAGGAAGATTGGCAACACTTGTTAGCTCAGGTGCCAATCTTTTAAATTGACTCACTTTTTAATTTAAATTGGTTTACTTGAAAAGGAAAAATGTGCATCACTATATATGATGATGATGAGATCATAAGTTTTCAAGCTTATTTTCTCTAAGACACATTGTATTACTATATGGTCATTAAAGTCAAAAAACATAAAAACAACAGTCTTGGAGTCCTGGCTTAAGCTCCGCTTCCTCAGTGACTCCTTTCCTAGCCACCCAGACTAACTCATTCCCCTGTCATACATCCTTGTTTCCTCTTTTGTAACACTCTTCATGCCCTCTTGTAATTATCACCTCATATCTGCCTCTTCCATTAGAAGGGAAGCTGTATGAGGGCAGGAGCGGTTCTTGTATATCCAGGGTATAGCATGGCTCCTGGAATGTAAAAGGTATTCAAAAAATTTTTGCAGAATTCGATAAGAAGTTCATCTACATATTGATTTAAGACTGTCTCGAGACCACTAGTGGAAAATTGCAGTGCAAGACAGCTTCTCTTTCTTCTTTCTCAGCGCTTTCCAACGTGGAGACTTTTGGAGTAACTATGAGCAGCCAAGTCACAATGAACTCATAGAAAGCTGTGGGATACATAGTTAGGAGTCTAGGCACTTCCTCTATTGATCCAAATTTGAAGAATTGATATGTGCAGGGCATAAAGAGCTTAGAGCTATGGGATTCTCAAAGCTATGAGTTCTTGGGATGTATAAGTAATGGATAATTGGCAACTTCTTTTTCTATTCCAACAGACTTCTTCCCGCGTAAAGTATATTCTCACTGGGAGTGTTTTGTTGTTGTTGATGATGCCTGAGCAGTACTTAAACCTCCGTGGAGTCCCCAGAGGAGTCTCTAAACCTTATTTGTACCTGTTGTTCCCTTGACCTCCCACATCTGGTTCTGTTAAAAGTTTCCATGAGTTTCTGAACATCTGAGAAAGCGGTCGTGCAGACATTGTAGTTGTCTTGGCAGGTGTCTGGTTCTGCATGGGTACTGAGTCCTTGACAGTGGTTTTCTAGAAAAATGATGTGCTCCTTATCTATTTGTTAATTCCTTCCACATATCACAAGACTTTTCTGTAAATTCCCATCAGTCTTGACAAAGTTATCTTGTAGACTTATGTAGTGATTTTGATGGCTGCACAGAGCTGTTTGTCTTGTTCAGAACTAAATTAATAACACCACGATGGCACCTACTTTAGCACCAAACTTCTTAAACTCTCCTAATATACTAATCAGCATGTCAGTGAAATATTTTTTTTCTGGATAAAGACAAGCCTGGTGAAATGGATTAGACATTCACATGGCATTGCATAATTCAGCATGCCAGTACGGTGCATATGATTTGCATTAATAGCCTGCACTGGAAGCTGCTGCTCATAGGTTTCTCTCATTAGGTCGAATATGGAAGATTCCAGACTGTCAATCAATTACAGTAATTTCCTTTTCCATATTTATTCCATCACTATCATTGACAGCTACCATTAAGTGACATTAATACAATACAATATCATCATGCATTTCTACAGAGCATCTCAGGGTGCCTAACAGTTCCTCTCCAGCCAAGAAGTCACATTACAAAGGAAGAAGTGCCCTCATTCTCTAGGTAGAAAATAGATTGCCAACTCTTGGATACTGTGGGAGCTGCCAAGAATTTCTGGAGGTGTTCCTGACTTCTGGACATGAGTGTTTACTTTTGTGTTGTCTAAAAGTACCCAAGGCTGTGACTCTGAGGCATGGGGTGGCTTAGTGGGCAGTGATGACTTTCCAGGCAGCCCACTTGACCACACTCCCCGCCTCCACTCAACCTTGGTTTAGGACATGTTTACAAGGCAGAGGCAGTGGGGACCCTTGTGAAGGAACTCACTTTCTTAGAAGAGCAACAGTTGCTGAATACCACTCTTCTGCAGTAATTTCTGCCTCCACACCTCCCTGTGCTATGCAGCTTACACCATCACTTAAAGTGCCATTGGCCATTTTGACTTGGGAGACATTTTGACTTTAGCATAGACATTATTTGTATATGTGAAGTCTCCAGACTTGATGTATCTTCCCTTCTCCTTCTGTCTTTCCTGTAGTCAAGGATTATCAGAGTTTTGCTGCACAGAAGCCATCTCTGTTATCTGAGTGTCACCAACTGAATATATGGATTACTCCCTTGCTCAGTTTTGGGTGACACACTAGTAGGTTTTCCAGATAAGATACAGGATGCCCAGTTACATTTGAATTTCAGATAAGTAAGGAACTTTTTAGTATAAATATGCTCCAAATATTGCATATAAAAATTTCATCTTTTATTTGAAATTCACATTTAACTGGGCATCTTGTATTTTTATTTGACAAATCTGGCAACCCTACCCATCATGTGAGTCATAGGCCTGAGAACCAAGCCAATCAAGCTGCTGACATCCTAGGAGAAATCAAATCAAGACAATATGTCTACACTGAGCTGAAGTATTTGCAAAGTGCCGTGCTCACAGCTGTGGGAGATGCAAAACAGTGTCAGACCTCGTGAGAAAACAACAGGAGAGGAATGGCCACCAGCCAGAGGGAAGCTATAGTGCTAGTGCAAAAAGTTGGGCTCAAGAACTACAGAAAAGCAAAACAGTATTAAAAAAATTGTTCCTGGTGGTTTTCTTTATCCACAACCTTTTGTGATGACTTCTTGCAATCGAGGCTTCTGCTCTGCAGCCTGGGAGAAGGCTGGAGAGGCTGGAAAAGAAAGCTTTCTGAAAAGCAAGGAGGCTTGTGGGCAGAGCACTCACCTTAGTCTTTTATGGCTGGGTAAAGCAAACATCAGCTTGATTGATGATTGAGGGAGAGCCTGGGAGAAACAATCAATAGGTATTTGTGGTTGGATGACTGACAAATTTTTGAGTAGGGATTGCATGATGAAAGATATTTTACCAAGACTATTTTGGAGATGTTGTGCAGGAGAATAAGGAGGATAAGGCCTCCTTTGATAACTGGAAAAAAATCAACCATCTGCCCTGATGGTGTTGCCCTTGCCTCAATATCCACACTGGGTAACACCTGACACCACCATCCCTCCTCACCCAGTAACCTAGTATCAAGTAGCTCAGGGGTCCCAGAGCGCTTGTGATTATTATAGCAGATTATTATAGCTCTGCTTCGTCTGAGAACTGGGAGAATAATTACACACTGGAGGAGGGAAGTATGGAAAAAACAAGAGGCAGCATTGTGAGGACAACATTAAAAAAAGTGACAAAGGAAAATTAGATGAGCTGGGGAGTAGGGTGTCATTAACTTTTTTCTGATCAATTAATATTCGTATGGTTTGGGGATAAGGAACTGTATGCCTTGTATTTTTGCTTCTGTTATCTGTAAGGCAAACTTTATTCTTATTTTTAAGGACTTTTAAGCAGTTCAGAAACTTTCTCAGGTGGACAGCAGCAAGGACGGTGGCGGGATTGGAGAGTGGGTCTTTAAGACTTGTTCTTGTCCCACTTCCCAGACCCCTGGCTCCCTGTTGAAAAGCGGCTCTGCAAACTCCCTCTCCACTTTCACAGATGTGCATGTTGGTGAAACCAACACAGGTCTCTCTCAGTCTACGGCTCTTATGCGCGTGTATTGTATTTTATTTTACTGTTTGGTACAAAAAGAAACAGAGTCTGGATTCAGCATAAATGATAAAAAGGATCTAGCCTGCCTCTGTGACAGAATTTATTTGCAAAGGGGATAAAGACATTGACTCACTTCCATCTTTCGACTTCCTAGAATGGACAACTCTTCTGGAAAAAATGGTGTTTCAGGCACTGGTAAGGAGGTGATCTGGTAAACTAGTTAGCCATAATATCTTACAAAAAGAAGAACTGTAATCAGATGCTATCCCACAGAATAAAGCAAGACAGACCAACAGAAATATGTCTAATCTTTTGAAAGACACCTAGACTTGTTTCTGAGGAGGGTGGGAAGGCTTTTGAGATACTGGGAGGGGAAAAGGATATTCAAGCTGAGAAGGCTCTTTGTGGTATGAAAGCTGCATGAGGGTTTGAGGGGAATGAATGAGATGACACCTACATAATAAACCTTAGGCCATCACACCTCTCCCACAGAGCTTGTTTGGGAACCGAGAAAGAGTGACTCAAGAATTTAAAAATTTATGACAAGAACAAGCACTCAACCTACAAGCTTCCCCCTCTCTTTCCTTCCCGTGCACTTTGTTTCCTTGGATTCTTTATATCTCACAGTAAGTAATTAATAGTTAATAAAGAGGTAACTGCTAAAGCCTATGATTTTGCCCTCATGCCAACTTTGAAGCAAGGCTCCGCCCTTCTTTACATTTCCTTCAATGAAAATTCACTCCACGAGGTAGACAATGCAGATTTTACTGAAGATTTTATAAGGGTGACTAAAGAGGGAATTTACATCTCACAATGCTCAGACTTCATTCCCCAAATTGCCATTAGATGTTTCTTCCCAATTCTGTTCTCAGCTATTGGCCTTTGGGTCCTTTAAACCTTCCACAAAGTAGCTTGTCAAATTCTCCGTTTTAGAGAATTCTTCACTTCTACCTGCCCATAATTCTTTTGCAGAAAAATTTAGCTTTTCCTCACTCTCTCAGTCCTTGGCACCAGCCCACCCACAGCCCCTAGGTGGGTACCCAGCCTTAGATCAGGCTTATCAAAGCATTTCCCCCGAAAACATGTTTCTCCTTCTTGCAGGGAATTCATGTAAAACTGCTAAGAAAAATGATATTTTCTTTGTGTTGCCACAGGAACATAATTTATCAGGGAACAATATCTGGCAAAGTTTACCATATGCTTTGGGTTTCTTAATTTTTAGATTCCTTGCTGATTTCTTATTCAAGGCTAGAGGTTGGGCTTGGTGGCAGTGGAGATAAGTGGATTCCTCTCCAGCTACACTTTCAGGATGACATCAATTCTTCCCTTACTTTTGAGTGAGTGTTTCCAAAGCATTCCTGGTGGATGTCTACCCAGTAGCGGGGAGACAAACTGGTATTTTGTTTTTTAACTTCTCCATCCTTGGGCACTGGCCAACCATCTTTCTTCCTTCTCTTTGTTTGGGGACTGTCCTCCTTGGAATTTCCCCGTGTCTCTTGTGGAGATCATGGGCTTTGCCTTCCACTGGGTGATAAGAATTCCTTTATGACCACAATGAATCAGATTCTAAGATCTTAGAATAACTATACTAATTTTCAGATTTTATCATTATTGGTTGCTTATACTCTTGGGGACACCAAAGTTTAGTGATTCTGCATATGGTCCACAGCCTGGGGGACTCCAAGATGTTTCCTCAAAAGTTGGCTTATAAATACTTTCCTCCCATGCAGCAATTCACCCTCCTGCGTCTTGTGTTACTTTTATGGAAATGATTTTCATTAAGGTCATCTTTTCTGAAGTGAAAATCAGACTCCATTTATACTTGGTAGGTACTAGGCTATCAAAGATATTTGTTAAGTAAATCTGGAAAGTTTAGGATGTGTCATTGGTTTTTAGACCTAAGTGGGGAACACCTTCCCAGAAGTCATGTGTTTCGCTGCTTGTCATTTCTCTTCCCTGAAGACCTGTTTTCTGTCATTTTTCCAACCCTGAGTGAGCTCTTTTCTCTTTCTGACTCACCTACCTGTGATATTCTTTGATTAGCTCATCATTATTTGATCAGTAATTCTGCTCACGCTCAAGAATTTTTCTTCTTTCTCAACTTACTGATTCTATAGCGCATCTTCCTTCCCAACATTTCTTTCTAAGGCAGACATTTTTCCTAGTCATCCTTCTTTCTCTCGTTTGATGTATGGCACATCCTAAGGAATATCAGCTGCTACATCCACCTCTCCACATGCCCCTCTTCCCCACTAGACCTCCCTGTAGCTATTGCTCCCACAATGACTCCATGTCTTCTTGCTCACTGTGCCTCATTTCTATCCTTGTCATTCACGGGTAACAGTTCAATGATCTTTCCCCTTCTCTGTCCACTGAGTTCGCTTACAATTTACAATCCAAACAGTTCCTGGTTGTCAGCTTGCCTGATGGTAACCTCTAATATTTACTCTTGTTGTCCCTCCCTCCAAATATTTCCTGTCACCTTTCATCTCTGGAGTTGTCAGTATTCATCCCAAGTTCTTTCTTTTTCTTTCTTTTACTTCCTCCTTCATTCTTTTTTGCTCTCTCTTTACTTTTAAATTTTTTTTAAAAAGATTTTATTTATTTATTTTCCTTTTTCTCCCCAAAGCCCCCCAGTACATAGTTGTATACTCTTAGTTGTGGGTCCTTCTAGTTGTGGCATGTGGGATGCTGCCTCAGCGTGGCTTGATGAGTGGCACCATGTCCGCACCCAGGATTCGAACTGACGAAACCCTGGGCCGCCTACAGCAGAGCGCGCAAACTTAACCACTCGGCCACAGGGCCGGCCCTTCTTTACTTTTAAATTTTGAGTAATGGTAGATTTGCAAAACGTTGCAATGATAGCAAAGATAGTACAGAGTGGTCCCGTGTACACCTTACCCAGTTCCCCGCATGGTCAACTCTTACATAATTACAGTGCTATGTCAAAACCAAGAAACTGAGATTGGTAAAATGCGTGTGTTGAGTTCTACACCCTTTTACCACATGTGTAGATCTGTGTAACCATCAAGATACAGAACTCTTCCACCACCATAGAGATCTACCTCATGCTAAAATTTTAATAGTTAAAGCAAAAGTCAGAATATTCTCTATTTCATGAAGTTTCTAAGTCTTGGATTTGTTGGGGGCATTGACATAGAGTTTCCCTTCTTCATAATTATACTCATCCACCATCTCTAACCCCATGGCGACCACTAATCTGTTCCTCAATTCTGTAATTTTGCCAGTTTGAGAATGCCATATAAATGATATTGTACATTATATGACCCTATTGAGACTGGCTTTTTTTTTCATTCAGCATAATGTCCTTGAAGTCCATTCAAGTTGTTGCATGCATCAATAGTTGATACCTGTGTATTGCTGAATAGTGCTCCAGGGCATGGATGTACATTTACCTGTTGAAGGACATTTTGGTTGTTTCTAGTTTTTAACTTAGAAATAATCTTTTCTTTTTCTGATGTTTTTCTTCTAGGCTGCTACTTTCTAGCTGGTGTTTGCAAGACAAGAAAATCTTTTGGAAGAGGAAGACTTACCCACTGGTTCTTTTGCTTATTCAAGGCTTGGATTCAATCCAGAGTGATTGACAACATTGAAAGTAAACTTTTCTTTTCAGAAACAGTCTTGGGTTTTGGCATCTGGACTTAGACTTTCTGTTGCAATTTTCATTTGTCAGTAAATGCTCTGCCTGGGGTGAACGTGCTAGATTTCACCTCCGAAGAGGTGTTCCTATATAAATTTTGATCATAAACAAAAATCAAGTTTAGTTATTTTAAGTTAGGATGTTAATTTAAAATGACTACATCATTACAAGGCCTTTGGTGCCTGTTCAGGAAAGCCTTCAAGTTATTTCTGGCAAAATGTATCGAAACTAGTGGCTTTTAGAACTCATTACTCAAGGGAAACAGGACGAGCTGAGTTTCAGCTGTTTGACTTGAAGGCGGGCTTACCCGGTGGCATTTGCTAAAGAAAAAAATTCACAGGCTCATTTTCCAAATGAGTTGAAGGTTCAGTATTTTGTTGGTGTTTGAGAGGGAACTCCTGAGCACTGATGGGCTAGTTTTATCTTGGTTTTAGTAAATTAGTGAAGTTGCCTGACATTTTGGGCATGTAGTGATGAAGGTTGACAAAGAGTTTCCCTCTCGTGAGTAACTTGGCTTCATGTTTGAAGATTTCACATATTTGCGTAAAGTCCAAGTTGAGGTGATTATGTGGCAGAAAAATACAACATTACCAGATACTTTAGTCTTTCAGGGCTGAAAGGAATTTTGGCATATGTGAAACTGAAGTTTGGATGGGCACATCAATATTTTTTCTTAAAGTTTACAGTAAATTTAAAATTTTAATAGTTGAAGCAAAAATCAGAATCTTCTCTATTTTATGAAGTTTCGAAGTGTTGGCTTTGTTGGGGGACATTCAGGTTTAGTTAACACTCTTGTGAGAGTAAGCTCCACTCCCCATCCTCCCCATCTTCCCTCCCCCAATTTTGAATTTTTCTTAACACCTGGGAGATGATAATGCCTTGGATTTGTATAGCCTGTATCGGGAAGAACTGAAAGCACTTTGTACACTTTATCTAATGAATCCCTAGTTTCCCTCCAGAGAGGCAGAGGAAAGTGAGCTATAGATAGGCCCAGCAGATTGCTGTGTTGTATGACAAGCACTGAGTCACCCAAGTGAGTCACTGGCAAGATGGGGAGGGCACTTTCCACCCAGGCTAGTGTTCTCAGACCAGAGTTTCCAGCATTTGTTTCCACAATGTCCCAAGGTGTCTTCAAGTGTCTCATGAGATTACTGTAAGAGCTGCGTGTCAAATTTGAATGAATATCAACCCCCCAAAAAGGACAAAAACAAAACCATTTTTGGAAGGTTTGTTAAGATGTGCTACAGAGTAGACCCATCTAGGGCAGTACTGTAGCTCAAGAAAGTTTGAGACATAGCTCTAAATGGGGATTTATGCAACTTCTGATGGGCCAAATCCCAGAACTAGAACATTGAGGTAAAGGGCAGGGGAAATCTGGTGGTCTTTTTTCCAAAGAAGTTACTGGTCAGAGTTCTTGGCCTTCTCCTTTAGTAATACCGCGAATGTCGTAGTAATCAGAATTCTTTATTAATCAGTCTTTTTGCACATCTGCAATGTGAGGACGAATACTGGCAATGATGACTCAGGTGTGAAACATCTTGAACTGGTTCTGAATGATCAAAATCCAAATTTTATTGAGCTAATAGTGGTGTTGGTGTTCATGCTATTCCACCATATTTGAGCCCCTTAAAAAGAAGAATCTGTGACTAGCTCTGGTGGCTGTTGAATAAGCAAGCCTGCTCATTTGCTGGTGTTTCTGGGTTGTGGAGTTCTCAGTTACAATCCTCCCAGGCTGCGAGGCTTCCAACCACCCAACTATCCAGAGGCCTGCTGGGATGTGGCTCTTAGCACACAAAGCATTTCAGAAACAATGGTGGGGATCCGGAAGAGACAGTGCTCAAAGCTGAGAAGCAAGGCAAAGCAACAGGAATTAACACTCACCCAGGGCCTAATGTGTACTAAGTTCCATGCTGGCAGCTTTAACCCATGTTGTCTCATTTGTCACAGAGAAATGACAGCTGATCAGTGCCAGGAGCCTCCCCAGAAATTAGGGATAATGTGCTTAGAAGATACTCCTGTGGGTTAGGGTGTTGCATTGGCAGTTAATAGAAAATGTGAAAGTGGCCTAAGTGATAAGCACATATATTGGCTCAGGGGAGGTTGATGCAGTGGTTCAAGGATGATCATAAGGACCCAGGTTATCTCCATCTCTGCATGTGCTTTGTTGACTTGATGCTAAGGCTGGCTCTCCTTGTGGGCGTAGAGTGATTGCCAAGAGCATTAGTGCTAGTAGTCTTTATCCTGTTCAGAGAGTGAGAGTTAGTGGGAGAGAGAGCTGGTTTCCAGTACTTTTCCAGAAAAGAGTGAACCTCCTTTCCCAAAAGCCTGTAGCCCTTTCATTTCATTGGCAGAATTGGGTCACAAGGCCAATCTTCAATTGTCTGGAATGTCTTCTCTAACTTGAGACCTAAGCTGCAGACATATTTCAAACTGCTTACCAGAAATCTAGCCCTTGTGACCTGAGGCATCTTAAATCCAAGGTATTCAAAATGGCACCCATCATCTCTTTTTTCCACTTCATGAAACGTGCTCTTACTACTCAGTTCTCTGGTTTGTTCAATGACACCATCATAGGCATAGACTCCCAAGCAACAAAGTGGAACATTTCCTAGGAATCTCTTGTACCTCTATATGCCAGGGATGTCTCAGAAGTTCTTTCCCATAAAGGGATGAAGCTTAGTTGGCAAAATGAAAGTTGACATAAACATATTTGGTATTATCTTGAATCATGTTCTAAGATGTCTCTGATGACGTGTCTTTAATGTAGATTTCACTTCATTTGAGCCAACTGCAGCATCCAGCATGTGTGACATCAAATAAACAAGTTCAGTCCTTGTGGTTTTCTTCTGGGGCAAATGTTGGTGTGTGAGGGAGGCAGCTGAAGCTAAAGGCGCGTTTTGGCCTGAATGGTGAGCAGAGCCAAAGTTTTACCCCATGGTTTGACAAGATCTTTGGTGAAGGTGATGGGAAGTGTGGGTGGACCTCAGAAGTTTTCTGCAGGTAAATTGGTTTCACCTGGTTGTGCTGTGAATGTCATATGGTGTTCTGCACATCTAGAGATATAAATATGGAATTTTAAAACTTTGCTACTTGGCTTTTGTCAAATTAAAGCATGGACATTTTCACCCAGGTGCTATCTCAGCTCACCAAATGGTTTGACACAGGAAAAACATGTGGTTAAAATATGGCCTCATCTTGCGTATAGCCCAGACCTTATGCCATCAGAATATGATTTTCTTTGGTTCATTGTTGTATTCGTCTTCTAGGGCTGCCATAACAAATGACCACAAACTGAGTGGCTTAAACAAGAGAAATTTACTCTCTCACAGTCTAGAGGCTGGAAATCTGGAATAAGGTGTCTGAAGGCTCTGGAGGAGAATCCTTCCTCGCCTCTTACAGCTTCTGTTGACTCCAGGTGTTGCTTCGCTTGTGGTTCTTTCACTCCGATCTCTGCCTCCATGTTCACATGGTCTTCTTCTCTCCGTGTCTCCATGTGGTGTCCTCTTCTGTCTCTCCTAAGGGCACTCATCATTGGGTTCAGAGCCCATCGGGCGGTCCAAGATGATGTCATCTTGAAATCTTACCTACAAGATCTGCAAAGACCGATTTCCCAGATAAGGTTATATTCACAGGTTCTGGGACGTGGACATATCTTTTTGGGGATCACCAGTTAGTCCACTGCAATTGCCATGTTTCTTCTCAGATGGTGGATTTGGAGATATTTGACAAGGATGGAACTGACTGTCATGAGTTCTCGGCCTCCAAATCCAGGGAATGGTGCCACCACCAAAATAAACTGCTTGAAGAAAGACCGGTCTCAGATGTCAAAAATGATGGTCTGTATCCCACGGAATCATCTTGTTTCTTTGCTGTTTTATTTATTGCCTGATGAGCTGTACATGTATGAGAAAGAACTTTGAGATATTCTAGTGAATAACCATCAAGTTCTTTAGATTGTATCTTCTAAACATTCTCTGAATCCATTGCACTCTTTCCTTGCTGCCACCACTGCCTTGTCAGATCCCTATAATTTCTCACCTGGATTGTGTCTTACTTCTCCCGTTTTCTCGCCAGCTCCCATTTTTCCCTATTACTGCTGGATGAGCTTCATGAAATTCCAATCTGGTGTTACTTGTCTTGTGCTCTAGCACAAGTTTTCATTTGTCCCACCAGAGGCTTCTGTCTCCACCCTGACTTCTTCTCCCAAAGCTCCTTTGCCCTCTGGCTTCTGGTTGGGTTTGGCCAATGGGGGTCACTGGTGAGATCAGGGATGTGGGAGCAATGAGAAGGGCCATGTTTCTCCCCAACTCCTTCCCTGGAGGTCACCACACCCTGGTTACATCCCTCAACTGATGCTCACAGCTCCCATCAGTCCGCCTTCTCCGCATGACTCTCTCATCCAACTTTTAGTAACGTTTTCTCCTCTCACTCTTCCAAGCCTAAGGATGGCAACAGGACCCCTTTTGGTTTCACTACACCCTACCCACACCTTTGAACATAATCTCTTTGTAAACTCTTCTCAAATGACTGATTTCAGTGAGCCATATGTTTCTTGCCTGGACCGTGACTAATACAGCCATGCGTAAAGCATGTCACTGGCTCTGTCTTGCCCAGAGGACAAATGCAACATCCCTCAGCAGGGGAACAAGACTCTAGCCTCGCTGCTTCCTGACACACACTTTGCACTCCTGCATCCTGACGGGTTTGTGGTTCTCTGAACTTGCAGTGTTCTTTTTTCATCTTGGGGACTTTGCAAGTGATATTTTCTTTCCTGATTTATCTGCCTGGACATTGTCTTTTTCATCCTTCAAGACTTCGCTCAAATGTGGCTGTTGACTTTTGCTGACTTTCCCTGGCGGGGTTAGTTGCTTCCTCCTCTGCGCTCGCACATCACATTATACACACGTCCATTAAGATGCTTATCATCATTCTAAGTATTCATTCCCATGTCTGTTCTCCAACTAGTCTCTGAAAGCCTTGACTGCATGGACTGTATTATCTTTTCTTTGTTCTCCAAGTGCCTGCTGTTGTCCCTGGTGGGCTTAATAAACATTTTTGAAGGAATACATTTTCTTTATGGACTATATTATTTCTGGCTCTGTTCATATAAACGAGATTACTGAAATAAAATAGCATCTTTATCGAGGCAAGCATGCACATTTTCTATTTTGATGAGCAGTATTTTGTTTTATTCTTACGACAACTCTGAGAGATGGGTAAATGGGAGGCAAATTCCTCTCTGTCCATAAGAATGTTGAGTTAAAATAGAACCATATTACTAAACCTAGATTTTTAGTGACAGAACTCTGCCAAGAATCTAGACCTCTTGATATGAGTTTGGTTCTCTTTTCATTAGACCATTCTGCCTCCTGAGATGCCAGATTAAAAAAACAACAACAAAAGCCAGGGGCAGACCAGAGGACTGAGCCCTACCCCAAGGGCCACTTCAGATGGAAGGCAGCTCAAGTGCCATAGAGATAACTCCAAGTGATTATAAACACATGTCAGGAAGGCTGTTTAGAAAGAATTTGTTGTCAGAAGGGTCCTAACGAACGGAACTGGTCACATTAACTAGCTTCCTGTTGCTCAAGAATTATGTCTGATGTAGACTCCAGAGACCATTGACAGAGCATACACTTGGATTAAAATTAGGATATGAACATCAAAAAGAAGTATTCTGCAACCCTGGGGAAGGGCTGGCAACCAGTGGGGAAGGAACGGATTGTTTCTATAATTCAAACCATATCCCATGAGAAAGTAATTTATAGGCAGCAGCACAAATAAAGATAAACTTGAGAGCATTTGGGACAATTTCTGTTATGTCAATAGAAGGCTGAAAGGTTCTTCCTTCTGTCTGCCTTAGGGGAGGGAGCATTATGTTGAAAGCACTGCTACCAATGGAGCTGGCTTGTAAGGAACATTCATAGAGATACAATCAGAGAATTTCAGCAGGAAAAGGGACCTTAGAGATCATCTTATGCTAGGTTTTGGAAGTTTGAATCTTTTCCAACAGGAAGGAAAAAATGAAATCTGAATTCTCCAGTTGGTTGAAGGTCAGGACAAACAATTTTAAATGCAGTGCATAGGTACTACCCGATATAATCTTTGCAACACCGATAACGTCAGAGCATCCGTGTGATCCCCGTGTGCTCGTTTCGTAACCTCGCAATCATCATGACAAACCTTCGATTAACTGAAACACCTATTAATTGCTTGGCTCTTTCCCCCTGTTCTTCACTGAAGACAAAGACGTGAGTTAACAGAAGATAAAGAAAATAAAGAACACAAATTTCCATGCATTCAGCTTTACCTCTTAAATCTTCTACATCAATATTCTCAATCTTAAAATGTTCATTTCTTTTGACCCAATGATTTACGTTTTTGGGAATTTATCTTACGGGTATAATAAATGTTGTAGACAAAGATCTGGAAAGAAATCGAACTGTCCAATAATAAGGAAGGCATTAGCTAAATCCAATTAATAGAATTCTACACCATTACTTAAATCATGTGTTTGAAAGACATTTAATGATGTGTAGACGCTTATGGTATAAATTACGAGACAAGATACAAAATTGTACCTATGCTGTAACCTGTTCAATGTTTTGAAAACCTTTTCCCCTATGTCTAGATACATCTATCTATAAATAGAAAAATACCAGAAGGAAAACCATCAAAATGTTAATTATGGTTATCTCTGGGTGATGGGATTATGGCTGTATTTTATTTTCTCCTTTGTACTTAATTTATTTTTTGGACTTTATGAGTATAAATCAGAAAACAACTTTATAAACAATATCGAAAATCCTTTCCTGGTTTCTCCCTTGACTTCAAGATGAAATCTAGACTCTTTAGCCTGGTAAACGGGGTCCTTTACAGTCTGGCTGCCCAGTTTCCTGGCTCATCTCTCCCCACACCTCAGCTTAGGCCCTGCCTTCCAACCTGCTTCATGAGTCAGCTGAATTACTGGCAGTTTTCCAAAGGTGCAATGCTTTCTGAAAGTCCTTTGCCTCAGCACATGGCTGTTTTTTCTGCCTAGGACACTTTTCTCTCCTTGTGAGTATTTGCGTACTCCAAAATTCAGCTCAGATCTCTTCTCTTTTGGAAAGCCTCCTGTAGTGGACATTGTGTCATGCTGCTCCATCTCCCCTTCAGGCCCAAGGTGCTCATCCTCCCAGCATCCAGATGTTGCCTGTTGCTGGCTTATGAATGAATCCCTCTCCTGGAATTGCCCTTGGTCCAAGGGAGCAGCCTTGTCTGAGGTCATGCCCCTCCCCTGGGATGCCTCACATCTAATGAGTGGTCAACAGAGGGCACCAAGTCTTGACCCTCTTGTCTCAATTAGTGACAGTTCTGAAAGGTCATCCCAGCTTCAGAACTCCCTGAGGGATCAGCTGAGCCTCTTTGACAACTGCATCCTCTGCATCCTTCCTCTACGTGGTCCTTCTTCCCTTACGCCCTTGCAAGTGAGCACTTTCCAGGAAGCCCCTTGCGCACAAATCTGTCTCTGAGTGTGTTTCTTGGGGAACCCAACGAGGACCTCTCCTGTGATCCCTTACCTCACACCTTAAGTTAGAGCCCTATCCTCTGGGCTCCTCCAGTGCCCTTTATCTGTACTTTAGCACTTCTCTCATTGTACTGTAACAGACCACAATTCTGGTGTCTCCCCAACCTGACTGGGATCCCCTGAGGGTAGGAAGCAGTGTCTCATTTCTCTTTGTGTCGGTCACAGTGCCTGGCTCCTGGTTTGTGATAAATGAATATGTGTGAAAGGAAAGCAGATAGTCAAAAGAATAAGAGGTGGAGAAATGGAGTGAGAGCCTTACTGACAAAATTAAATAGCACAGGTCCTTCTACATCTTTTCTCCTGAACTTACCTTTCCTATTGAACCCTTCTGTGTATCCATCAGTAAACGAAGCTCTGACTTGAGCTCCCATGCAGCTCCTCTCAGGGGCACCTTGGGAAATGCCAATTGGAAGTTGAAAGAATTCTGCACTTCATTTTTCCTCTTGTCTCATATTTGCAAGACTAACCCTCTTTCTTCTCTCTTTCCTCAACACTTTCTTGTCTCCTTTCCTCTTTGCTTCCCTTTCTTCCCACCATCTTTCAAACCAAGCCGAAGGCCAATTTGTTGCCAAGAGAGTTACAAAGAAGTCACGACCAATGGCTAAACTGAGAATAGTTCTTCTTCAGGATGATGCAGGGAGAAAAGTTGGGTGCCCTTTCAAACTCATACCATTCTCTGATGAATAATTCTTGCAGTTGGGATGTTCTGGTTTCTTGTTCCTAAGGAATGATTCAGGTAAAGGCGGTAAAGGCAGTCTGTCTCAGGTTTCAGAATTATCAGTGTGATTAATCACAAGCGTGTTATTAAGTCCCTGGCTACGTGCCATCCAAATTGAGTCACCAACACCCGGCCCTTAAGCTTACAGGTTTAGGAACCCTCCCTACTCCTCCCTTCTGTTCTACTTTCATGGACTCCACTCTTGGAGAATTCTCTAGTTCTGAAAAAGTTCTGAGTTATGACAGAAGGCTGCTCCACATTTATTCCATTTTTCAAGAAAAACGTTACTATTTTCTCTTATTACAGACCAACCGGGTGCCTCTGTGAAGTGGAGCTGAGTTATTCAGTGACCCCTTCCCATTTTGTCTGCTGTTTTACGCGTGTGGCAGAACAGCTGCTTTGATCCCCAGTGCATAATTGGGGACAGAGCACACGGAGGGCAAATGGGCTTGAATAATTATAAAGCCTCTAAACGCCAGTGCTGGGATGGGAATCCACGACTCCTGACTAATGGATCTATACCTCTAACACTAGTCCATGCTGAGGGCAATCCCTCACTTGGGAGATTTTCTCCACGAATGCATTCATTCCCCTCAGACTTAAAAGTTGTCACCCATCCCAGAACTACAATGTGTGACCACAGCATTGGCAGCCATGTGTGTGTGCGTGTGCATGTGTGTGTGTGTGTTAGAGACTTCAACCCTGCAGAGACTTAGCCCTGCCTGTTGTAGGTGTTACGTGGGAACATTTATTCCCCACCCCTCTTGTTTCCAGGGGGATATGTGCCCATTGAGTGAATCCCCTGGGCTCTCTTCATCCTCTCCTTTACCTTTTCGGAAGAAGAGGAGAGTGTTCAATCTGGTAGAAGCAACTGAGCACGTGTGCCTTACTTTCTTCTCTCTCTCTGTTTGGGGATCGCCTGGAGAAAGTGAACATTTCTGCTCCTTCAAGCCTTAAGTTTTAAGGGCAACTCCTCACATGGCAAAGTTTCCTGTCTTCCAGCATTGCCTGGCACTGGCCAGGTGACTTCAGTTCGGTGGTACAGTATTAACAAGCCCACAGACCTGAAGTCATAGTCTCCAGCCGAGACTTTGTCAATTAGAAAGATGGTGATATTTTTACCTCTATCTGTTGAATTCTTACGTCTCTTAATTGGTTCAGGCCTCGGGCAGGAAAGAGGGCTGCCGCTTATTGGGTTTCCTAAAACATCAACTTCAGGCAGGGCTCCTCTGCTTGGCCTTCAACAATGGCCTGGCGTGGAAAAAGATCTGCTCTTGGGGGGTAGCCAAGAATGTGGGGGAGAGAGTTTGGAATGGGAACACAAAGGAACTTAACAACGAGATTAACTGGGCAAGGGTTTCCTTTCTACAGAGCGAGTGACTCAGGGCAGGTCCTGACTCACTTGGGGCTTCTGAAGAGAAAGGAGGGGCCTTCCCAATAAGTCACCCTCTCTGTATGTGACAGTCAGAGTAGTCATGGAACAAACAAGTTTCCTGCCAGGGCTCCTTTCGGTTCCCACAAATTTTCAAGTTTAAGCATCCGCGTGAGCCAGGGAAACTCAATAGTTACTAGAATAGTTCCCTTCTGTGTACTGAAATCCAGTTAACACCTGACCTCCCCAGCCAAAATTAATCTCTCTCCTCTAAACTTCTACCTATGGCCTAGAGCTTGCATTTGAGACTGACTACTCAAATAAACTGACTTATTACCTGCTTAATTGTTGCTATAGTCATTCTTGCTCTTTGTGCATTTTATCTCAAATCCCAAAGTTTCAAAGTTATTTAAGTATAAGGACCTTGTCTTACACCTCCTTGTATTTTTGCCTATCCTCCAAGAGTCCGGAATAGAATTCGTTTGCACTTGGTCATGTGGAAATAAGTGAATACTGAGCAAATATGAACAATCAGAGGTTATTTGTTCAGATCTTGCTATAGCAAGAGAGTCAGCCACCATCACGTGTTTTGGCAGAGGCTCAAAGGCAGGCAGAAGAGTGGAAAAACTTTACAGGAAAAAAAGAGAAGACTTCTTAACTAATTATATCTGCAATGACCCTATTTCCAAATAAGGTTACATTCTGAGGTATTGGGGGCTGGAATTTCAACATATCTTTTTGGGAGACACGAGTCACCTGTAACATTATGAAGAGTTCTTTCCTCTCCATGAACTCTGCAGTTGCGAGCGGCTGGCTTTCCATCACTTCCCAGCCTCTGCCAGCACATGGCTCATGACTAAACAGTGCTGCTCCAGGAACCGTGGTGACTAGCAGTGCTGCGAACAGGCAGTTCGAAGGGGTGATGAATAAGAAGTTATCATTTAAAAAGCCACCCAGTTCCTTTGTAAATACATGTCACAGGGTATTTAGAACCATCATACCCCACCCCCTGCTGCACGTTGGTGGAGCTATTAAGTAAATTACACACACACGCGTCTATTTTGGGCACCTCTTATTCACAATCCCCCGGGAGCCTTATCTCCCTGAGGGAGTGTGCTCATCCAGCCTCATTTCAGCATTTAACTTTGCCTGTTTCTAAAGTTCACGGTGTCCTGAATTTCTTTGCATCAGCTCAGTCCCCTCTCTTAGTCATCAACTGCCACTTTTCTCTCTTTTTACTCTTTCAGAAAGTACTGTTTTTGCTCAGGTAAAAGAGTCATAGGAAGAGTGTTCTCTCCCTTTGATGATTCATTCCTTTGCTTTTCACCATTTCTAAATGTTAGAGGGAAAAGAAAACCCTTTTGTTCATGGCTTTGGTGAATGAGCATGATCAATGAGGGTGAGAGAATGCAGTCATAAAACACTTTCAACCTCGGGCGGAAGCAATCTCATTTATCGGTCTTTCTGATTCTTTTGAGAGGTGGCATCATGATTCTCACGGCCCCTGGAATCCATGAGAGTGACTTCCCTGCTTTCGAATGATGTGCCCACCTATTGCACTTCCTTCGTGTTTTGCTGTGAGTGAATCATGGCAAGAAGGATGCCATATGAGCACTCCACTCACTTCGTTTGTGGATCTAAGAAATAGGCTCAGAGTGTGTCAGAGGGTGATAGAGCTGAGCTTATTCAGTTGAGTGAGTCCATCAGAGGGTATTATGGGTTGAATTGTGTCCCCCCAAAATTCATATGTTGAGGTCCTGACCCCTAGTATCTCAGAATGTGACTGTATTTGGAGAGAGGGTCTTTAAAGGGAATCAAGCTAGAATGAAGTCTTTACGATGGGTCCTAGTCCAATATGACTGAGTCTTTATAAGATGAGGAGATTAGGACACAGACATAAACAGAGAGAAGACCAAGTGGGGACACAGAGAGGAACTGGCCATCTACAAGCCGAGGAGAAGGGCCTCAAAAGAAACCAACTCTGCCTACGCCTTGACCTCAGACTTCTAGCCTCCAGAACTGTGAAACAACACATTTCTGTTGCTTAAGCCACCCACTTTGTGGTACTTTGTTACAGCAACCTCAGCAAACCAGTACAGAGGGGGGACAGGTTCATACAGGTGAAGTGAGCTTTTCGAGGTTCTGTGTCCACCAATGGAGCTCCAGGCCCACGTCCCAAAGATCCTTCCTCCTGGTTCAGTCCGCATCCCACTTCGTGATGTGATACAGCATTTGTTATAAAAAAGATCCCACTAGGCTACTTCACCTATGAATTCGATTTAATTGGCATCTCAATTGTGGTGTCAATTCTTTTGCCATTTCCTGCAACACCGAGGGAGAATTTTTCTAAGCTAATTTTTTTTAGCTGCAAAGATGACAAATGTTATCAATGATATCCAACCAGAGTATATTTTCATCCCTTTTCTTCCCGTTAAGATAAGCCAGAGTGTTTGTTGCCAGAAATGGAAAACAGCTTGCTCATCAGCCAGATGATCGCAGTGCTCAAAAGTTCCACTCGTTTGCCATGTGTGAAATGTTAAGAATTGAAAACAGACAGGCTTACTCTGCTTAAACTGTGGGCTCCGTGAAGCAAGAAAAAGAGATATTTGGATACTAGAAAAAAGAGTTGCGGAAATGGTTTTGACGGCAAAGTGAACAGGGTCTTTTCAAGTAGCTCTGAGGTGGGACACCCAGGTTGATTTGCTAGTGGCTATGGCTATTCATCAATTGGATGAAAAATGGAGCCTAAAGGTACCAACCTCTGGTGGCTACCTCTGTGTTCTAGGACAAATTCCAATGTCCTACACAAATGTGGCCCTTGGGACTTCTACTGCATTATCTGAAATGAAAATTTCTACGCATTTCAGTTAGACTTCTTCCCGATTATCCGGATCAAAATATCTCCATGAGTTCATAGTACAAGTCAGAAATATGCAGTGGACCTGAGGCTTCTCTAGAAACAGCGAGGCTTCAGATAATAGGCTTGAATTGTTCCATTATTTTTCCACTCATGAGGAAATAAGGGGTGTTTGTTGAATTTTTGTGAGATTGAGTTAAATTACCCAGTTATCAATCCATTATTACGTTAGAATAATGTGTGTTTGCTGAGTGATTTCTGGTCATTTTTATTAGTCTCTCTTTGCAACTACTTAAGGGACTTTTTGACAATTGCGAGAGCCGTTTTAAGAAACAGAAACACAGGCTTACAGAGGTTAAACGATTAACTCAACATTGACCAAAAAAAAAAAAAAAAAAAACCCTGAAGAAAAATCAGAATTCACACTCAGGGCTCTAATTACCATTCTGTAGGTTTCTGGAAGCTCACATAATCACTTTACGCTTTATTTATGTCTTGGAAATCATTTGCATTTCAACATTTAGATTTCCTCCTGTACTTGATTCTCAAGGTCTTGGACGTTAACTCAAACTCAAGGATTTGGCTACCTAAGTGGAAAAAAAACACCTGCCCTGATTCTTCTTTGTTAAGACGAGCTCAAAATAGGGCAAAATAAGTAAGTTCTCAGGGAAAGACAATGCTGCATTGAGTTCCACTTCCTATGGGTAAATTCATGACCGCCAATTTGTCTTAAGGGGGGTTGTTTTTAGCAGCAGGGAATTCTGGCTGGCTGGAGAGCAGACAAGGAAAGGAGGAGGGGGGAGAAGAGAGAGGAACTTTCAGGTGCACATAGAACGCGCAGCTTTCAGCCCACTTTCTCCTTCCTTGTTTGAGTCAGCTCCATGGTACCCCACCCACTGCTGGCCTTTCTCTGGGGCTCAGGTTTTGAGCTGACTGAGTGCTCAGCAGTTGGCCGCAACTCTTCTTCCGATGAAAGGACAAATCAGAAGGTACCTATTACAAGTCTGTGAGCAGAGAAACAAAGGCCCGGCTGCTGACACCCTCCCACTAACTTGGGTTTTAATGGTAGGTTTAATTTCCTCACGCTAGCTGAAAGAAACAGAAAAAACTAAGCGGAAAGAGCCAGGGTGTGGGTAGTGGCGGCGGTGGGGAAACGACAGCTGTTGTATTCATGGTTAATCAGGTGTGTCTGTCTTTGTGTCGCATCTGTCTGCTACTGTTGCGGGGCCACATGTGAAAGGGAACGGAGGGGAAGGGGCCATTCATGTTCAAAGCCAGCAGCACTGACCTCTGCTTCGTTCTCCTCGGGGTAGGAGAGCTTGTCTATTTAACTTTCCCCATTATAGGAAGCTGTAACTCTACACTATTAGCCCACCCTAACCATTTTGGCCTGACAGACGCAAGCTGCATCCAGAATGCCATAAATCTGCCTGGAGAAGGAGGCCTCGTCCCTCCTCCCATGCTTTTCCTCTGGGATTCTGTTTGATTTGTCAAACAAGAGAGAACAACAAGGAGAGAGCAAAATGAGAACGGAGGGCATCTGGGTTCCCTTTCTATCTTAAACTGACCTAGACACTGAATGTACGTTTTCCCTAACGAGCTTCGGGGGGGAGCATGGCTTCCCTAGGCCACGACTAGAACACCCATTTGCCTCCAGACCTGTTTGTCCCACGTGTCCCCCACACTCTCGGTGTTTGTGTCAGAACTTAGTCATCTCCCTGGCACCAGATCCTCCTCCTACCTCCCTCTGTTCCATGCCTCCCTCTCCACCCATGTGCAGAGGGACAGCCGCAGAGGATGGGGAGGCTTCCGGCTTCTCTTGGAGCCAGGTCTGCACTTGAGATATTGCTAGCCTGCCTCTGCCAGACAGGACTCTTCCTTCTGGAACGTGTAGAAACAGCTGAAGTGCAAACAACCCCCACTCTCCACCCCTCAGTGCACGAGATTGTTTTAAGGCCTAGTGTCTAAGAGTTCAAAGGTCTTCTCCAGCTGGAGGCTCAGACTGACCTCTTCCTACCAGTGGTTTTGGAGACTCTATGTTACCCCTTTGAGGGAGCTTTGCTTCCAGCCCTCCTGCTTCAGGACCAGCCCTTGTGTTTCTTGGAGTAAATGGTAGTCATCAGCATTTTCAAGACCAAAGCTCTGGCTCAAACTTTGACTTTCCTTGAGAATCAGCCATCGTGGACTTATCCCAGGGTTCAACAGAGCTTGCCACTCGCAAATCTATTTTGGTTTAAGCCACTTCTCAATATAGGCAGTAATTTTTACCCCATTGTGTTAATTCTTCTCATGGGGAGGCTGGAGTCGGCCTCTACTGATATTGTGCTTTTGGAGTGTGTGTGTGTGTTGTGTGCATGTGCATGTGCATATTGCATATATATGTATATATCTTTTTAAAATCAATGTTGTGACTGTCCCAGAATGTGGGTTCTCATCACCACAGCTGAGTTTCCTCTGTCTCTGAGCCTGTGCTGATTGCCGTGGCTGTGTTACTGACATGCAGCCCTGGGGTCAGGGAGCTTTGGTTTCCCTGACGATGAAGGACTTTGGAAAACAATCCCACTGCCTGTGCCCTGCCCTGTTTCCTCTGATACCCTTGGATCTCCAAATTTCAATAAAGTCAATAGGCAAAAACGAAGCTTTTAATAAGAGCCCAGCACTCTTCTGGGCTTCAAGAACTCATCGTCTTGTGAGAGACCGAGAATTGTATGAATAAAACGAGCAATAACAAGTAGGGCTGAAAAACTTTTTTAATAACTTAAAAGAAACACAAAGTCTAACTTGCATACAGAAAAGTGCACATATCCTAAGTGTACGGCTAGATGAAAGATCACAAAGTGAACACACTCATGTAACCATCACCCAGATCAAGAAACAGAACATTACTGCAGCTGGAAGTTTCTTACAGTCTACCTATGTGGACACCCCATTACATCTAAAGCTATTCTTCTATGACACTGTTTGGGACTGAGATTTAGTTCTTAATTATGTGGCTATGGAAGTTCACAGACAGAAGGGTTCTCGTTGCCTGGAAGGGATTTGCTCATGGAAGGATTTGAGTATGACCTGGGTTGGCCTCCTGAGGTTGGACCTTAGCAGGCCCAGGTGGGCTGGATGTGTAGGGCTCTTGGCTCCGAGGGAAGACATTGAATATTCTGGCATCTTTTTTTTCAATTGTGGCAAAATACACATAATATAAAATTTACTATCTTAACGATTTTTAAGTTTACAACTCAGTAGTGTTAAGTACATTCAGATAGTTGTGCAACCAGTCTGCAGAACTCTTTCCATCTTGCAAATTGAAACTCTACACCCATTAGACAATCACACCCCACCCCCACCCTCTCCCCAGCCCCTGGCAAGCACCACTCTACTTTCTGTCTTTATAAATTCGACTGCTCTAGGTACATCATGGAAGTGGAGTCATACAGTGTTTGTCCTGTTGTGACTGCTTATTTCACTTAGTATAATGTCCTCAAGGTTCATCCGTGTTGCAGCTCATATCAGAATTTCCTTCTTTTTTAAGGTTGCATGATGTTCCATCGTATGTATACATCACGTTTTGTTTTTGCATTTATCGGTCAATGGACACTTGAGTTTCTTCTACTTCTTGGCTACTGTGAATAATGCTGCTATGAACATGGGTGTACAAATATCTCTTCAAGAGTCTGCTTTCAATTCTTTTGGGCATATACTCAGAAGTGGAATTGCTAGATCATATGGTGGTTCTATTTTTAATTTTTTGAAGAATTGCCATACTGTTTTTCACAGAGGCCGCACCACCCTGGCATCCTTTTCACCTGGACTGTTTCCTCCTGAGCAGACTCCTAGGTGGCATTAGAGGGAGCCTGAGGCATAGATTGAAGTGGTAGCCATTGTTACGATGGTGGTCTGGACCCTCTATGTGCCTGTCCCAGGGAATTTAGAGCAAACGAGGGAGGAGGGACTGGAGACAAGGAAATCCAGGGTGGATACTTGGAGACTCCACTAAATAGGGCGGGAGTAACTTATTTTGCACAAAGATAAATGATTTTGCCTTAGTTTGTGGGCAGATGGAGGGCAAAGGGGTTCTTGATAACTAGGCATTCAAAGGCCTAACATCTATTCAATGTATCACATCCACATTTTCTTTGGGGCTTTAGGTGTAAGTGCTGGCATTTTATAGAACAGATGGTGAAGAAGAGGAGGGAATAGCAGCTGATAAAACAACTGTGGAAGCCACCCACTTTTTCCCAATAGACATCGCGAGAATACCTGAATAAAAAGGTAGTCCTTAGAAATATGGCTGCTGTGGTATGGTTCAGTGCTGGCCCTAAGGCCAGAAGCCCCCCTGTGTTGACTATTCGGGGGCTTCTTCAAGCAATTTGAAGTATTTCTGTTTTTTAAATCTTGATGCTTTGTTGCTAGGGCCAACCTAGCATTAACTTCCATTTGAAGTGGGCATTACGTGGTCACGAGGATAGGGACCTTCAGGACTGTAGAACTGGGGGACTCATTATTGTTTTTTTTAAAATTTTTTATTGAGTTAATGATAGGTTACAATCTTGTGAAATTTCAGTTGTACATTAATGTTTGTCAGTCATGTTGTAGGTGCACCACTTCACCCTGCGTGCCCACACCCCACCCCACCTTTCCCCTGGTATCCACTAAACTGTTCTTGGTCCATAGTTTTAAATTCCTCATATGAGTGGAGTCATACACAGATTATCCTTCTCTCACTGGCTTATTTCACTTAACATAATTCCCTCAAGGTCCATCCATGTTATTGCAAATGGAATGATTTTGTTCTGTTTTACAGCTGAGTAGTATTCCATTGTATATATGTACCACATCTTCTTTATCCATTCGTCTGTTGCTGGGCACTTAGGCTGTTTCCATGTCTTGGCTATTGTAAATAATGCTGCAATGAACATTGGGGTGCATAGGACTTTTGGGATGGCTGACTTCAGGCTCTTTGGATAGATACCCAGTAGTGGGATGGCTGGATCGTATGGTAGTTCTATTTTTAATTTTTTGAGGAATCTACATACTGTTTTCCATAGTGGCTGCACCAGTTTGCATTCCCACCAGCAGTGTATGAGGGTTCCTTTTTCTCCGCAACCTCTCCAACATTTGTTACTATTAGTTTTAGATATTTTTGTCATTCTAATGGGTGTAAGGTGATATCTTAGTGTAGTTTTGATTTGCATTTCCCTGATGATCAGCAATGATGAGCATCTTTTCATGTGCCTATTGGCCATCAGTATATCTTCTTTGGAGAAATGTCTGTTCATGTCTCCAGCCCATTTTTTGATTGGGTTGTTTGATGTTTTGTGGTTGAATTGCGAGAGTTCTTTATATATTATGGATATTAAGCCTTTGTCAGATATATGACTTGCAAATATTTTTTCCCAGTTAGTGGGTTGTTTTTTTGTTTCAATCCTGTTTTCATTTGCCTTGAAGAAGCTCTTTAGTCTGATGAAGTCCCATTTGTTTATTCTTTCTATTGTTTCCCTTCTCTGAGAAGGCGTGGTGTCCGAAAAGATCCTTTTAATACTGATGTCAAAGAGTGTACTGCCTACGTTTTCTTCTAGAAGCCTTATGGTTTCAGGTCTAACCTTTAGGTCTTTGATCCATTTTGAGTTTATTTTGGTGAATGGTGAAAAAGAATGGTCAATTTTCATTCTTTTACATGTGGCTTTCCAGTTTTCCCAGCACCATTTGTTGAAAAGACTTTCTTTTCTCCATTGTATGCCCTCAGCTCCTTTGTCAAAGATAAGCTTTCCATAGATGTGTGGTTTTATTTCTGGGCTTTCAATTCTGTTCCATTGATCTGTGCACCTGTTTTTGTACCAGTACCATGCTGTTTTGATTACTGTAGCTTTGTAGTATGTTTTGAAGTCAGGGATTGTGATGCCTCCCGTTTTGTTCTTTTTTCTCAGGATTGCTTTAGAAATTCGGGGTCTTTTGTTGCCCCATATGAATTTTAGGATTCTTTGTCCTAATTCTGTAAAGAATGTCATTGGGATTCTGATTGGGATGGCGTTGAATCTGTAGATTGCTTTAGGTAGAACGGACATTTTAACTATGTTTCTTCTTCCAATCCATGTACATGGAATGTCTTTCCATCTCCTTATGCCGTCATCCAATTCTCTCAGAAAGGCCGTGTAATTTTCATTATATAGGTCTTTCACTTCCTTAGTTAAATTTACCCCAAGGTATTTTATTCTTTTTGTTGCGATTGTGAATGGTATTGTGTTCTTTAGTTCTTTTTCTGTTGGTTCATTACTGGAGTATAGAAATGCTACTGATTTATGCAAATTGATTTTATACCCTGCAACTTTGCTGTAGTTGTTGATTACTTCTAACAGTTTTCCAATGGATTCTTTGGGGTTTTCTATATATAAGATCATGTCGTCTGCAAACAGTGAGAGTTTCACTTCTTCCCTCCCTATTTGGATTCCTTTTATTCCTTTTTCTTGCCTGATTGCTCTGGCCAGGACCTCCAGTACTATGTTAAATAAGAGTGGTGATAGAGGGCATCCTTGTCTTGTTCCTGTTTTCAGGGGGATGGCGTTCAGTTTTTGCCCATTGAGTATGATGTTGGCTATGGGTTTGTCATATATGGCCTTTATTATGTTGAGGTAGTTTCCTTCTATGCCCATTTTGCTCAGAGTTTTTATCATAAATGGCTGTTGGATCTTGTCAAATGCCTTCTCTGTATCTATTGAGATGATCATGTGGTTTTTATTTCTCAGTTTGCTGATGTGGCATATCACGTTGATTGATTTGCGGATGTTGAACCATCCCGGTGTCCCTGGTATGAATCCCACCTGATTATGATGTATGATCCTTTTGATGAATTGCTGAATTCTGGTTGCCAAAATTTTGTTTAGAATTTTTGCATCTATGTTCATCAGTGATATTGGCCTGTAGTTCTCTTTTTTCGTGGTGTCCTTGTCAGGTTTTGGTATCAGCGTGATGTTGGCCTCATAGAATGTGTCAGGAAGTGTTCCATCTTCCCAAATTTTTTGGAATAGCTTGAAAAGGATAGGTATTAAATCCTCTCTGAAAGTTTGGTAGAATTCCCCAGGAAAGCCATCTGGTCCTGGGGTTTTATTCTTTGGGATGTTTTTGATTGCTGTTTCAATCTCTTTCCTTGTGATTGGTCTGTTCAAACTGTCTGCCTCCTCTTGAGTGAGCTTTGGGAGATTGTAGGAGTTGGGGGACTCATTATTATCCTGCTTCTTCCAAATCCTTTAGTTTTGGCCTTCTCCATTTCATCATGGAAAAAACCCCTCAGTTACGGAACATATTTTTTCCTAATTTTGAAAATAATGTATGGCTACCATCTACAATGTTTCAAGGAAAAAAAAATAAATGCCCTACTCCAAAGGGTAATCATTATCCAGTAGTTTGTTTCTTTCCAAAATTATTTAAAGTTGGTATTATTCTCATTTAACAGAAAAGAGGCTGGGGAGATGAAAACATGTGCCCAAACTTAGACTGCATGTTGGAAATGGAGTTGGGACAAGAACACACGTCTTTGAAGTCAACTCTTTGTCCACCAGTTTTTCTCCTCCACCATAGGCTCTGGAGTGACCATTGGAGGCCAGATGTCAACTTGCAGAAAGATTCAAAGAAGCTACCAATTCACCACCTTCATAAAATTTACTAATCTTGATCTCTCCAAAGTGTCAGTTTATAAACCTCTTTTTTTTTTTTTTTAAGATTGGCCCTGAGCTAACATCTTTTGCCAATCTTCCTCTTTTTTCTTTTTTCTCTCTCTCTCTCTCTTTTTTTTCTCCCCAAAGCACCATTACATAGTTGTAGCTCCTAGTTGTATGCCCTTCTAGTTCTGCTATGTGGGATGCCGCCTCACCATGGCTTGACGAGTGGTGCTAGGTCCCTGCCCAGGATCCCAACCAGCGAACTTGGGCAACCAAAGTGGAGCCCGTGAACTTAACCACTCTGCCACGGGGCCGGCCCCTATAAACCTCTTTATCTTATACTTGTGGGCACACTAAACTCATTTAAATATAAACAAAATAAAATAAGAATTGAGGTTATTGGAATAGGTATAACTCCAAAGGAATCTTAGGGAAGACGATCATTAGCTGGCAAATATTTTTGTATTCATGAGTGCGTTGGTACCAGCATATTTTTTAAGTTGTCTTGATAACATACGAACCTTGAACTTCTATTATAGGGATTTATAAGACGTAAAATGGAGTCGACTTCTTGCCCAACTGAGTTTTAGATCAAATGGCAAAGAGGTCTTCATCTGCTCCTTTGATTTAGAACAATAACTATTTTTTTCCTGCTAAGCCTATTTTTTAAAGTCCATAGTTAATTAAGAACAAGTTACCTAAACATATGTCCTTTACCTTATCAAGTATGCACCAAGAGCGTGGCCATATATGTTAAGTAGCAACAGGAGTGCCTCTGTGATTTTGAAGACGACTTTTAATTCTTTTTTCATCTTGCAATAGCTGTTCAGGGAATTGTTGACTGTTCATGTTTTATTTCCTTTTGTTACAAAATTTTCATAGTTTGCAAAAACAAAAGTTATGAGCTATGTGTCCTTTATTTGCTACTCCCTGTGAGAAAGGTTAAGATAAAGAAGATTCAGTGATGGCCATTGTTGGAGGAGAATAATGCTGCTGGTACCTGGTAGATAGGAATGGGGAGAAAAAAATTATTTCAGTACTGTTCTGATTAGGACTAGATTCAGCTTTATAGGAGACAAAAATATAGCAGTGGCATAGAAAAGATAAAAGTTAAAATCTCTATCACATAAAAGATGCTCAGAGTTGGCAGTCCAGGGCTGGTATGGTTCCTCCCTGAGGTTTTCAGATACTCAGTTTCCTTCTAGTTGATTAGTCTGTTATTCTTAGGATGTAGCTTTTGTCTTTATGATCTTTAGGGTCAAAAATGGCTGCTAGAGCTCCAGCCATCATATCTGTGTTACTTTTAAAGAGGAGGAACTTTTCAGAAACTCTATACAATGCTTTAGCTTATATCCCATTGTCCAAAACCTAGTCATATGGCCACACTTAGCTGCAAGGTAGGCTAGGGAATATAGTATTTACTATGGACGGCAATAAGCTGGAATAAAAATTGAGGTTCTGTTATTGAAAAGGGGAGAAATGGATATTGAGAGAAAAATTGCATCCTGTGACACAGTACATTCATTTTGCTACCCAAATATCTATGCATACCTTTTTTTTTTTTAACCTTCTTATTACCTGGATTGCGATTATAACTGCTAGAGCTCCAGAGCCATCTTGGATCAAGACATAACTTGAGAATAAAAGCCACACACAGCAGAGCAATAAGATTAAGGGCACATGAGCACATGAGTCCCTGGCACTGTGGGGCTGTGCACAGACTACCTCTAGACTTCCATGTGAGAGAGAGGTACACATCTGCTTCGATTAAGCCATTTTTATTAGGGTTTTGATGGCTGCAGCTGAGCTTAATCTTAACTGATACAGGTTTAATATAAACTTATAAAATTGCTTTCTTTTGAAGAGTGTATCTTACTTTGTCTGCCAGTGCAGGTGGACTGACCATCCATCTATGCATCCTGGCCTACTATGTGCCAGGCAGCAGGCATTCAAAGATGGCTAAGATGCAGATCTTATCTGTACCACCTCTCATTCCAGTGAGCAACAAGCAAACCAATGCAGTAAAGGGACCAGTTGCTTTAGTAGAAATCTGTATAAAGGAGAGTGGAGCCCAGAGATATTTGCAATATTCTCTGCTGCCATCTTTAGACTGAAAAAAAAAACCCCGGAAAAAACCTTATAAATCGTTTTGGGATATTGACCGTAGCATATTTTTCTTCATCGTTAACATTATCATTATGCTAATCATCTATAATTATTTCTTAGATATACAAAATTTGGAGATATATATATATTTTGCTTATATTGGGAGGATGATGTTATCAGATTAAAGACAAATTTCCCCTTGAGAAACTTCCAGTATAACTGGAGCACAATATTTTTACATAAAACGGAAGGTAGATTGGCTTCTTATAACCTGCTCAAGAGGTAGTGAGCATTTTAGGTGAGAAGAAGTGTACTTCCCATGTTGGGTGTTGGAGTAAGCTGAAACCTTACTGACTAGCTATTATTGGCATGACGATGAGTCATCCTAGCACCTACGTGTTCCAAACTGTTCTGATCTTATTTGATTTTTCACAGCAACTTCTATTTTATAGACGAGGAGACTGAAGCTCATTAGAGGTTAGGCAACTTGCCCAAGGTCACGCCACTGGGGAACAGTGGAGTCAGGACTTGAATTCAGGTCTGGGACTCTTTTTATATTCCATCCACGTGTCGATAACAACCTTACCGTGGAGACAGCCGCGGAAGCAGAATGAGGCGGAAGTTAGCGGAAGCTGGAGAGGAAAAAAGGTTAAACTCGTTTGAAGTTTTCTGGCTCAGCTAGGCAAACATTGCTGCTGTTATCAGGTAATTGAAGTGTCAGGGTGACGCTGTCAGAGGGCTGGATGAATTTGTTCCTGTTGGCCTATATGTGGCTGCTAAGGGAGCTGCACGGGCGCAGTTTTCAGTTGAAGAAACTCTCCGGCAGTCGTGGGAGTTCCTCTTTAGAAGCAACTCTTCTAACAGGCAAAATCAATGTCACTGAAGTTTTTGCTTATGTTACTGCCTCCGACACTGTTTGATCCTTACATAAAAGAGACATTTGTCATTTGACAAGACTAAGACTGGAAAGATCGTGGAGGCTTCCCCCAGCTTTGTTGCACAAATGTCTGCAAACTCAGATTCCCTGGTGTGTTTTCATTGCAAAGGCTAGGTCACCCAGGGGGCCTCCCCTTGTCCTTTGACGTTCGTGAAATATTCCTCCCACTCCTGACGAGCCTGAGGAACGGACCTCGATCATCTTCCCAGCTTTGGCGATGAAAGAGTCTAGACTTCCTTGGCTTCATTTTTATCTCTATCCTCCTTTTTCTTTCTCTTGGCTCTTGTTCTTGTTCCCACAGTGACTACCCGCCCCTGTGTGACTGTCCCTCTCTTCCTTTCCTGGGACCCCACCCCTTCTATCCTGGTCTCCACCCAATCTCAAAGCTCACACCTGCCAGCCCCAGAAATGGTGAGTTATATGGAAAAGCCGTCATTGGTCCTCTGGATTTTCGGCATCTTAACTCCCTGATTTTGATTCAACTGCTGCCCAGACAATTGGAAAGAAATAGCCCCAGCCCTTGTTTTCTCAGTGAGCAACTAGATTTTGGTGTTGGTTCATGGCATACATACCTTTGGTTGTTTTTCATTTTCAATTCTGGGACATGCCTTTTTTGGAGGCCCGTGTCTTTCACTTATAGAAGCTTGGCTGATAGATGACTGGGAAAACGTGTTTGAAACACCAGATCCTGGAAGTTGTGTCTTATGTTACAGACACTTAGAAAGAGGTGCATTTTAATTGTTTGTTGAAAGGGTTGGAATTTTGTTATCGTGTCTACCACATTGGGAGGCAGTCAAGAAATCTTATAGGAAAAAAGTGGTAGTTATTGATCCTTTTGCCCCCTCCTGTTGGAGGTATTTTTAAAGTATCCCTTCTTCTTATTGCCCTGGTATGTTCTTGAATAAATATGGAGTGAGCCAGGGCCCTACAGAATCTCCTCAAATCACATGACTTTCCACTCCTAGTGTTGAAAATATTTCATTTTTTACATAACATTTCAAGCAATATCCCATTAAAAAAACTAACGGATGTTCATTTTTAGGGAATTAGAAAGTATACGAAACCACAAAATAAAACTATAAAAATCATCCATAACGATGATAAAGTTGTTATGTTTTATCTTATTTCCTTTGTTTAAAGGGTGATAGAACCTTTATTGGGTAATCATACACTTGTTAGTGTCACTAGAGATTAGCAAATTTTGGGAAACACCTACTGAGAAAGAGAAAGGTGTCTTGATTCTCTCTAAAGTGCTGGAATCTTCTGTGAGCCAGTTAACAGTAACATTCATTCTTTTTGCTCAGTTGTCACATGTCAACGATTCTAGTGGTAGGCATCTAAAAGTGTGTCTGAGAAGTCAGTGTTCTCAACCATTGTCCATACTGGATGTGAGAAGGAATTTGTTAACTAATAGTAGATGAAGTATCAAGGTTTTGGATAATTTACTTTGTTGATAAATTACAAATGTATTCCAGAGTGAGCCCCCACAATAATATGGTTCTTAGATTCTTGCATTCTGATATACTTTTTGAGTGGGAGAGGAAGAGGTGCACAAACATCTGGCCCGTGGACATGCCTATGGGGCCATATTGACGTGAACATCATCTGGGCTGTGAGCTGGAGCAGAAGAAACATAGAGGTCTGCTGTGGAAGGTCATGCCTCCACTACTCACAACCTTCAGAGGATGTCGCTGGTTTCCATTGACAAGTCACCCACTGGAAATGGTAAGTAGAGAAAGAGGGTGGCAGTGGAGTATAGGTCTATGGAGTATGGGCCACTGTGATAATCTGAGTTTCTGAAGCTGAAACTCAGTTGAGATTATTATTATGTATGTAAATAGCACATGAAATGAACTGACATAAGCCCTTCAGACATTGGTTATCAACTGAGTCAAAAATTTTCAGCAAGAAAACAGAGAAGGAAAGCCTCCTGCAGAGAAAATAGCTGAAATCTGGCCTTTTGATACATGTAGCCATTTCTGCCAGGAGGCAGAAGGCTGGCACTGATTCTTTGGCATTCACCAGGAAGGGTCGCCCTTGCAGGTTGTGGGGGCTTGCTTGTCTTAGCTCCACGGCTTTTAGTGGCTCCTTCTCTCCTTCTCTGAGTTTTACAGGGTCAACTCCCCTGCAGATTTTTTTGTGGAGAACGGTTATGGTAGAACTAGAGAACTCTTCCCTGAACTGGGCAATTTGTACTTAACTTGAGGACTTTCAAATATGACCAGTCTACAGTTAATCTAAACCCGGGAGAACCCGCTGGTCCCCTCACTCTCCAATTCGCTGCAGCAGACATGGGAAGGCTGGCCAGGTGCGTAAGGGAGGGAATCACTGCTTTTGTTTTCACAGCAATGTCTTTCTTTCCACAGGCCCAGGCTGTTGTTAATTCTGGTTTGAACTATCCCTTGCAGTTTGTCAACTTGGAGGAGGAAAGTTGAAGGTCTTGTATTGGGCCATATATTTTTATGCAGTGTTTATTTTTGCCTAGTGAAATATGAGGAATTGTAGGAAATTAGGCTAACGTCATAGGCATAATATAAAGGGCTGGGCTGGAAGGAAATCAAATTCTGAGTGTCGGCTCTGTGCTAGAGGCTGTGAACATGAGGTTATGACTCTGAGTAAGACAGGTCCCTGCCCCAAAGGACAGGGGCAGGGGGAGACGGGGAGTGCTCTGATATAGGCATGCAGAGTTGCATAGGGCAGGGCCCCTAACCCACTGTTGGAGGTTGTAGGGATCAGAGAAGGCCTCTGAGTATCCGAGGCAACAGGGATTTGTCGTGTGCATTCACAGGGAAGTAAGCAAGCAGAGAATATTGAGTCTGCAGCCGATCACTGAGGTGGTGTGCGGAAAATGGTGACCCTTTCATTCCCAAGCGCCTTGTCAGGTCTTGTGGGGCCATCTCTCTCCTTCCATGCTTCAACTGCTGCTACCTACGGCAGCCTTTCCTGTCTCTTGTTCCTCACCTCACGATTTTTGCTTCCTCTTGCCTTCTAGGCTTCCTGGCTTCTGCTCCCTGCTGCTTCTTGTGATATTTCTCTGCTTACTTGCTGCTACACCAGCTGCTTCAACTTCTGCTGCTGGCTGTGACAGACTCTTGCAACCCAGCTTCCTGAGAGAAGATCTGATGCGACCTGATTGGTTCATCCACAGGGTAGAGGTCCCCTCTGGCAGAATTTTCCTGCCTTGTCTTGCCAGAGGCCACTGGGAAGCTCTTGTTTGACTCAGGCGCTGCTGCTCACATCAGATGAGTCCATGGAGGCAGGACCCTCTTAGATGACAGCAGCCTCTGGCGAAAGAATTGCTCAAGGTGGGCTCATTCCTCAAAGAAAGGCTGTGGGCTGTCGTAAAGGGGAGACCTTCGTGCTGGATACTTGTGTCTACAAGTTTTTCCTGAACTTCTCTACATGATGGAGGGAAGAAGACTCAACTTGCAAGGGAGATCCTGGAGAAGCAAAGAGGCTGGGTGCTGGGTCAGAGGGCAGAGAGAGAGGATCCAGCCTCCCTCACCTCCAGATTGTGGGGTCACCAAGAGGAATTTGAGAATATATGTCATAGATTCTTAATTTGTGCCTGATGTAAATCTTTCCTCTTGTTCCCTTCTCTATAGTACCTATTAATTATTTTGTAAGAGTGGTATTGAATATGGGGGTGGTCAATATGATGCAGCCTGGAAACAGTATGTACAGGTGTGGGAACCAGAAGCAGAGAGGGTCATCCCCTAGATTGGCTGAAATTACAGGGAAGACTTTGGACATTCAACAGCCTAGAATTGGATGTTTGGGTTGAGGTTACCTGAATCTCTAAGGGATAGAGTGGTCCTACTTAACCTATAGATGTCATATAAAAGGCCATGCCTAGGCATAAAGATGGGGTCAGACACCAAGGGCACAGTGTGAATGAATATTAGGTCCAAACATGTGGATGAAATGAAAAACCAGGAGGCCACAGTGGAGGGGGCCAAGAGGCTACAGAGCTGCTAGACTGTGGCTCAGGGCCTTTTGTAAAGGGATGGCCTCACCAGTGGCTGGAAGGCATCCTTTAGGGACACTTTGATGATTAGGAAAAGGGAAGCAAGAATGATGGAGAGAGGACCAGACACCCAATCTCAACACAAATCCTTTCCTTTCAACAGACGTCCCTTTCTGCCACCTAGCAGAGCTGCCTCTGGAAGATGTGATAAAATGCCTAAGAAAAATGCTCTGCAAATCCACACCCCTTCCTTTCTCTCTTTTAGTTCAGTGCCTCCACTTCCTCTTCCTCTGGACCCTCTGTGAAAGATAGCCCCAGCCTCGATGAAGTCCTTGATAAAACCCAGCGTTGATACACACCATGAAAATGAATGTAGGAACATGAAGGAAGTAAGCTATGGAGTGGATTTTTGAGCCTGCATTGCTGTTGGTCACCTGCCTCCTTTGGCTGTAATAGAAGTCATGCAGCTTAAAAACTCTGGCTGCTGATTTGAAAATTTACCCCATGCAGTGATTGATAATAGAAGCTTTCAGGAATTAATAAAAAAAAGAGGGGGAGGGGAGCAAGCAAGTACTGGGGAGATATGTGGATAAATATAGGGTTCAGATGTTGAAAATGAGGGTGATTAAATCTCTGACAGTTCACCTTCACCTGAGCCCCTGAACACCAGCTCAGATGTCCAGATTTCCCATGTCTCTGATACAAGTAGGAAAACAGGCACAAGGAAGGATTGGAGGCTGGCAAGCTGTCATGTCCATCTTGGTATCATTATTGAAAGAGGTGCACGAACTGGCCCTGATGGCCTAGTGGTTAAAGCTCCACACGCTTCACTTTGGTGGCCTGGGTTTGGTTCCCAGGTGCAGAACCACAGCACTCATCTGTCAGTAGCCATGCTGTGGTGGCAGCTCACTTAGAAGAACCAGAACAACTTACAACTATACACAACTCGGTACTGGGGCTTTGGAGGAGAAAAAGGAAGACAAAAGGGGGAAGGTTGGCAACAGATGCTGGCTTAGGGTGAATCCTCCCCTGCCAAAAAAAGAGAGAGAGAGAGAGAGAGAAACTGCTATTAAAATAGATAGATAAATAAAGAAAGAAAGAAGTGCGGTGACCAGGTTTCCACTGGTGGCTTATTTTGAACCAACCATTGGCAGAAAAATGAGGCCTGGCCATTGACACAGATTTGTCTCCAGTCTCTTCCTGCACTTGTAGTAGCCATTTGACCATTCCTAGCAAGATTTGCTGCGGACAGTGAGCTACTAAAAGGGCTGAATGAAGCAGAAGTTAAAAAAAAGTCGTTGTGTCTGACGGGGGCATTCTCCAAAGAGGGAAGGTGTTGCCTCGTCTTCCCCTGTTTGCCTTTGTAGCAGAGTCTTTCCCTTCACTTGGGGTCTTTCATCAGATTATAGCCCTTTTCTATAGAGGTCCTTGGCTCTATTAGAATTTTTCTTAGGGGCCACTCAGTGGTTCAGATTTTAATGGAAGGATGTTTGATGGGACTTAACTTTGTTTAGGCTGAGCTTGAGGCTGAGGGGAGTGCTGTGATCTGTCCTGTTTCTTGTTGTCAAGGAAGGAAGGAAAGAAGGAACTTACACCAAGTATCATGCATGGTGCATTCTTAGAGAAACTGTCTTAAGAGTCAGCACTGGTTTTAGCAGACTAGAAGGAATTTATAGTCCAGAATAGCAAGTTCTGAAATGCAGCCACATAGTCAAAACACTTGAAGAACTTATAAATACTGATGCCCAGGCTTCATTCCCAGAGACTCTGATTCAATTGGTATATTAGTTGGGGCTGCCATAACAAAGTACCACAGACTGGATGGCTGAGACAACAGATATTTATTGTCTCCCAGTCTGGAGGCTGGAAGTCAGAGACCAAGGTGTGGGCAGGGTTGGTTTCTCCTGAGGCCTCTCTCCTTGGTTTGCAGACAGCTGCCTTCTCCCTGTGTCCCCACATCATCATCCCTCTTACTTGTCTGTGTCCTAATCTCCTCTTCTTACAAGGGCATATTGGATTAGGGCCCATTTTAATGACCTCACTTTACCTTTATCACCTCTTTAAAGACCCCATCTCACAGACAGGCTCATTCTGAAGTACTGCGAGTTAGGAATTCAACGTACAAATTTTGAGGGGGACGCAACGTATCCTCTCAACAGTTTGCCTGGGTGGATCCTGGCCATCAGACTTTTAAAGTCTCCCCTGGAGAATCCACTTGCAGCTGAGGTTGAGAATCACTGTTCCAGATGGTTCCCTCCTAGCATCCAGGACCAGCTGTTTGGAATATAATCCTTGGACAGTCAAGTTTTTTACATTGTGAAAGTGTTGGGAACTTGTGTGGGAAAAGGCTTCTGTAAGCAGAGCCATGTGAAGAGTTTTTGATACCAAACAAGGTGACCGTGGAGAGTCTTTGTGAAAAAGTCCTTTCCACTGACCTGGGGAGAGAGAGCTCTGATTTCACACATTGGGGTCCAGTAAGCAGGGTGCTTACTACACTTGAGGAGACCAAACTCTGAGGACAGTCAGCCTGTTTTACTCCATTGCTGAATTTTCTAAGCTTTGTGATCTGTGGTTCGGTTTCCTGAATTGACCTACCCCCTAGGAAGGGAGCGCCCGGCACAGGCAGCTGCTCTCAGTTCTTGGGCCAGGAATACAGTAGAACCTTACATAACCCTGCAGTTGAGCTCTTGGAAAGAAACGCCTGCCTCATGTGAAAATGCTTAATGAGAGGTGAACAATTAATGGGAGGATGGAGCTCCGTTCCCAGGCAGACTGGGAGCAAGTGGTGACTAGCGTGCGGGGGCTGAGCGTCGTCGTGATGCGGTGCTCATCCTGACTCATGCATAGCTCACCCAGCTCACGCACTGATGTCTCAATAGCTCATCCCCCGGCAAGGAGTCTGTTTCTATGTTGGTCTTGCCCTGGAAACTCAGTGTTGGCGTTTTAAAGGACTGCTAATTCTTTCAAAGAATTGCTTTGTGAATCTGTCTTTTCTTCTTGTTCATATCTGATGGTTGTCTGGCATCTCCTCTGACTCCCTGGCTAGTTATTCACAGGTAACGGGAAGATTTCTTCCACCTTAGTCCTCATAAACATCAGAAGGCCCTCAAGCTCCTCTCTCTATTTCCCTTGTCCTTAGTTTTCTCATTGAGGAAGACAAACTCGACTGCTACCCCATTCACTCTCCAGCTTACAATGCGTGTCAGGCACTGGTATAAGGGCTTTACTGACTTTACCCCATTTAATCCTCACATAGGGCCAATGCAGTCAGTGTGATTATTATTATCCCCATTTTACAGATAAGAGAATCAAGGCTTAGAATGGTGAAGAGCTGCCTGGGATTATCCAGTGGTGGTAGAGTTGGATTTAAATCTATGTCATGCTGACTCCAAGTCTTATTCCTAGCCATTGCACATTCTGAGCCATGTTGACATGTCACTGGTAATGTCATCCAATCACATGGCTTTAAAATCCATCTGTATGGTGGGCAAATCTCACATTTTCACCTCTAACCTAGACCCTCCCCTGAGCTCCAGGCTTGGGTGTCCAACTGCCTACCAACACCATCACTTGGATTTCCAACAGGCACCTCAAAGCTAACCTGTCCCGATCATAGCTCCAGATTATCCTTTCTCTTCATAAGCATGATCCTGCTATGTCTTCTCCCCTCTCCATAAATTTGTTTCCGTTCAGTCACTCAGATCAAAATGTGGGAGTCAGCCTTGACTCCTCTCTTTCTTTCACAGCCCACAGGCAAGTCCTCAGCAAATCCACTGGGACTAACAATATCCAGAATCCAACTACGTCTTCCCACCTCCACTGTTAGTGCTCTCCTGCTGTCTGTTCCCCACAAAGTCGTCAGAGTGAGTCAGCTTATGTCACTCCCTTGCTTGAAACCCTTTGGTGCCTTCCTGTCTCATTCAGAGGGTGTGCTGTTAAGTTATTGCCTTTCAACTCCTAACCCATCCTTCTCTACTTGATTTTATGTTGCTAGGCTGGGCCCCCAGAAACCACCTTTCTCCTCTGTCAGCTGCCTCCCTGTTGGGCTCAGCCAGAGGGTGAGACTGCATCCTCATCCTGCTAGAGGAGTGCTAGAGGGAGACTGTGCCAGGAGAGGGACTTCCTCCTTCCTGTTTTGTTTTCTCTGCGTTTCCCGTCAGCTTGCAGCTCATGCGAGTGGCACCCCAGCCCCACTGCCTCACCCCGGCAGTGGCACTTCCTTCCTGTAGCCATAGTTGAACCCACTTTACAACCTTTCCCACATTCAAGAACCAGCCTCACTCTGTGTCCTCAGGGACACTAGAACCAGCTGCCGTCACCTCCTCTTCAGTGATCTGCACTCTAGCCCCATGGGACCCTCTTCTGAGCTTCTAGATTTGAATAATCTGCCTCTTGTTTCCCCCGTCTGAGGGCGGAGACGGCTTCCGGCAGTTGCCCTCTCTTTTACCCTTTCAGTTGCCTGGTTAATGACTTTATTCCTAATTAATATTTCTTTATATTAAATGAGCTCTGTTGAAATAACTCATGTGGCTTCTGGCTCCCGACTGAGCCCTGACTGATACGCTGGGTCAAAGCCAAAGTCCTTTAAATGGTTTGTAAGGTCGTCTGGAAGCTGGCTTCCACCGCCTCTCCTGTCTCAGCGTCTTCCACTCTCTGCCTGCTCACTCTCTTCTAGCCCCTCTGGCTCCTGCTATTCTGCAAACAATGCCAACTCTCTCCAGCCTCAGGGTCTATACTGTTTCTCATCCTTTTGCCTGAAAAACACTCCCTATCATTCTGCATGGCTTCTCCTTCACCTCCTTAGGGTCTCTCAGATATGTCACCTCTTCAGTGAGATGTTCCCTGGTCACCCTACATGATCCACATACCTCCCCTCCCCGGGGCGATTCCTATCATTCTAAATCTGTCTTGTTTTCCCCATAGCACCTATCACCATCTGATAGTCTATATATTTACTTGTTTGTTAGTTGTTTGTCTCCTCCTAACAGAGGAATGGAAGATCCAGGAGGGCAGAGACTTTTCCCACTTTGATGATTGCTACATCCCACGCTTTAGGACTCATGCCTTGCATGCAGTAAATGCTTGATAAATATGGGTTGGATGAATAAATGAATTGAAGTTCTGGACTCTCAGGATTAAGACTAAGGTGCCCCAGGCCAAGGTGGCCCTGTTCTTGTGTCTTGGGTGGAGGTGGGGAGATCCTAAAGAGGATGCTGGCCTCGTAGGAAAATGACCATAGATGCTTTCTCCGTTGATATGTGAGGGAGAGCCAGGTTGGCGGTGCGGTGCCCACAGTGTGCATGGACTTGGGGTAGACTTTTGAGGAATGTGTAATAATTTTTTTTCCTTTCTTCCAATTGCTATTGCTAGATCTGAAAAACAAACAAACACAAAAACAAAACAAAAAAGACCCACAGCAAAACTTAGGAGCCATTGTGGTGTCTGAACTTTACCCTCAATTACCACTCTAACTGGCTTTTGAACTAGTGGACACTGAGGGGCTGCCATGCTAGAACACTATCCTGAGAGCTTTATGGACCATTCTAAGTAGTTAGCAGCTGCTATGGGCTTAATTCATAGTGAGATAGCCTGGGAATGTTGGTTGTTGTCTTTCTGTTGTTGTCGTCTGTGTATAGACTGTATCTGTGAGGGTGGATCTGCTAAGTGGCTTGACGTGCCTCACTCCTAAGATAGAGCCCAACTTCCTAATCCAATATTTTGGGAGGCTGACAACATTTTCAGATCAGGAAGAGGCAAGAGAATTCCTCAACATTAGCCATTAGTGGAGACAGAACTTCCGAGGGTCGAAGGTTGCATCCACCCTAAAACCAGGGCATTACAGGTTACACCCTGCCCTGCTGGATTGTGGGTAAGCTCCCTGGATTACAATGGCAGCTGCTGGGTTCTCCCTGCTGACATTCATCTGTTCAGTCTTGTTTGCCTTGGATTTCTGCCACCCGGGGTTTCAGAAGGTGCTGAGCTGGCCACTGTTCTTGGCCCCAGAACACAGGTGTGATTGGTGCCATGTTAAATGCTAGTGGCAATTATGGTTGCTGATTTGAAAGGAAGCTAAACACACTGCCTTTCTTCAGGTCAGCTTTGCTTGGCTACATGCAACTTTCCACTTGGGCAAAGGATGGCTGAATTCTTTATTCAGACAGAGTCTTTCAAGGTGTTGTGTTTCTGGGCTCAGATAACTAAACAAGACAACCCTGTGAAGGTGAGTGTTGTCTACACTGCCGTTGAACTTGGTGTCCTGTGAAAGGAGATTCTTAAGCACATAGATCCCCTCACTCTGATTTTGCTCAGTTTTGGCTCCAAATTTTGCTCAGCTTAGAGCTAATACAGCCTTAGTTTACGATTCCACATCTGAAACAAAAAATCTGATTGTATTTTAACTTTTGAACTGTAGGATGCATGGAGGCAGGAGGTAATTAATAAGCACCTTCAGAATATCTAGAACTGTGCTGGGTACTAGGAGGGATCCAAGATTGAAGACTTGGTTAACGTCCTCAAGAAGCTCCCAATCTATTGAGAGACATAGGAGGTGCACATACTCAGAGACACAATAAAACAAGGATATAGATAAGCATTAATGTTTGTATAGACAAAAGTACTACAGAAATTCAGAGAGGGGCCACCCTTTGGCTGAGTGGTTAAGCTTGTGTGCTCTGCTTTGGCGACCCAGGGTTTCAGTCGTTCAGATCCTGGGCGTGACATGGAACCGCTCATCAGGCCATGCTGAGGCGGCATCCCACATAGCACAACCAGAGGCACTCACAACTAGGATATACAAGTATGTACCAGGGGGCTTTGGGGAGAGGAAAATAAAAAAAGAAGATTGGCAACAGTTGTTAGCTCAGGTGCCAATCTTTGAAAAACAGAAACAGAGAAAGAATAGATAATTGTGGACCTGTGTTTGCTGGAGAAGCCTTCATTGGAATTTGAAGTGGGCTTGGGACAAGAGTATGGATTTAGATCTGTAAGGAGAAGGACAAAGGATCCTAAGGCCAGGGGCAGCCTGAGTAGGGGCTTGGTGTCAAGAATATGTGTAGCATCCATGGCTTACACAAGTGGATGAGCTCTCTCCAAGGGAGTCATTAGAGAGGGAGATGAGCAGATGGGAAAGGACAGAGCATTGGAGGACACCCAATCTGGTTGAGTAGACAGGATATGTGCATAAAAAAAGATAAGTCAGACTGTTGTTTTGCAATTTAAAACATTAAAGGAAGATTCAAAGGCAAAAAAGATAAGAAATACTTGGCAACTGTACCTGAAAAGCCAAAGGAGAGTTACAAACAAGAAGTGCTTCAGGACTTCAGGGGAGGGAGGAAACATCCAGGGCAGGCTTTGTAGAGGAGTGTTGAAGGGGAATAGGTTTTAGGAAAGAGAAGAAGAAGGGGGAGAGGCAGCAGAAAGGGATGCATGGGACGTGAACGGGGCTCAAAGGCAAAACTGACTCTACAAGGTCTCCGGCTACTTAGTGAAGAAGGAGATGGGTATTTGGCCAAGATTGGGATCTTAAGACAAGATGAGAAGGTCTGTAACAGTTCCACTGGGGAAAGGAGCCAGGGAGTGGATGAGGGACAAATACCAGGATTACTGATCACCTGCCAGGGCCCAGCTGTATTTGGATGATGTGAGTCTGTAGTGGGCCAGGTCTTGGGCTCTGGGCCTTTCTCCAGTTGTGTTTTGTGATTCCAGAGGTTGAGATTGGGAGTAGGTGGGGCTGACTTGAAGGGAAGATCTGAGAGGATAAAGGCTCTGTTGCTGATGAAGGCAGCATTTATACAGCTGAGTACAAGGTTCCATGGCTGGGGGGAGGATTCTGGAGGAATGGGAGGAGAGTCTGAGGGGTTAGCAGACTGGTGGAGGTGGAGGCAGTCTTGTGCCGATGAGGTCTTGGGGAGACCTTGTTGGCCAACATGACAATAAGCCAAGAGGAAGAAGAATTAGGGAAGCTGGAAGGAGATTATTTAAGAAGGAAACAGAGAATTAAGTGTTTTCTTTAATCCTTCTCGACAAGGAGGAAGTTAGGTTGTCAACAGTAGCATGAATAATATGACAATGATAAGATCACCAACTTAGAAGGTCTTGGAACAAACCATTTTCCAAATTTCTTTAGATTTTCATTGTTTTCTGCCCAAACTTATTTTATTAAACACCCTTTGGTTAATATTTTTTGATAGATTTTAGAAGTTGAAAGAGAAGGAATTAGACTTAGTTTGGAAACTCAACTCAATCATTTCCTAATTGTGAGATCTTGGGCAACTTGCCCAACATTCCACTCTTGGTTTTCTCACCTGTAAAATGGGAATAACAATACCTTTCTTATGGGGCTCTTGTGAAGATAAATATTAGATTCCAACAAAGGAGGGCTATTGTTATTTTAAAATTAGAATTTCAGAGGAGTTTGTGTGTTTCAGTATGAGTCGTTCTTCCCCGTGGCTCTCCTTTCTCTCTCTCACTCCTCACTTACTTAAACAGGTCTACTTAGATTTGTGATTGGGAATTTGGGGTGCTGAGGCCAGGTAACTGGATGTAAGCCAGTATTTTTCAACAAGTTGCAAATTATGCCATGTTTACGCACAATAAGGGAAGAAGAGGGAATTACTCCTGTGTGTTGGGGCTATCTGTCAAGTCCCAACAGTCTTCATAGGCTAGTTGGGATCTTTTTCTCCTAGACTCACACTGGCCTTGGTGGCGGTCTTCTTCCACATTGACTGAGTAAGGGTCACTGTGTTCTAAGTAACCTGGCTCTTGCTGGGAGGGAAGTGGGCAGCATTAGGAAGGAGCACTAAGAGTGACTGATGCTGATGCTGTGGGAAACTACAGAGGACTCCATGAGCCCAACATGTGTGTCAAAACCACCTGAGTTGTGTTTCCAAAAGTAACTCACATCTGTGAAATATATCAGGGAAAATTAAATAAGTTCAAGCAGGAAATAAGTTCAAATATATTTGGAATACATTAAAGAATGGGGAAAAAAATGTCCAAGAGCTCTGATCTCATCTTTCACTCTTTATAGAAAACATTTTGGTTCTCTGGTTACATCTTTTCTTGAGATATATTAGCAATACTGTGCTCATTTGACAACTATGATATTTCCTTTTTAGTGCTGTATGTAGGATGAAATTTCAGTTCCTAGTTCCTTGATGAGTTCTACTTCCTTGGCATAGAAAGTCTGGAACAGTCCTGGGTTTGGCCAAGATTTTCCTTTGTCTGATGTCATCTGTCTAAAGCACAAGTGAAAACTTTGTGGGCTGATGCCAAGACATGACACTTTATTCTTGCATAAGACTTTTTGCCTATAGACCTCAGATCCTTAGCTCCTTGACAGAAGAGTTGAGAGAACACAGATTAAAAAATAATCCTTACTCAACTATTTCCATTGTGTGAATCTGACAAAGAAACCTACTTTACCTGTGTTGTCCCCAATGTCTTTGCTTTTATGACTTGCCCTGGAAACTTCCTTCCTTTAGAAAGCAACCAAAATGAGTGTGAAGTTTTGTCAGATAAAAGTACTTTAGGGGGCCGGCCGGGTGGCGCAGCAGTTGAGTTCACATGTTCTGCTTCGGCGGCCCGGGGTTTGCCGGTTCGGATCCTGGGTGTGGACTGGCACCCCTTGGTAAGCCATGCTGTGGTAGGCGTCCCACGTATAAAGCAGAGGAAGATGGGCACGGATGTGAGCTCAGGGCCAGTCTTCCTCAGCAAAAAGTGGAGGATTGGCAGCAGATGTTAGCTCAGGGCTAATCATCCTCTAAAAAAGAAAAACAAAAACTTCTTTGATATAAAACTTTTCCAGAGACAGACATTGCAAAGTTGCCCATCAGGATATAATTTTGGTTCTTATGTGTAGAAAGAGGAGGGAAAGGGTTGTTTATTAAAAGTTCAGTATGGGTATCTCTTGCTATTTGACCTCTGGCCATCCAAATTTTCCCCCTCAGAATTCAGGTAACAAATCGATTTAGATAAACCCATCATCCTCTGAAATCTCAATTCTTGTTTATTGAAACTTAAGAAACAAATAGATTTTTCCCTCCCAACTCACTGTCTAAATACTATCAGAAATTAGGAATCAAAGAAACCTAGAAATTGAGGGGTACTTTCGCCTCCTCTTGCTTTTTAGAAACCACTTACTCACTGTAGAAAACTCGGACAGTACAGAAGAGAGGAGAGATAACAAAAATGACTCATTATCAGAGGTGTCATCCTGAATGCTAATTTCCTGATGGTTTATGTTCCTTTTCCTTTTCCTTCTCCCCAGCTCAGAAACATTCAGCATCCACGAGAATTTTTTAAAAACAGTTTGTTGGTAGATCTACATGCTGGCTTGGATCACTGTTTATATCTGGCCAGCGTGCACTGTGTGCGAGATTTCTCCCATTGCCAATCTTCCGCACTTGAATCTGCATCAAGCCATTGCGCCTTCTCTTGGTGGCTGGCTTCTTGTTGTTCTTCTCAGGCACTGGAGGATAGTCTACTAGCCTGTTTTTTCAGGATGACATTTGTGGCCACAGGATCTGTGAAAGTGTGTGATAAATTATTGACAGTAACTCATTTCCCTACTTACAGATAAGGACGAAAATGCTTCGTTGAAATACAGTTTGAAATCTAAGCATAAAGAAAGGAATGAAAATGATGCAGAACTGATGGCACACATTGACTTAAAAAAAGTACATTTTCCCCCAAGTGCTCAAAAAATAACTACCACTGCTGTCTGGTGTCCAACTGACTGTGTGAGCAAAACAAAGCCAGATGCAGTCGATTAACTTCCAGGCTTTCTTATGCAACACTGCCATGGCCAGTTTCCCTACTGCATTTATGTTCTCTAAATGAGCTTCCTCAGTTTCATCTGCATTGCTTCTTGGGGCTACAGCTGCAAGTGAAGGAGCAGGACATGGAGAATCTGGTCGATTGCTAGGGAATGTAGCCATGGTGCAAAGAGGGTTCTCAGTTCAATATGTCTGCTCGTTTCCAACCTTTTGACCACAAATGTTCATTGTGAGTATGACTCTTGCCAAAGCAGCTCAGTTTGTAAATGTTTCTCCTTCATCTAGCTTTCTGAAAAATGACATCAACTCTGAGAGTTGCTCCATTTCTGTTTAGGGCTTGGGCCTTTGTCTATGGGGTACCTTGCAGGGAATTAGAAAAAGGCACCCTCTCTGAGCCTATGAGCCTTCCGGGCCTGGAGGCAAATAACAACACGTGAGAAGATAAGGCAGTTTCCTCCAGTTGGATGAAGCCTTGATCCGGGTGGAAAGAGGACTTGACTTCAGCTCCTACTGCACCCTTTTGCAGTTCAGAGACTGCACAGTCATCCAGTTAGGGCAATAGAGCCCTTGGCAGAAAACATTCTGGATGAATTTCTGTCTATGCATAGATACCTTTCTTGCGTGGAGCTCTGAGTCCACTGTCTACACTCTTACCTCACCATTCCTGTACACTCAGGGCAGAATGTTAGCTTCATAGATGAGCAAACAGAAGCCCAGTGAGAGAAATTACTTACCCAGGGGACAATGTTAAGCCAGTGGTCCTGCCAAGACCAGAACTTGGTCTTTTAACTGGTTCTATAAATCCCCTAGTGGGGCTTGACTTAGATTTAATTTAGTTTTTAAGTCTTGGCAAACTGGATGCTGTGTGTTTGTGTAGACTTGCACCATTTAAAAGGTTCTTGGAGTTTAGATCTTGCATGTAATTTGCTACATTAGCTTTGGGCAAAAATATTTGCTTTTTGGTCCTTTGTGGTTTAAGTTCCTTCTCAGCATTGACCTGGCGTGTTAGAGAGAGCTGTCCTGTGGAACACAGCAAGGGGCCCAGGGTTCAGGGCGGGGTGAGTCCCGGAAGGCTTATTACCAATGGCAGCTTTTCAGGTTGCAGGAGCTTGTATAAGATTTTCTTGGTTTAGTTGTTCGTTTGTTTATGTATTTTGGACATTATGCAGTTCAGATTAGGGAGTTGAAGTAGTCCAGATTTGGAAGTAAAGAAAAGATTTGGATTAAGGTTGGGAAAAACTCTCTTGATACGTTGAATTAAGTAAGAACATCACTGTGATATTTGTCTTACAAAGTGACATTCGCTATCATAATTGTCCCTACACCTTTCGATCATCTTTGAGGCCAAAGTTTGGTTCATTTTTGAGGTGGACAGAATGAGGGTGGGTTATTGCAACCAAAATTTGGCTGTCTTCTTGGATTCTCTAGAATGTTAAATGCTTCAGCATTGGAGAATGGACTACCTAGTAATTAGATCTAATTCCTATATATTCTATTGTGACGATAAGCAACAAGCAGAGATTATGCCCCCATTTCAGGACAGGCGTAGCTGGGGCAGAGGAAAGCAAGTAGCTGGGTTAGTCATATGATGAATTTCAAAGCAATACCTGGACATCTTGGGGACAGCCTATGACGATAAATCCTGCAGCTATACTCATTTTCAGCAGTGCCTTTTTTTTCTCTCTCTCTCTCTTTTGGAAGCTAAGGCTAATATTCTTGCTTTGGTAGACTGTGAAACTCCTTTTCTCCTGTTCCTGCACAATTACCAATCTCTCAACTGAATTTTCAGTCCCCGTGTACATGTACGTGAGAGGGTTAGGTTCTAAAGTCAGCATGGGAGGCGAGAATCTGTTACATTTTTAAAAATTCACCTTCTAAATATCTAATTTGCTTATTTCATGCAGTATACATAGTTTACAGCATTGGTATGTATAGAATATATAAAAATACATATATAGTTAAAACTATGTAAGCAACGTTTAATTTTTCAGTGCCAAATCTTTAAACAATGTCTTGGCAAGAGGCTCTGAGAGATATGCAGGAGCAAAGATAGATTTAGCACAGAGCAGATCACATCTCTCATCTCCTGCTCACTTCAGGGCATTTGCTCACTAAGTGAAATAGTAAGTAGAATTGCTATGTTATTGGAAAATTTCCCCCCTCCTCTTCTCTCTCCTAACCCCTACCCTGTGTTCCCCCCTCTCTGGTTCTCTTTACTTTTCTCCCCTAAACAGAGATAGTTGATTTTGTAACAGTTAATTATGTATGTGATATCATTTTACTGTAGGTTTCACAAATGCCATCTGTAAGTCAATCAATGTCACTGTGAAACACAAGAAAAAGTAGAAAGAAAGCTTGCTGCTTTCTAGTGTTCCTTGGCAGGAAAATACACTGACGGATTTTATGTTTTTATTGGAAGGATGAGCCTATAATGGAATATAGGTTTATTGTTAATGTTAAATTAGTAGTTTACATGGGGGATGTTACATTGTTTAAGCCAGTGAGATCAATGCCCTTTTGCAAAAACAGCAGTAGTGTTCTATTCTGGGATGCCCTAGTTATAAGCAAGTATAACACATGTTGGAAAGCATCTAGGGAAGAATTCTGGAACTTATACAGCTGAGTGTCGTATGACTGGTCTTTACATCTAAACACCACTTTATCAGACCATTTGTCAGCAACTTTTCTTTTAGTTACCCCAAGGCATTGATACTTTACAGCAAGGTGTGATGGCAGCAGCTGGGGTTGGGAACATCAGAGAAGTCACAGATCAAGAGAAACCTCATTCTGGAAAAATCATCTCTGAAGCTAGCTTCAAGACCATCTGGGTTTGCTAGTTGTCTATTTGCTCTCAGACCCCTTTCTCATTTTATCCCTCTCTGTTTTGTTTTGTGTGGGGTCGATCCCTCTAGACTACATTCCCAGACTGTCTTGCCAAGTGTCCTACAGCTAGGTTTGGCCAATGAGAAGGTAGGAGAAAGCGAGAGGCCAAGGTATTTTTCCCTCTTGTTTTCTGCTTGGGATGGTGTATTTGGGGGTAGTTGGATTTTATCTATGGTTGTAGCTCTGTCTATGGTTGTAGCTCTTGCTGGAAAATCCCTCGTGCTGGACCTCCCCAGCCTTGGGTACTGGTAACATCACCTCCTCCCTTTATTTCCTCAGCCCTACAAGGGGTAGTGGCTTCCTGCCATTGCCAACTTCTGGGTTGCCTCATTATTCCTTTTGTTTTTTTAGCTCTTCCAACAACTTTGTGGCAAGATCCCTATATTAAAATCTCTATATTGAGCTACCTGATGTGGACTCTGTTTTGTTGTTTGTTTTCACAGACCCTGACTATTGCCTATCCAGCCTCTAGCCTCCATCTTGAATCTTGTCCGTGGCCCAATGGGTTTGCCCTTAGGTCTGGTTTAAATTTAACCAGGCTATTGCTTCTTTCTGTTACTTTCTGATCTCAGTCTTGGTGCTTGGGTAATACTTAGTGCGTTTATGCTTTAGCTCCCTCCCCCGTATCTCCATCTCTGCAGGCGCAAGACATTGTCTGAAATATGAGACACTGGATTTACAACCAGAAATGTCATTGCGTATTTAACTCAACTCCCTGTTTTCACCAATGAGGGCACTGACGGCTAGGATAGTTACTGACCTCTCCAAGGTCACCAAGTTAAAGATGAGGAGTGGGGAGGGAAGAGAAGGTTCATATTTGTGTCTAGATAAACTTTGTATCACCTTATTAACTGTAGCACGTGACAGGGATTGGAGACATGAAGATTGAAATATTTACTACCTAATGGCCCTCCTCATTGCCTGAACTTTGCCTTCAAGCAAACATTTTACACTGAGTGGGCAGAAATATTAATTAATTAATTCAACTCATATTTATTGATTGTCACTAAGGGCAAGGCTCAATGTTGAATGCTTTGGGAAGGACACCTATGAATAAGAAATAACCCCCATCCTCAAGAAACTCACTCCCTATGCAGGAGTATGACATCTTCATAAATGACTCATAGGCAAGTCATACATGTTATATACAAGATAGAGAAGGATAAGCTCCACAAGAGGGATGCAAGTACAGTATTATTCGATGTGGAGGAGAGAGAAAGTTGCTTCCGGCCGGGCAGCGTTAGTGGAAACTTAATGGAGCAGATGGTATTTAAAAAGGACTGAAAAGCACAGATGATGTTTGACCACGTGGAGCTGGTAGGAAAGCCACTCAGGAGGAGTGATCAAAAGCCCATAAGGAGACAGTGAGTGATTCAATGTGGCTGGAAAGCTCATTGTCTTTAAGGGGAATAATAATAACAATAATAATAACAACAACCATACCTAACGTTTAATGGACTCCTACCATGTACTCAAACTCTGTGCTCAGTGCTTTACAGGGTTTATCTCAACCTGTGAGATGGGCAATGTTGTTTCTATCTTGCACATGGGGAAACTGAGATTCAGAGAGATTAATAACTTGTTCTAAGTCGCCCAGCTGGTAAATGACGGAGCTGGGACTCCACATGGTCCTTCTGATTCTAGATGGGCTGTTAACCCCTAAGTCAAATGGGTAAGCTATAAAAAGTACGGGATTAACGTTTAGAGCTAAAGGCATAAATGGTAAATTTAATACTGAGTTCTTAGAGAAGTCATTAGGAAAAATGAAAAGACCTAGACTCCTGAGAAAAAAATTGCTGTTCCCACAGCCTCACTAGAGCAGAGAGCTATGAACTTTTTGAGCATATTCTCTCAGTTGAAGTATATTTATTTGTTCTTATGTGTGTGTATGTTTGTGCACACACGTGTGTGCTATGGTCCTAATGTATTACGTATTTTATAAAACACACCTAAAAATAAGTTTAAATGGATTAAGATAAAAATATTTCACAAAACATAATTTTTATTTGTTAACAATTCAAAAAAACATTTTTGCCTTCACAAAAAAGAGGTTTTTAAATATTTATCATTAGGCTTCAGCTCAGTAAAGTGTTAAAAATCCTAATTGTGTTTCACATAACTTTAAACCTAGTCAAAAGCATTGCAGACGTTTATTTTCTGGTTCGGCATGCTTTTCTTTTAGTGTCTTGGTCATGGTGAAGATTTCACACCATCACTAGCTAACATCTTAAGTCACAATAGATGCTCAGCACAAGGTTCATCATTAATGATTGCGAGTGTAAGTCCTTATTTTAAATGTTTTTTCAAAACATAATTTTGAAGGTTTTTTCAGTGATTGACATTTTGAAAGTGAAATCTTCAGCGTTTTTTACTGTGTAGTGTGACCGATGAAGAGATTGTCTTTCTCAAGGGATGTTGGCTCTGCCATTTTCTCGTTGTTTGCTTGGGTTTCTGTCATTTGTAGGACTTTCTATCTGTGGTTTCTTTCTGTGAATCTTTTGCAGTTTTTTCAATGACCTGAGAGTGCATTTAATTAAAATTATGTATTGTGATGCATCCAGCCACTTTACCAGGCACAAGGAAATAGCAAATATTCTAAAATGCTGAAAACAAAAGAAGAGCTGAGGACAGATATCCCTCTCAACCTCCTGGGGAAACCTCATCTCTCTTGAGTTTTGAGGACTGGGCGGAAGCTCTGGGTTGGTCTGGATATAATGTATTTGTTAAGCTTAATTCATTTATTTTTGAAATAAAAACACATAATGATGGCCTGACGGTCTAAATTCCTGCAGGGTTCCTTCACTGTTCAGTCAACCTTGCCCACTTCTTCATAAGACTTAGGCTTCTGGAGAAAAATATGGAAGGAAGGGACAGAAGTATTCAGAGAATGTCATTTCCTCCAGAAAAATCTGAGATGTGACTCATAATCCCTGACAAAATTCTCCTGGAGTTCTTTTGGGTATGAGTGACTAAATGCTGCTCTAACTAAGAGGAGGGTATATTTTATGTGTATAAATATTCATTATTTCTGTATATTAGGGTTGAAGAACTCAAACATTTATAGGAAATTAAATCCTATTTTCATTAAAACTCCTCTGTTCGGAATCCTTAAAATGGATAGCTCTGACATTTAAATCAGGATCCACTCCTTTCTTCTTTCTGTTGACCAAAGTAATACTGGGAAAATAGGGGGATTATCTGTTTACCAAAGTCATATCATCTATTTCCAAGCCTGTTAAACCCAACTCCAGAGCCTTGTGGATGAAATAGCTGCCTCCCGTGTTAAGGCCACCAGGTTCAATTCCTGCTGGGATGGTAGTTTTTTCAATTAAATTTCCATTAACTTTTCGCCTCTGTGTCATTAGACACTAATTCTTATGTGCGGCAAAGATGAAAGAGTAAAAGGAACTCTCTGATTCATGCATCATTTTGCTGACAAGTGAAATGTGACGATGACAACTTTTTAATGTGGGAGATAGGGAAGCCGGCAAGGGGACAGGTCTTTTAGACCCGACACTGACCACGGCAGAGGAGTGGTGGCAGCTGCAGCTCGAGAAGGTAATTTGGAAGATAGGGATTGTGCTGTGGGAGCGTTCAGGATGCTAAACGCTGAGATGGGGGAAGAGCTGGGCAGAGAGAACAGACTTCAGTGAGCCTGAAACACCGGAGGGGGAGGTATGTGAATGGTAAGGAGAGGAGATGGAGGGGTGCTGGTCGTTTGGAACAGCTGGTACAAAAGGGGAAGGGGAAGCAAACCTCTTTCACTAAAGAAAAGAAAAAATGGCAACCTTAGAGGCGACCCACTTGGTTAATGCCTGGATTCTTAGACGACCTAAAGTTCCAGCAACAATCTGCAGAATATCTAGAAGAAAAAGTAACTGAAGAGGTACAAAAGAGCAGTTCATGCATCTCAACCTAGAAATGGAAAGCGCTCCCAGGGCACAGACGAAGACAGCGAGAGACAGACGGAGGGTCCAACTATTTGGCAAGAAGGGAAAAGATAAAAAGACAAAAGCCAACCAACCAAAAATCAAATCATATATTTGCTAATTGTTGGTGTGGAGAAATAGTAACAGTTGATGCTCAAGAAGGCCAGCTCAAGAAGACTTTTAAAGAAGTACTCAAATTCTTTCAATTTTGCATGGAAATAAGTGTAAATGGTTTTTAGAGCTCCATTACACAAATATTAACCAAATGAACTTAGACACAGAACTTAAAAAAACTAGAGACAAAAGAGATAAAGGACAATTTATTCACTAGGGGCTTGTCTGAGTTTATATGTGGGATGTCTGGAGGACTGGATGATCAAAGTTTAAAATTATTCCAAGTTTTATTTGAGAATATAAAGTAAAACACAAACAATTGTTCACATCCATCCATATATATACACACACACACACACACACACACACATGTATGCATGCATGCATAGTCTATATGTATTTGTATACAAGGAGTAGAGTCAACTTTTAAATGCCCTAATAATGCCTAGTATTTATTAAGAGCTTACCATACCATGCACTGTTTTAGACATTGTACCTATTGTTTATTCATCACAATTATTCCCTTAGAGAGGTAGTCTGTTTCCCCTTATTCTACAGCTAAGAAAACTAAGGTGCAGAAGTTCAAGTTCAAGTTCATAGAGTCCATACATGACAGAGCTAGGATTGGGATCCAGTCATTCCAACTCTCGAACCTGTGTTCGTTACCACAACACCATGAAATGGCAGTTACAAATTTTTAAAAATACGTATGGAATAGGTTTAACGTTTATATTTGAATATAGCTTTGCCTGCTGTTCTGAGAATATTTACTTCCAAATAAAATAGTGGACCCAAATTGAAATAAAATAAAAAGGCTAAATTGATTCAGGAAGAGCTATTTCTTTCTTTACTGCTGGAAAGAAACCACAGCACTTCTTAAAAGGATGGAGAACATCAGCTTAAAGTAAAATAGGCTTATCTCGGCAAGATTTCTGTTTAATTCTTGACCTTACCCAGTGCCAGCCCCTAGCACTGTGTGTGTGTGTCTGCGGTGTTCTGGAGTCTACTCTCGACTCAGCCTCGTTACTTCCATGTATGCACTGACAGTTTGAAGGCACCTCCTGACTTTGGTCTGTACACAGTTTTGCTTTTGCTTCTCCTGTGTAGGGATGGACATCTCAGAGACCTGCCCCCCTAAGTCCTTGTGTTAGGAATCCATTTGGCTCCAAGAAAATCGAGCTCACAGTACCTTAAACAAATAAGCATTTATTTTTCTCATGTAGCAAGAAGTCTGAAGCGAGGCAGCTGCTGGTATTGGCTTAGCTGTTCAACTTTATCAGAGTTGGAGTCTCTGTGGTACCCTTGGCCTCTCCATGTTTGCAGTATGGCAGTTGTGGCTGCAAACGTTCAAGGCAGGCAATGCAGGAACAGTCAGCACCAGCCATGTCTGTCTCCTTTATCAGGAGAGCGAATCTTAAAAGACCTTGTACCCTTTCCTTGTCTCTCTCTCCTCCAGGGACTTAGCTGGGACTGGGTCACCATTGGCTGCAAAGTAGGCTATGAATGTATTTGGTCTGCAAGACGGAAGGAAGTTGGATGTGGCTGTTGAGTAGCTAATCTATGGAGTCAACCCTCGCATCTCAATTTGTTGTTGTTAGTGCTGTCCAGTCAATTCTGACTCCTAGCGACGCTGTGCACAGCAGAGCAGAACCCTGCCCAGTCTTTTGGAGCCATCCTCTCACCTTCCAGCGCTACATCAGACAATGCTCTGCTGCTATTCATAAGGTTTACAAGGTCAATTTTTTCAGGAGTGGGTGACCAGGTCCTTCTTTCTAGTGTGTCTCAGTCTGGAAGCTCCACTGAAATCTGTCCACCATGGGTGACCCTGCTAGTATTTGAAATCCCAGTGGCATAACTTTCAGCATCACAGCAACACTCAGCCGCCACAGTATGACCACCGAGCGACGGGTTGTGTGGTTCCCTGACTGGGAAATGAACCTGGGCTGTGGCTCTGAGAACACTGAATCTTAACCTCCAGACCACCAGGGCTCGCTAACATCTCAATCGACCTTGAATAGGTTGAATTATAGAATTGTGTACTAGATAATCAAATAACTGTCAAGCTCATGCTATAAGTCAAATTGGGCTAAATCATGTATTTTTTCCTTTATAATACTTTTATAGCATGTAGTTTGATCTCTTAAACATTTGGTCCTAAAATCTTATTTAAAAATATTCATTTTCATTGTCATGAAGAAATGACTTCTTAAGCAAGGGTAAACTTCAGTTCAGATCCTGTCCAAATGATCTCAAATTCTAAAATGTTGGATTTGAAACTAGTGAGATTTTGCTATACTCCACTTGTTCGAACAATGTTTACTTCGGCATCTATGCTCACCTGGATGAGATTTACAGAGCAGAACTTAAATAAAATTATCTTTTCCATGGCACTTTTAAAAAGTTAGCATTAACTATTGTTAAGTTTCATTTTTACTTACTAACATACATTCTTGGAAATATATAATGTGTTTAAAACAAAATTATGCAGTCTAATTTCAAATAGGAAAATTAACACACATGGGAGTCATGTTTCTACAAAAATTCAATCTGTAAAATAAGAGAAAAAGTTAAAATAAGTGTGGAAAACAAGCAAATAATGCTGTTTAAGGATAACAAATAATGAAGGGGAACAGAGAGAAGTATGGCACCCAACTGTTGATGGTGGGTTCCCTTTGGGAGGCAAGTTATGGGTTGAGGGACCCCATATTTATCACCCATACTAGGAGAGTTTGAAAGTGAACGGGACACTATTAATAATTCTGCCAGGACAAGAGGCATAGACTGGCACAATTTTAGGCAAAGCAGAATGGGTAGTCACCTTATTGGACTTAGGTTTGGATCCAGGCTCAAAAATTGTGAATTCATTAATTATGAGAATCCTTTCATTATTCGTATTATGTTTTTGTGAAATGTTTGATTTTGTCTGGTTATGTATTACATATGTAATTTGAAAAAAGTCAATAAAGATTTTAAAAATAGGGACAATGTGAGAGTTGTGCTTTAAAAATATTCAGAAACTGGAGCTGGCCCGGTGGTGCAGTGGTTAAGTTTGCACATTCTGCTTCGGTGGCCTGGGGTTTGCTGGTTTGGGTCCTGGCTGTGGACATGGCACTGCTTGTCAAGCCATGCTGTGGCAGGCATCCCACATATAAAGTAGAGGAATAAGGGCATGGATGTTAGCTCAGGGCCAGTCTTCTTCAGCAAAAAGTGGAGGATTGGCAGCAGATGTTAGCTCAGGGCTAATCTTCTTCTTCAAAAAAATCTTAGAAACTAAACACCATTTTGGTTTTTTATCGGTGTTACCACTTCATGTAGCAAATGCCCAGCTGATGGTAGTTTCAGCATTTTTACTTTTGTAGCTTATTTTCAGTCATTCATTTCATTCGAGTAATACTCACCAAACCCATATTCTATATCATATTATATCACTGTGCCCCTTAATCCTTATAATGGCCCTATGAAGTAAGTATTCTTAGTCCAATGGAAAAAAACAACAAACCTCCGTGAGGGTAAGTGACTTACCCAAAATCACATGGCAGGTAAATTGTAGACCTCAGACTCAAAGCTAAGGCCAGTGCTTTCTCCTTTACTGTACGGCTATTTTGAATATTATGTTTAAAAAGTTATCTTTACTTTTTTAAATATGTGCTACATTCTTAAGTGTGTTTTTAATTACATTTCAGGGCCAAATTATTTCCATAGGAGTGCATCTCTAATTTTACAGTGGTATCAGTGGGAAAATAAAAGAGATTATATGGAATTTTCCTTTCCTGCCAACTCCATGGGAGAGATGCAAGAATCATAAGCCTAGGAGTTGAAGACAGGAAAAAAGTTAGCAATGTCAAAGCACTATCGTTATCAATATAAGATATTTTAAAGTATAAAAGCACCTTGGTTTCTAACAAGATTTCCGAGAACCATGAGCTTTGTCACAACACAGTCCATTGTAAAGGAGGTGCAATCTGACAAGAAACATCTTGTACCTACCAGAGGAGTGTCATTTATCACTCAAGTCTCAGAGATATTGTTATAGTGACCTATCTTACAAAGAAAGCACAATGTAAAATTTCATGATAAAGAGCTCGTCTTTTTTTACCCATTTAGATATAAAGTAATTTTTTAAAAATTCCAGGTCAATTTATGCGGCACTAAAACAAAGATGCCGGAAATAAGTAGCAGCTGTTTACCCATGTACAACAACAGTGCACAAGTGTTCAGGACGGGAGGCAAAGATGAATTATGCTGATAGGCTGTGAAGTGGCAACATTATTTGTGCCTTGTCTTTTAGCCATCATTCTTGAGTTCTCCATTACACACTCCTTTTAAATGATTCTACGGAAAAATGCAAAATAGCTCAATCCATTCATTTTCCTTAACTTCCCTTAAAATAAAACACCAGAGCTGTAATTTGCTAATCATATTTCATCATTCATGACAATCACCGCATAGAGTTATGGTTGGTGAAATCGCTGAGCGTCTGCGTGACTGTTATTGTATGAAGAAGGCCCGTTTTGGCAATGGAAAAATGTGTTGATAAAGAGCAATTCATAGCATCACAGATTCTATACAGAGCGTAGGTCCTGGTAGAGATTTATTTTTATCTTGTAGCAGCTCTCAATTTTCTGTGACAGCAATGAAGACTATTGACCTAGATGTTCAAAACAGTGGATTAATCCATCCAGTTGGGTGAAGGCTGTGGGAGTTGGATAAAAAGGAAACTCTTCCGTTTATTTGAGCCAGTATGGTGGCTCTAGTTCCAGTGGAAAATGTCTCTGTTGGTGACTTACCAATAGTCCAACTGACTGTCATGGACCATGTGACTTTTGACACATGACTAATCTATGATGCTGATGACATGGTTGAGTATCACCAAGAATCCATTACTCTTTTTCTGAAGAACACGTAGCATTTAAGAGCCAAACCATTTTGCTGAATGTTTCAAAAACACATCATATATTTCATTTAATCTCCCAACAACTTTAAGAGGTGAATGTTATTACTCTGTACTGTAAAGGAGGAAGCTAGGGCTCAGAGAGGTCAGAGTCACTTGCTAAAGTCATACAACTAATAAATAGCTGAACTAAGCTTGATCTCAGGTCACTGGTCTCTAAGTTAATTGTTGTCTTTTTTAGACTACACTACTTCTCAGTAGCTTGGTACACAAAAGAAAATCTTATGGATGGATGGTAGACTCAAGGCAGTCAGCAGATATAAGCCTAAATTAAATTAGCAGGCATAAAGAAATGTAGGCTTATGGATCCTTGGGTCAACAAACAGTCTGTGTCTCAGTCCAGAATTCCTATAAAAAAGCGTGAGCTCTTGGTAGTAGCTTGTCCAAAGCTTCTCTCTCCAGGAGTTCATATTTGTCCTTCCCTGACTGCCTACCAGCTCACTGCTGCAACAAACTTCTTTGCCACCATTCTGGTGTGGGAGACTCCCTTGTGAGATAGAGATGTTTACAGAGCACATACTTCAGATCCTAAGTTCTATTGCGTAGACAGCCATAGGGTTGGCTGGCTCAAAGTCTCCTTTTCAGATCCTCTTTAGTTCCTCCTTCTTCCTCCTATGAGTATTAGAAATTGTGGAAGTAATGAATGAAAACATGAGCCTCTCCTTACAGAGAAGTCCTTTCTGTATTGTCTCTGGTATGACACCAGATTCTCTCCCACAGCACCTGAGTTTGTGTCTCGTCTCTAATCTTTATTAGCTAAGTAGCCTCAGTCAGCTCACTTAACCTCTCTAAGCCTTGTTGAAAAACAGCCAGCCTTAGAGATGTCATATGAGAATGAATTGGGAGGGTGTAGATAAGAGCAGTCTCGAATCTGTAAAATACTCTACAGACTTAAGATATTAGGTAGCTGCTATCTCCTTTTGAAGATACTCACTCCCCACTGAGTTCCTAAAATATATAAAGATAAAGTAACATTAGGATTTGAAACTATTTAAGAGATTCTAACTCCAGTGATAGAGAAAATTCTTGTCCTGGAAGGACTCTCTCTTCTTTGCTCCTGCAGTATCTTGTACATCCCTTCCTTGTAGAACTTACCCCATTGAACTGGGAATGTCTGTTTTCCCTCAAGGACAAGGAGCCAATCTTAATCATCTTTTTATCCACAGTGCTTAACATTCAACCTTCACTGATTTACTCTATGTCACTGTGTTAAGCATCTTACATATATTAATTCAGTTAATCCTCACAATGGTAAAATTATTGTCATTTTATTGACGAGGGAACTGAAGTTCAGGGGTACTAAGTGACCTGTCCAAAGTCATGGGGCTCTTACGTGGTGGATCTGGGATGTCTGGGATGTGAGGCCAGGCCTTCTGACTCGAGACTGCTCTTAACCACTAGACTTTCCTGCCTTTAAAACACTAACGCTTACTGTAGACAACTTGAACAATAAAGGAAAACATAGCTAAGAGAAAAATATTATTTCCTTCATTATTTTATACATAAACATAATTCTACCACCTAGAGGTGGCTATACTTAGTATTTTTCATCCTTCTGTGGGTGGTATTTTGTATAGTTGAGCTCATACTATAAATAAATTTATAGCTATTTTTTACTTTTACCATATCATAATCATTTTTAGTGATAAAAATATTATTGCATAAATGGGTGGATCATTATTTACCCAAGCATTCTCTCATAATTGGGCACTGTATTTTTCCTTTCTGTTTTAAGTGATTCCGTAATTAACACTTTTGTGAATAAATCTTTTGTATGGATTATATTTTTGTGTGGTTCACAGAAAAGGATATTCTTGAGGTTTTTATACAGACTGCCAAATTGCTTGCTACAAAAATGGTATCAATTTACACCCCCACCAGTAGGATCTGAGCAGCCCTTAGATGTTGGAGAGAAGATTCTGAAGGAGGAGAGAGCAGAGCCTTGAGGATTCTGAGCAAGAAGGAGACAGCACCAGCAGACAGTGAGCTGCCCACTTCAAAGGGTTAAGCACTGCTGGCCTTTAACACTCTAGCTCCTCACCCACCTCAAAGAATGGAGTGAAACGAAGCTGCCCGAGAGGAAGTGCAATTCTATTGTTTTAGGCTGCACCTCCATTGTCTAAGGATCTGAACAGCCCTGTTCTTGCTAAGTGGCAAGTCATTAGGCCTCAGTTCAGCAACAGGATGCTGATATTGTCTTAAATTTGACCAAAGAATAATGAAACACATTTCAAAGGCAAAGCAGCCCACCCAGAAAATGTTCTTAGAATTGTCTCTCTTTCTGTGTGTGTGTGTGCATGTACATGTGTGTGTGTGGGGGGGGGGGGGGGGGGGGGGGGGCGGTCAGTTTGAGAACAGGTGCTATTAAGAGAAATCAACTGATCAAAGGAATCAACTTTGCCATTTTTTGCGGGTTTTCTGAGCTTATTTTGTGCAGTTTGGCAGACTGCAGTGAATTTAGAGCACCATGCTGAGGCCTGTTCATTAACACCTGGGAGGCTGTCTCTAGCCTATGGTGCTCCAGTCGAGGAATTAGAAATATATAATTCACCAAGTGTCTAACCTCATATCTTGTAAGATCCCAGTTTTAATTATCCAAGAAAAGCATTTACTTTTCTCTGCCTTTATCTTGTGCTTTGAGTGAGTCTCTTGGCTTTCCCCATATTTTCCCTCCCTCCTTTTTCTCTTCCCTTTAACTCTCTGGCAATTATGTCTTGACTGCAGGGCACACAGACTTCCTTTCAGGGGCTCCATTTTTATTGTTTGTCTTCGCAATAACTATATTCACCTGTTTATATCTCTTGGTTTTTTTTTTTTAATCCCAAAGACCAAGTGTGCTTTGCTTACCTCCGTCAGCAAGAAGAAAATGACCTCCCTCAGTTTCAGAGCTGCAGGCCTGGCATCAATAGGAACGCCACCCATGGAAGCTACAGATTATTTTCAGTAAAAAAAATTGGATCCTATGACAGAAAGAATAAAAATCCACTGCAGACAGAATTGGTATCATTTTCCTTGGGCGTGTGAGAACTTTCATTTTGGCAAGGAGAATCGTAATTACGCCGTGGGCTTCAGAATCAGATAAACCTAAATCGGAGGGCTGGCTCTGCTTAACAGGTTATGAACTTGGCGATGTTTTCTGAGTCTCAGTTGCTTCATCTGTGAAATAGGTATAATGACATTTACCCCATAGGCTGCCTGGAAGGATTAAATGAGATAAATCACATAGACCACTCAGCACAGGGCCTGGCCTGTGTACTCCATCAATCTTGACTACAATTATTTTAATAATTATTCTTATCATCATTATTTGTTTGACTCATAAAGTTTCTCACTTGCTCTATCCTATAGTAAGGACTGTTTTCTTCTTTCTAAATGTAGCCTCCATTTTGCTGACAATCTCAACAGATGAAAGGGAGGGAATTTCCTTTCCCAGCAACCAGTTAATATTGTGATAAGAACTGCACGTTTGATGTCTTTCTCCTCCTTTGGCGACTGTTTGGGAAACAGCTCTCTTTTTCCACAGCTCGCCCAGTAGTGTTTGATTATGGGGTTAGCTGGTCCCTAAAAGGATGGGGAAGAACATGGAGACACCAGAGGAAATATTTATGAACAAGAAGGCAACTCAGACATAAATATGTATCTAGCTTGGAATAGAATCATTCAAACCAGTGCTTTTCACAGGCACCTGGATGCACGGCTGAGAGCTTGCTGCTGCATTTTCACTCCCACTTACTCTCTCCTATGGTGCCTACTACAGAAACAATAAAACATTAATAATAAAAAACAGCCTTCCTGAAGATGCAGCATGTTACAACAAGTTGTAGGGCATTAACAGCAATTCTGTGAAATGTAATTTGAGGCATATATTTTCCAAAAAGCCTGCCCCAAATCTATGGCACACTTGCTTCAAATCGGCTGCTATGGTCTGACGTGTCTCCTTGAATTTTTCCTTTCATTGCTCGAGTTTACTTGCGCAATTTTTTCCATTCCTTTCCTCCTCTGATCAATTTCCCACTCGCACAAAGCGTCAAATCTCTCAAAGGCTAGTTTCTCAATATTTAGCAAAGCTTTCCAGCTTTCTCTTCTGTAATGCTAGGGGGTAGGGTGACAAACAAGAAGATTCAAAGTCAGCAAGTAATTTTTCTCTGAGTTTTTCTTATCCTCTAAAAGCAAGACCTTAATTCTTAGTTCTTTTGGGTCTTGCGTTATTTTAATAGATTGACAATCCACCCACTTGGGCTTTCTCCTCATGTAACGAACCGAGTAGAAGACAATAAACCCACTTGGTTGGAACCTAGAGACCTGGGTTAGGTTTGATTTCCATGTAAACAACTGGCCTTGCTGGCTTCTACCTTCACAGCCTGGAGAAATGCTGGTCAGCGGCAGGAGAGAGTGTGGGTGGGCCCCATAGAGTCATCCCTCACCCCCAAGAAGGACAACTGAAAGGGCTTGTCCAGCCTCTTAGTGAGATGGGATGGAAATAATTGCAATTTTTATAAATTTGTCCACCGCTAATGTTTGAATACTTGGGTGGTAGTGGTGGTGGGTGGGAGGGGAGTCCAATGCATCTTGTGGGTGAGAAACTCTTGGGAAAATGAGTCATTGGGACAGTTTATGTGAAAAGGGAAGACATTTCAGACTCAACTTTCATGCAGTGCTGTCTCTGCAGAAAGAGGAAACAGATCTTGGGGAAGTTGCTGCTCCTTGTTTGATAGTCAGAGGTGGGAAATTTGGAGAGAGACTGCTGGGAATAGTAACAGTATCCAACCTCTATTGAGTGATTACTATGTATCAGGAACTGGTCTCAGTGCTTCCTGTGTGTTGACTCATTGAATACTCACAACTGTAGTGATGTTGTCATACTTATGTGTGTGTTTACGGAAGTGAAATTCACACAACATAAAATTAACCATTATAAAGTGAACAATTCAGTGACATTCAATACATTCACAATGTTGTGCAACCACTGCCTCTATCCAGTTCCAGAACATTTTCATCACCTGAAAAACAACCCCCGTATCCATTGTATTCGTTTTTTCAGGGCTGCCGTAACAAAGTACCACAAACTGGGTGGCTTAAAACAGAAATGTATTGCCTCCCAGCTCTGCAGGCTAGAAGCCTGAAGTCAGCGTCTGCAGGGCGATGCTCCTTCTTAGACTCTGAGCAGAATCCTCAGTCCTTGGTGATGCTTGGCTTCCAGCTGCACCAGTCCGATCTCTGCCTCCATCTTCAAATGGTGTCCTTCCTGTGTGTTTTCACATTGGCTTTCTTCTACCTGTTGGTCTCTTTGTTCAAATTTCTCCTTTTTATAAGGACACCAGTCATATTTGGGATTAGGTGCACCCTAATCACCTCATTTTAACTTGACTACCTCCCTAAAAATCCTACTTCAAAATAAGGTCACATTTTGAGGTGCTGGGGTTAAGGCTTCAGTATATCTTTTGGGGGAACACAGTTCCACCTAATACCCCTTAAGCAGTTACTCCTCAGTCCTCTCTCCTCTAGCCCCTTGCAACCACCAATCTGCTTCCTATTTCTATGGATTTACCTATTCCAGACATTTCATTTAAATGAACTCATATAATATGTGAACTTTGGTGTCTGGCTTCTTGCATGTAGCATAATGCGTTTGAGGTTCATCCATTTTGTAGCATGTATCAATACCAATTTCTTTTTATGGCTGAATAATGTCATACTTGTTTTCCAAATAAAGAAACGGAGGAGTATAAAGGTTAAATAATGGCTCTGAGATCACACAAGGAGGAGATATCAGAGGTGGGAACTGAATTTAGAAAACTACTTGAAAAGCCTATATGTCCTTAAGGAGTTTTGCCTCTAAGGGGCATGGACGTAAATGAGCACTGGAAAGAGAGTGGCCAGCGAGAAGGGAGGAAGATGGCTGGTCCTGCATTCCAAACAGCGGGAAGATGTCCAAGCTTTGCAAGTATGGCGCCTAATATTCAATTTTAAGTTGTTTTCTATTCCATGCAGCACCTACTTCTTTCTTCCCAAACCTTCAGTAAACTCTTCCTCACTTTCCTGTTTTAAATGAAGTGTGCCCTGAGGAAATGTTGAAGGGTAGCCCCCAGAGTGGAGACAGAAATTTGGAGTAAAAGGTGAGCTGGAAATTGTAAGCCCTGGGCATTTTACAAATACATGGATATCTGACTAAGCTATTTTATTGAAGAATTAAGGAAAAGTAGGATCCCTACCAGCTTTAAGGAAAAGCTGGCCCTGTGGTGATGTGGTTAAGTTCATATGCTCCGCTTCACTGGCCTGGGGTTTGCGGGTTTGGATCCTGGGCGTGGACCTAAACACTGCTCATCAAGCCATGCTGTGGTGGTGTCCCACATGCAAAATAGAGGAAGATTGGCACAGACGTTAGCTCAGGGCCAATCTTCCTCACCAAAAAAAGAGAAAAGAAAAAAACCCCAATATGTTAACATAATATAGACAGACAAGGTGTTGACACCATTGATTCCCTCCAGAGGGCTCTGAGGGATAGCCTGTTCCCCTTGGCTGCGAGTGGCCAGGAACAATGAACTCATTCTGGTCTGAGTGGTCAATGATGGGAGAAGGTATCCAACGGCTGCTGCCACTGCTGGCAACTTGCGTGACCCTCAGCCTGTGTGAGATCCTGTAGCCACCAGGACATAGAGTCATCGTGGTCAGAAGGACTCATGAGATGGCTTGGGTTTCGTGGATGGGGAAATGTGTGCTGAAAATAGTTTGAGTGGTCAGTCCCACCATGCAGTGTAGACAGAATGGTCTGAACGCTCTTACAGCTGCTACCTCAGTGGCTTTTCAGTTATCACTTAGTGTAAATCTATAATCTATATTTTTTACCTTATTGTGTGATACTACTGTTTTTTTCCTTGCTTTGCTTTTTTGCAAAACAAAACAAAACCCTTTCAGCAGCACCGAGCTAAAAAGGTGCATGTTTAATGAAAAATTAAGTCCTGTATATCCTTTGCTCCAGAATGTTGATGAATGTGAAACTGGCACAACTACTTAACGTTTGCCAGATGCTCTGGGGGCTGTAGGAATATCACTGACCGCAGCTGAGCCCAGAAGACAAAATCTGGTGAAAATCATCACCGTCTATTTTAAAAATTTCGTGGCTATTTTAAGACAGCCATGCCTGATGACGCCAGTTTCACACGTGCAGTTGTGTTTCTCTGTCACTCTGGGAAGTATGACTCTTCAGTTAGGTGAGATGACTATTCTTCCAAGTTAATTTTGCTTAATTTTGGTTTCATTTTGTCTTGTGTGCCAAGGAAAAGTAAAGTGATATTTATTAGGGGGGTGGCTCCATGAGCAGCAGCAGAATGTCACAAACAGTTGAATGATGCAGTTTTATGTCAGTTTCTTCAAGAGAAAGTCAGTTAATTTCAGTAATGGTTTGATTTTTTTTTTTTAGCCAATTCATGGACTCAAAGGAAAGCTTTTGAAAGTTTCTTCTGTCAAAGATACAGCCTCTGACTTTATTGCAGTTTATCACTTCACTTAAAAACAATTCAACAGTGAAGATGCCAGTAGAACTACAAATACAGTACAAATACAGATTTTGGTGGAGCACAGCATCATGGGAAAAATAGCGTTCTTACTAAATTAAGAAATCTGTGGAGCAGAAATGTATTTGGAACTAGATGTAGTGTGTTCATAGTTCATAACTGCATCCAGACAAGCTGTGATAGTCTACCAACAAAATAGAAGCAATAGTTGACAGACATTATAGATATTTTTATTTATACACGGAGATTCTGAGCTACAAAATATCTGTGAAAGAGAAGATGTCAAATTTAAAAGTGCTTCAACCTGGCAGTATGTGCTTTTTTTTTTTGGTGAGGAAGATTGGCCCTGAGCTAACATCTGTTGCTAATCTTCCTCTTTTTTTTTGCTTCAGAAAGATTGTCCCTGAGCTAACATCTGTGCCAAGCTTCCTCTATTTTGTATGTGGGACACCACCACGGCATGGCTTCATGAGTGGTGTGTAGGTCTGTGCCCAGGATCCAAACTGGCAATGCAGGGCCACTGAAGCAGAGCATGCAAACTAGGCCACTGGGCTGGTCCCTGTCTTTTTTTCTTCTCTGCATGTTCTTAGGTTTTAGCTATGCTTGAGCCTTTGAAGGGTTGCTTTGTAAATCAGCTCAAGTGTACTACAATACATATTGACCTTTTAGGGTTTTTTTTTTTAAATGAATGAGTCCTCCAAACTTTGTTTTAATTTTGTTTAAAATCAGTTGTAATCTTTAATCAAGTATTCAGCAAATGGTCAGCCAAAAGACTTCAGCTCTGGGAGCTTTTAGGAAAATGTAATTATTGAAAACAAAATTTGTACCTACAAAATCAAAGTAGGAATTGAACAAATTAAATAACTTAAATTTGAGAGCAAATAATTAGGCTTTGAAATATCTTACTTATGGGAAGAATATTTTGGTGGAATTTTCACATTTAACTGGATGAATTTATATTCTGTACCGGAATGGAATGAAATTGAGATGATTTTGTAGCATCTAAATTTGGCAAAACATTTAAAAAAAATCCTAAGTAGAGACAACTTATTTGATGAGTTTTATCTTGCAAAATATTTCTCAAAGAAAGTTTTCCTGAATGACAAAAAGATGGCACCTGTGAAAACTGGACTGAAATAGTATCACATTTCAATAAGAAAAACTTTTGTTGTTAGTGCCATGAAGTTGATTCCAACTCCTAGCGACCCTGTGTCCAGCAGAGCAGAACCCTGCCTGGTCTTTTCCCACCACCCTCTCACCTTCCAGCACTGTATCAGACAATGCTCTGCTGCTATTCATAGGGTTTTCATGGCCAATTTTTTCGTAAGTGGGTTGCCAAGTCCTTCTTTCGCGTGTGTCTTAGTCTGGAAGCTCTGCTGAAACCTGTCCACTGTAGGTGACCCTGCTGGTTTTTGAAATACCGGTGGCATAGCTTTCAGCATCATAGCAACTCACAGCTGCCACAGTATGACAACTGACACATGGGTGGTGTGGTTCCCTGACTGGAAATGAACCTGGGCTGCTGTGGTGAGAGTGCAGAATCTTAACCACTAGACCATCAGGGTTGGCCAAGAAAAAAATGAAAACTGAGAATATTTTTCATTTATTATGATTACTTCTTCACTTACCAGGTACCTCAGCACCTATAGAAAGAATATTTTCTTAATTGAAAATACTATGGTCAACCGAGAAGAGGCAATTGACGGTGTCAACAATTTCAAAACTATTTGTAAACTAGAAAATGCAACTTTGAAAGAGATTGCAGGCAATTTTATGAAAAAATAGAAATATATATATTAAAAATACATTCTTTAGAAAAATACCTGTGATGTGGTATTAGACAGAGATATAACTCCAAAACTGATTACAATAAGTGTTTATGAAATAAGAATAATATTCTGCTTAGGTTATTTTTAACTGTTTAGACAAATCAATCAAAATAATTTAAAATATTTTGTTTTAATGTATACCGATTTTTTATTTTTAGAAATGATTTTATTTTTGAAAATAATTTTAGACTGGAATTACTTTATAGAACTCCTTGTCAATCTATAAATGCATACTTAAAAAGTATACTTTTATTTATTTTTCTCTCTTTCACTTTCAAAATTGTCCTGGTGTGGATAATAAATTATATAGTTGCATGAAAACAGACGCTTATTTTAAGGGTTTTTTTTAGATGCTGTTGCCTCATTTATGATTATGGATGATGATCCAAAGTCCTCCATCCATGTCCAAATTCTGGGATGCCAAGAAGAAAAGACTGCCTACGAATTCCTTGATTAGGAAAAGGACGCTGGGAATTCAATGGTTTCACTCACTCCTTCACCAGCTACTGTGACCTCTCTTTCCCACAATCGTACAGGAAGAGTGACTGCCATCTCTCTCTCGGGTAACTCTGCCTTGAGTAAGTAAGCATTGAAAAAACTGTTTATTTTATTTTGGGAGATATATTTGCATTCTTTATATATCTTTAACAAATCATTTTATTGTTTATTTACGTTACAGACTATGGTTCCTTTCCATGTAGTAGCAAAGTGTAATTCTTTCAGTATTCACAAACATACTAATGAGTTCATTAAGAGTCAAATAATTAGGAATTGGTGTTTTAAATGCCTTATATCGTGAAGAAATCCACAGTGGGCTGTTTTATAGGTGATTAAGGAATATAGATGATATAGGGAACAGATTATTATTTTTCCCTTTAATGTAATAGAATATGGGCTTCTGCTATGCAAAAATTCACCGTCCAGTGGCATTTCAGGAAAAGACTAGACTTAAATAACAAGAGCCCCTATATCTATTATTTTTTTCAGCTTTATTGAGACACAATTGACATATAACACTGTATAAGCTTAAGGTGTACAAATGTTGGTTTGATACACTTACGTATTGCAAAATGATCACCACCATAGAGTTGGCTAACACCTCCGTCCCCCTGAGTGACTTTTTAAAATGCCCGACACTCTTCAGGCCCTGGGGGTTCAACAGTAAACACACGGTCTTTGTCTTTATAGAGCTTACCTTTGGTAGAGGGAGAAGGACACTAAAATAACAAATAACATAAAGTATGTCAGGCGGAGACGTGTGCTGAAGAGGAAAATGAGCCAAGCTAGGGAGATACAGAGAGAAGAGAGAGGTGCTATTATGTAGTCAGAGTCTTTTGGGTACAGTGCAGAAACCCACTGAAGTGTTCAAACAAGGCATTTGAATGTCCGGGGGAAGGGCAGGCCAGGCAAGGCTGACACAGGAGGATGCCCGGTGTGCTTGGGGAAGAGTGAAGGGGCCAGCATGGCTGGGGAGGAGGAAGCCACGGAGAGAGGGGAGGAGGGGAGCTCAAAGAGGTTGGGGGTGGGGAGATCTCGGAGGACCTTGGAGGCCAGAGTAAGGACTTTGGATTTTATCCAGAGAGAGATGGGAAGCCACTGAAAGTTTTGAACAGAGGATTGCCATAACATAGCTTAGATTTGCAAAGAATCATTCTGGCTATGGTATAGAGAAAATACTGTGTGTGCGCATGCGCGCATGTGTGCGTGTGTGTGTGTGTGTGTGTGTGTGTGTGCACACGTGATGGGGAACTGAAGGGTAGAAATGGGGAGATCAGTATGAAGACTGACGCAATGGTCCAGACAACACAAGATAGAGGCTTAGACTAGGATGGTTGCACTAGGAGTGGTAAGAAACAGTGGGTTCTGAATATATTGTGAGAGCAAAGCTGACATGATGAATTGGAGGTGACAGAAACTTGAAGGTTTTTGGCCTGGGTATGAGGAAGAAGGGAGTTGCCATCCATCAAGCTGGGGAAGATTGAGAGAGAAGTAGCTGTGGATGGGGTGGAGCGGGGGAGTCAGAGTTTAGTTGCTGATCTGTTAAATTGGAGATGCCTCTAGGACATCCGAAGTGGAAACATGGTGGTTGATTAGCTGTCTTCCTGTGCCTGGTACTTCATCAGTAGACTGGAGCTGTTCACAATACCTACCTACACCACAGTAAGATTGCTGTGAGGACTAAAAGAGTTACCAGGTTAAACTACTTTGCAGAGCTCATGGTAACCACTCACCTGTTATTGTCATGAATATCTTTGATTAAGTCACATTTTCTGAGAATATTCATACAAAAAGGAAGTACGACGTCCCTGAGTGTGATCGAGCCCATCCCTAGAGTCATGGCTTAGAGCCAGAATGAACTTCAATCTCCGCTAATTTGAAGCCTCATTTTATGGATGAGGAGATGGATGGAGGGCCAGGGAGGCTCGTCGTGAGTCTAGAATCCGGGTTCTCCAACCCAGGGCTGCTACCCCAGGAGCCTGTAATCTTTCCATTACCCGGTACTTCCCATGAAACATTACATTTTTCCCCCCTGGGGTCTCAATTTTGAAGGGTGTTTGCTAAAAATCTGAGATGATTCAACATTTAGTGAGGCTTGTCACAGGTTTAATCTTCAGAGAGCAGGGAGGCAGTTGAGCCCGGAGAGGAGGTGCCCTGAGTGAGGCTTACATCCAGCCTCTTTAGAAGAGTGAGATGTGGGGAAAGTAACACCCAGGTGGCCAGGTCTGAGGAGCACAGCCCGGCTTGCCCGGGGGAGGTGATCCAACCTGCGAGGTTCTTTTCCTTTGTGGAAATATCACATGATCAAGCTTCCTCAGTCACACGGGCCACGGAGTGGAGGACGGGATAGATGAATCCACTGCAAAGTTAATGCCCTGTAAACGTGGATGTTTCCAGGACTCTGTATTTTATTGTCATCTAAGAGGTTCCTTTTCCACCTGTACCTCACATCTCTCCTTGCCCTCTACCCTCCAATTTCCGGGTTAATGCTGCTCAGAAATCACACATGTCCCATCTTTTCCATTCGTCTTGGGATGCTGATTAGTACGTAATCTATTCTTGAGCCCTTTTGAGAGTCTGAAGTTTCTGCAGAAGTGCTTTGTGGCAGGCCTGGAACTGAGTCCACCGGATACCTTTCCACTGAGGCCCACCGTTGCTGTGAGGGCTGGAGAGTCGAGGACTGTTATCTTCCCAGGGCTTTCTTACTCTGCCCAAAGCAAAGGAAGTCACCAACATCTCCCCTTGCCCTTGGGAATATGCACTCAGCTGATGATGCTGATGATCCAGCAGGCTCTCCCGCATGCTCAGCTTTGCCGTTTAGCAGAGCACGTCTTGGGGGTGAGGGGAGGCAGCTGAGCCTAGGCAGCGAGACTTAGTCGGTGCAGGTAGAGTGTGAGAGACCAGAGGGCCTGGACCGTGCTCAGGGCTGGTCTCCTAGGTTCTCTGCCCAGTGTCCATGCTCCCTCTCCCTTGGTAACTAATGCTAATTTTGTTTGTAGCAGGAATGTTACAAATTCCTAATGAGCCAGTGAGAAGCCTTGTGAATTCGTCTTTGGGTAAAGCTATTGTTTTTCTGATAAAAAAGCACAGGATTGGGAGTAGAAATTTTGATCTTGAAAGTGAAAGTCCCACGCTAAGGATGGCAAAGCAGAAAGACGCAAGGAGTGGGGACTTCTCTGACGCCGCAGACGTGCTGCGCCAGTTCTCCACTTGGTCCTACTGTTTGGTGAGAAGAAATCGCCCCCATCGGCAGAGGCTGGTGTATCAGAGCTTTGTCCGGTGCGGCCGAAAGCAATCCGAACGGCTGACAGCATCTTGCCCGTCAGGTGGAAGCTCGGCTCTGCCACTCACTTGCAGTGGAGCTTTAAGGAACGGCACTTAAACTCTCTGAGCCTCAGTTTCCCCATTTCTAAAATGAGGACAATAACACCTTCCCTGCAGGAGTCCTGAGAGAATTCCCGGGGCTTCTGTAAGCCCAGGATGCATCACGGGTCACTGCTGCTGTTGACAGCCCCTGGCTCTGCCCCTGTTGGGGAGGGGGAGCTGTGTGGTTTGACAGGATGGGTAAGCACGGAAGGAGTGTTTGGAGGGGAAAGAGTTCTCTCAGAGGTCATGAACAGGCCAAGAGAGATGAAAAACCTCAGAGGACAGAGGAGCCAGTCCAGGAAGCCAAACCCAAAGATGCAAACTTGCCTGAAGCCCAGGCCGGTTCTGCTAAGTGTCTCAGGTGGGGCCTGTGCAGGGGTGGGCCGGGTATGCACGTGCAGCGTTTGAGGGGCTGCAGCTGGTGAGGAGTAAGCGCCCGGGGCTGCAGGTAGGTCCTCCCACTTAGGTCATGAGTGTGATGAAAGAAATAGTGTGTGTGTGTGTGTGTGTGCGCGCGTGCATGTCAGTGTGTGCCGGCCCTGGGGCACTGGTAGGTCAGCCAGTAATCTTTTAAAAATGGAAATCTAATTTTTCACTTCCCTGTTTTAAAAACCCTTCACTGCTCCTAGGCATGTATCCAAGAGGAGGGTTGGGAGTGACAGCTGAGGGGTGTGGGGTTTCTTTTGGGGAGTAATGGAAAGGTTCCAAAATGATTGTGGTGATGGATGCAGAACTTGGTGAATGTACAACAAGCGGTTGAACTGTACACTTTGAATGATGAATTGTATGGTGTTTGAATTATATCTCAATAAAGTTGTAAAAAAGGAAAATCAGGCTTTGTTAGTTTCTTATTGCCAGCAGGATAAAGGCTCTCCCAGAACTGGCTTCTGTTGGCTGCCCCAGCCGGATCCTCTGACCAGCATCTGTTTGCTCAGGTGCATCTTTACCTCCAGCCACAGGGAACTATTAGTCTTCTCCCGGCTGCATCACGTGGCTTCTGGGTCACGGTGCCTGGTGTTCTTTCATCTAGTGGAATCTTAGCTCTGGTCCTGCAAAAGGAAGAACCTTCCTTGATGCTTTCTGCTCCCCACACTATTCATTCATTTAGCTGTCTAGACTACGGGCAACTTGAAGGCAGGGCCCATGTCATGTTTGATGTTGTGTCTCCGGCCAGCGTCATTCCAGCGGTGTGGGAGTGGTAGGGGGACTAGCTGAACAGGGAGGGGTTTTCATTACTGACTTTATTTGGCATTGCCTTCACACGGTGATAATAAAAAGCAGACTGACACTAGTTTTATTGTTTTTTTTTTACATTTTCTACAATATACTCTCTTTTTGCTTTGCACCAGGGCTGACTACTCTCAAGCTCCTGGCCTTGGTAAGTCTTTAATGCAGTGCCTTTGCATATAGTAGGCACTTTATAAAAGAGTCAAGGTGGCTGGATCCAGAGGCCAGGCAAAGGCTGAGAAGGAGGGATGTCTCTTGGAAATTGCCAGAACAAAGGGATGCCCAACAGACATGCCAGAGAGAGAGGCTCAGGACCTGTAGAGAGGCCAGGGGCTCAAGGAAGCTGGCAGGTTTGGAGTATTTAACAAAGCCCTGAAGAAGTCAGATAGAAAGATCTACGTCATTTAAAATTTCCCTGTGTGCCTTTTTCTTCAACAGCTTCCCTGTACCTCTGTCCCTGTGTTTCCATTGGTTCTCCATTCTGGGACCTTCCTCCCTTTCATCAGCTACAAAGGCTCATGGCAAAGATTCTGCCTCTAGGGCCTCTAAGAAAAGCAAACAGCTTCACATCTCACAATCCTCAATTATTAAGCACCTACTATGTTTCTGGTACAGTGCCAGACACCTGCTATATATCAGGCATAGAACTAGGCACTCTAAATGTATTCTCTCTTCCATCTGTTAATGAAACCCACGAGTATATTAGATAGGGTAAGTAACATTAGCTGCTGTGACAAACAACCCTAAAATCTCAGTGGATTAACACAATAAGATTATTTTTGTTCGTATCACAGTCCAACGTGACTCATGTGTGTGTATGTGTATTGGGCTTGGGGGCTTTGCTCTTTGCAGTTCTTCCATCTAGTGGCTCTGCCTCCTGTAGGGCCTCTGAGCCCTCTGCTGGGTTTTTGCATCCAGCTGGCTGAGGAGGAATAGACAAGGCATGGAGGATTGTGGGAAAAGTTTCAGAGGCCAGGCCTGGAAGCAGCACTCAACCCTTCCATGCACATTCCATTAGCCTGAGCTCAGTCATGTGGGCACTTCAGGTGAAGCTAAGAAATCTTGTCTAGCTGTGTGCCCAGAGAGAGAACAAACTAGATTTGGTGAATGTATAGCATTGTGCCTGTCGCAAAGAGATAGTCCTTGTTGACACTATTTTACAGATTGGCTAATTTTAGCCATTTTATAGCCAGACAATGAACTTTTTCCCTGAAATAAAGTCAGGGAAATCCTCTGTACCTTGCACTTGACACACAGAAAGTACTCAACACTTCTCTCTTGCATTGGATTGAATTGGAGAAGCTAAACTTTGCAGCGGAGCCGGTGTGCGATTCCCAAAGACATCCTCACTTCTCTGAGACGTTCTGGTTTCCTACTTTAGCGGGCAGCCCTTCCCCTCTGTTGGAAGGTTGACAGCTGGAATCCCTGGCTCCCATCCAAGGCTGATGTTGCACAGTGAGACTCCTCCTTGCCAGGTGGGCAGCCCGTGGTCCTTTGGAACGCTCCCTCTCTGTGTTTCTTCAGTGGCATAAGAAAAGTCTAATGATGCAGAAATAGAAGGGAAGTAAGATGGAGGAGGAGAAGGAGGAAGAATCTGTTGGACCTGGTAGCACTATTTTTCTCATTAAGGAGAAAGAATAGATGATTATCCCAAAGCAGAGGACTGTTGCCTTATGATGAACTGATTGCTTTAGAGGGAAATTTTCCCCCTCCTTATACCAGGCAAACTCAAGCCCAGGTTCAAGTGTTGGTCCTGGGCGTTCCACCCTCACCGTTTTGTTCTGCCTTTGCCGTGGGCTAGATGTTATATATGATCCTTTAGGAGCACTCCATCCTCTTGCTCCTCGTGGGTCCTTTCCCTGGGGAAAAGAACCCATGAAATTTCATATTGTTTCTGACCCAAATCCTCAACTCAGCAATACCTAAAGGGCTATTTCTTTCTTTTTCTCAATTGTGTTTCCTTTTTTAAATTTTTCCTCCCAATGACCTAATCCACAATGGTTATAATTGTGGATATCTGAGAATAGATACAAATGAAGGAGAGCCTGGTAAAAGGCTACTAGAGAGGAGAAAAAGGCCCCTGAGAACGGAAATCATCAAAAACAAAGACTGGAGAAACAGCTTAAAGAGCTTCATCATTATTAATTTAGGAAGCTTAAAGGGGGTTGGCGACCAGAAAAGGGCAGTAAAAAACGTCCTAATGATAAGCCTGCCAAGCATGTGAAGGTTGTCCAATCCTCAGAGCCAGAATGATTGCAGGCCCTTCATTTCCTTTGTTCTTCCACTGGGACCAGTGGGAGTGGACTGTGTGGGCACCAGGCCCCAGGAGGCAGGCAGTGGAGAGCAGGTCTGCAGCCGGTGGCTGTGCCTGCAGGTTGTTGGCAGGGTTTGAGAAGCCTCAGCAGCGTTGGGCGGTCTAACGGGCATGTCTAATCGAATATGCAAACTATTTAATAATGGGCTTGGCCTGGACATTGACCAGTCAGAATGGAAGTCGCCTGAATCAGGATGCTGGCAGGCTCCTCCTGTGCCAAGCTTTGCCCATTTAGTAAAGTTGCTGAGTTGTGATGGTGAACTAGGGGTTTTAAGAAAGGGGTGGGGGCCTCTGAGGCCATGGGTGGGACAAGGGCTTGGGGAGCGGTTTGTTTAATCAAGCTGTACACACTATTTCAATATTTTCGCAACTAGCCTGGCTTTCCCGGTGCACACCAGCTGAATTTTCGCCTTGGGAACATCACCCCTACAATTTGGGCTGCTGTAGTGATGGAGCCGTGACGTAGAACTGGATTCCTTTGGTGGAACCATCCATCGGCTCTATTGGAGAAAGTTAATCAGGCATTGTAGTGACTATTTCCAAGAGTGCGAGTTCCAAGGTCAAGGCTGGTTACCCTTGACCTCTCTGACTTTCTTAAACGTCTTTTTCCTTAGGTGCCTCCTCCTTCCCTCCACGCCGCCCTCTTGGGTCTCTCTCCCTATCGGGGCGCTTGCTCTCGATTCCTCATGCAGGTCCCATGTATTTTAATCAAAGCAAGGAGAAGGCAGCTCATGGGTTGTCATTAGGATGATACGATGTGAAATGACCACTGTATTGTTTTCATTTCTCCAAGACAGCAGCCTGGTGTTCTGCGTTGTCAGCTCATTAGAGGATGTCACTGAGAAATGCAAAATAGCCCAACTCCAGCACTCTCAGCTCCTTCCAATTCCCTCAGCACAGAACATCAGAGCTGGAGCATGCTAATCCGATCCCATCACTGGGGCAGCGGGCTTGTTTATTGAGCTCACTCAGGGGTGGCTGCAGGGCTAAAAAAAAAATTTAGGCACTTTTTTTTGGAGAGGGCAGACAGCAGGTATGTTTCTACAATTATATATACATACATACACATATATATATATATGTGTATGTATGTATGTATCTTCTAGCTTATTCCAGATAGGACTTAAGGCTGTTCTCAATCTGACATCCTTCAGCTTAAACCTAAAATACATAGCTCCAATATCTTACACTCTTTAAGAAAGGAGAAATTAGGGGATAGTGAGTCCCTACATAAAAGATTTCTTGATTTTAACAAATGACATATCTTCCAACTTTTCAAAACGATTTGAGCTACCTAAATTTATAATAAAGGAAGAGAGCCCTTTATTGGAGCAAAATGCGTTCAGAGTTGCCTCGCAATTCTTCTCATGCTTTCCCCTAAAACATCCTGATGCCAGAGGGCCAGGACTCTGGCCCCAGGGGCCTAAAGGTGAGTTCAGACGGGCCTGGAGCAAGCTGAAACATATTCTAGACTGAAGTGGTAAATCTTGCATACTAGTCCATAATCTCTCTGGTTTATAGTATAAAATTACGTATCCGATTTGTAATATCAAAGAAGATCCTTTCATCTCCCTAAACTTTGCGTAGAGTTGACGTCCCTCGTGGCACACCCTGCTGTCCTTCTGCAGCCTCTGCCTGCAGGAAATGCCACTCGCCCACTAGTGCTGCTGCAGCCAAGGAGCAGGAGCCTGGGAAAATTCTAGCCTTGGAGAGACCAGAGCCCGAGGGTTCAGACCTACTGGGATTTCTAGGCCTTCTTGCCCCCAAGATCATTTTATCCTTATTATTGGGCTTTTGAGACAGTCCGCTCTGTTCCCAGGTCTACTGACTAAAAGAGAGAATCTGGAGACGGGGGTGGGTGTCTATTGTCTGCTTTCAAAAACTTCAATGTGCTTTAAGTTTGAGTTGGGGTAAAACAACTTAATTGAGTCTAAGTTTTTCTATGTGTAAAACATAGCTCAGAAGGTTTCATTCTTAGAAATACAATATTATGAGGGCTGTTTATGTCTTAAAATGCCCGAGTCCCTCTAGGACTCAGATGGTGATCGCTAAACATCACTGAAAGGAAGCAAGTCTCCTTGGAGAAGTGGCTGATCCAGGAGAGGAAATATGCAGAATGATCCTAGAGTATCTTGTCCTCCCGAAATGCAAGCAAACTTTTGAAGACTACCAGGGTGGGTCAGAAAGACTCAGGAACCAACCCGAATAAGCTCCTGCTGTCCAAAGGTGGGACAATTTAGGCATCAGTAAAAATCATTGCTGCAGTGGAAGAAACCCATCCAATACCCCCGAGTTCATAAATGATCCTTATAAGAAGAAATCTTATTGGTCCCCTTTGGAGGATGCTAGGAAACTACCTTGTCATCTTGAAAACTGGTAAATGAAAGAATCAAGCATTTACTTACATCTACTATATGAATTCTGCCTCAGGGAAGCCAAAAAGTTGATTAGGAAGTTTTTCTTTATGTGAGTAGTCTGGCTAACAAATAAAAAATGAATGATAGAATATAACTTTTTACTGCCCCTAATAAATAAACAGATTCAGGCCAGGGTTTCTCAACTTTGCATAGTGGACTTTTGGGGCCAGATAATTCTTTGCGGTGATGGGCTGTCTTGGGCACTGTAGCTGCATCCCTGGTGTGTGCCCACCAGATTCCAGTAGCATCCCCTCCCCCAGCTGTGACAACGAAAATGTCTCCAGATATTGCCGGATGTTCCCTGGGAGGGCAAAATCAGCCTGGCCTAGGACCCCTGCTCTAGGCAATAATCACCGATGACCGATAATACCACAAAAAGAGGGACAACCAGGTTTTGTCTATCTCCTGATGGAAGTGCACAACTACCACCTTTGAAATTCTTGCCAAAACAAAACAAAAACCAAAACAAACTCATCTGAACTAAGCCTCTATATCTAACTTCCCCAGAAATATGAGACACAGAAGTGCACGTGCGTGCGCACGCACACACACACACAAACTAATCAGCATTACAGGGTTGCAGTCCCCCAAATCCAGACTGTGCCAAATGCGAAGGCCGATGACATGATTAATTCAACAAAAAATTGCAAGGAGTAGGCAATGGTAGAGGAGAACCCTACAGATTCAAAGAGTATTACAAGAAGGGGCATATCAACCAACTGCACTGTCTGGACCTTATTGAGATCCCAATTTAAACAAGCTTAAAAATGTGTAAGATTCATGAGGAAATTCAATGGTATTGAGGAATTATCATTGATTTTTTTTAGATGTGATAATGGTATGGTGGATATCTCTTTAAAAAGTCCTTATCTTTCAGAAATATATGTTGAATACTTATAGACGAAATCATATGAAGTGTGGGATTTGCTTTAAAATAATTCGGAAAGTGGGTGAATAGATGGTATAAGATTAGCCATGTATTGCTAATTGTTGAAGGTGGATGATGGATACGTCAGATTCACTGTGCTATTATCTACTTTTCATGTTTGACTATTTCCATAATAAAAAGTTCAAAAAATGCATGGCCCCCAGAGGGAATCCCAACATTAAGAGAAGGTTGCTTTAGTCCATCCCACCACTTTGCCCCTCAGGATTTGACTGGAATACACAGTTGACAGGCAATCTGATCTCCATTTTCTGTCCTGAAGTCTGTATCTACAAGCGGGCGCTCAGGAGTGAGTGGAGATGAATCGAAGGGTCAGCCCCTGTCCTCCTGTTAATTAGCTATTAATCGTTCTAAGTAATGGACTAACTGATTCATGATTTTCATAAATTTATTGGCCCTCCAGTTAATGAAGAGCCTAATGCAGTACCTTTGGTATATATCATTCCTTTGTGGGACTGGCATGTCCTCTTCCACGAGCTGTCGAGCTTGGCTATACAGGAAACAACAGCTGCTCAAATTTGGTGCTTAAGGAAACTGGTGTATCCTGAAGAGAAGGTGGAGAGAGTCGAGAAACCCAGGAATACAGGCTGGAAAGGGTAAAAATGTCCAGATGAATTAATAATGCATATAGACTTCCAGTGTGCATGCAGGCATGGTGAGTGTTGCCATTGTCTGCTGTCAGGATGATGGTTTTGAAAAGTTAACCTGTGTCCTGGCTGCTCCCTCCCTCAGCCTATCCTTCTGTGTTTATCAGCCCCTCCCTCCTTTAAAGCTGCCAGGCCATCTAATGCTCGTTGCCTCAGGGGAAGGATGTGGTAGGATGGAGAGCAAATGGCTTGGGCACTTTTTGCTGTCTTACACTGTTTCAAAGGACTATGCCCTTAGGGAGAAATGTCAGGAGATGATGCTGGCTCCCTACACCCATCATTACCCCCAAATACGTAAAGTTTTCCCTGGGGTTAAGAAAGGAGTAAAGACAGTGGGTAAGTGATGATCATATGGCTGTCTCCCCGCCCTGCATCCTACTTCCAGGGGCTGGTTGCAGAGTGAGACCAGCCTGGTGGCCTCAGAGACCTCCAAGGTCCCATGTGGCATGGACCAGACCAAGATGATCCCCCTGCCCCTTAGTCATCTGTGCACAGACTAGTAAGGAGAGCCAGTGGACTGGGAAGCGCCTGGGGGACAGTGGCAAAGGCTGTCTCAGTGGACCCGTGGGCCAATGGCTACCTCAGCCTGCACCTGCTCTGTCAGATGGATCCAGGGCTGGGTGACAGCCCCTCTTACAAGATCTTGCTCCACATAACTGCTCCACCCAGGAAGAAGGGATCTCCAGAATTGACTGAGACAAAGTTTCTGCCCCTCAGGCAGAAGGGAGCTGTAGCAGGCCTTCCTGGCCTGAGGTTCATGTCCATGACAGCAAAAATACCCCAGATTAAGGTGGCAGCAGTAGCTAGTTGCACATGATCATCTTCCTTCCTTCCTTCCTTCCTTCCTTTCTCTCTCTCTCTCCCTCATTCTCTTTCCCTCCCTCCCTGCCTGCCTTCCTTCCTTTTCCTGCTTTTTCTCATCAGCACCACAAAAAATGCCTTTTCTTATGGTGCACATTATGCTTTCGTGTTCACATGCAAGTGTTTCAAGGGACAATTGTGCACAAGCCCCTGTCTCTTAAGTGCTGAAGGAAAAAACTGCCTACAAATTCTGAACTTGTTAGAACTACATGGCTGCAGGTGACTGGACCACAGTTTGAACTGGTTTACACAAAGAGGGGGCCTTTGTTATAAGGGTCTGGGATGTGGACCCAAGGATAGGAATGCGGCTGGAGGCAGGACCCGGAATGCAACCAGCACTGTCTTCCATCTCTTCTCTCTGTGTTGTCTCCTCTCTCGCTGCAATCTACTGTCTTCCCGCCGCACACATCCTGGCCCTCAGCAGTGCTTGAGTTTGATATCCAATGGCAGGGTCATCATCAGGGCTGAACTATCCTAGACCTACTGAATCAGTCTCTGAGGAAGTGGCCTGAGAATCTGAATTTCAAAAAAAAGATTTCTCATCTAGTTCATTCTTGTCTACTGTAAAGCTTGAGATTCTCTGAATTAGAGCTTCAGCCACTGGAGAGAGAATGAAATGATGATGTCTTTGTTTCTAAGAAGAATCTCAAGGAAAAGAACTTGTTGGCTTAGCTTGGGTTAGATACCAGGCCTGTATCAGTCCACTGTGGGTTAGGGAGTGAGATGTCGTGAAAACATGGTCACTCCTCTGAAAAATACATGGGTGGAGTGAGGAGGGATCCCAGAAGGAGGCAAGTGCTGGTCCCAGGGGAAAGAGGATGGTACCAGCCAGGCGAAACTATAAGCATCTACTCCACATTTTAACGGACTCCACAGAAAGTGATGTTTGCCACTCTTCCCTCAAACCTAAGTTTTCCTCAATTTCCTCACTCTTTATGAACAACCTCGCTCTTCTTACTTCATCATAGAAATGGAGGCCAGCAGGCACAAATTGCCCCCATTTCCCTAACCATGGCTTCCAGATAAACTTGTATTGTCATCTGCTCTTCGGTGTTCTCTTTTCTAGAGGGAAGGGGTGTGCCTACTCCTTTCCAAGGTTAATTCCTTCACCACTGTACTTTGTCTTCTCTTGGTTTTCCTTTCTCTCTCGTTGATTTCTAATCCCTTCCTCTCTTCTAGGTGTTGCCCAGGTCCTCCCCATTCCAGAATACATCCCCTCTGTCCTGCCTATCCATCAGGCTGCCATCCCACCCCTCTCCTTCTGCCCCACCAAATATTATCACTAAAATAATCGTAATATAACTTTATGGGATTTTTCCTGAGTAAAAAAGCAATACATCCTCTGGCCTCCAGAGGAACTCAGAAAATCAGAAAAATACAGAATAACATGAAGAAGAAAATAAAATTCACCTATAAGTTTATTAACCAAAAATAGCGCTATTAACAAATCACTGTATATCATCTTAGTATTTTTATGCATATATTATAGATACACCAAAACTGAGGTCATACTATTTATGTCTTTTGTATCTTGCTTTATTCACTTAAACTGTGAACATTCACCCATGTTATTAAATATACTTCTACAATACACTTCTTTATTAGCCAATATTTTGTCTTTTAGGTAGTTGCAAATTTTATTACATATATAGCATGTTTTTATTATGAATAGCCCTTGTGTATAGATACTTTTGCACATCACTGTTTCTTAAAACCATGAAATATTTTGGAAAGAGCTGTTTATCTTTGTTGTTTTCCATTTACACTCCTCATTATCTCCTCAGGATGCTCACCTTGGTCCCTGCAGCTCTATAGTAATGGGTTAGGAATTGGCTAGCATTGACCTTCAAGGTGAAAATCCAGCGATCTCTTCTTTGTAGTGATGTTCTGGTATTCTTCCTGCAAATGCCTTCTCTCTTCACCTCAGTGACCCTACTGTTCACTTTCTTCCTCCAAAAGCATCCCATAGCCTGTGTGCAGATGACTATCAGGTACTCCATGCACTTGCAACAGCTGAAGGGTGTGTCTATTACACGTTCGAAAAGCAACTCTGACCCAGCGTAACCCAGAGAAACCAGAGACTCACATGGTCCAGTCTGGAAGGGAATGATGAATTTTCGGAAAATCTCTAGCCTCCAAAGGAACCTGAAAATAACTCAAATCCTATATTCACATTTTCAAAGACCATCATAAAGGAAATCTAAGCACAGAGTTCAAAGCAACTGGTTTTCCTACTTGATTCTCTAGCCTAACCTTTCTCCCAGTTATTCAGAGACTCTTACTCTCCAAATCCTAGAAAACTCTCTCATCCCTCCCCTTCATTCCTTACTCTGGTTATTTTCTCCTCCTGATTTCAGGATCCTTACCACCCTGCTCCCCCAGCTGTTCTCCCTGGGGCTGAACTGCTAATAGAAGTTTCCTCATACTCATGGTAGCAGCACCTTGAGAAGTGGAGAAGACAAGAACAGAGGAAGGAGTCAGAAGGATAACAAGCTCTGCTTTCCACTGTACGCACTGCTCCCTACCACACACATTTTTTTTCCCTGTTCCTGAATTCTTTATCTCTCTTGATGACACAATGTCCAAGTTGGAAACTAATATAGACTGAATGTTTATGTCCTCCTAAAATTTATATGTTGAAACCTAATCCCAATGTGATGGTATTAGGAGGTGGGGCCTTGAGGACGTGATTTAGTCATGAAGGTGGAGCCCTCAAGAATGGGATTAGTGCACTTAGAAAAGAAACCCAGAGACCCCCCTTCCCCTTCTGCCACAGGAGATTATAGCTAGAAGACAATGTGTGAACCAGGAAGCAGGTTCTCACCAGACACCTAATCTGCTGGCACCTTGACCTTGGACTTCCCAGCCTCCAGAACCATAGCAAATGAATCTCTGTTGTGTATAAGCCACCTAGTCTGTGGCGTTTTGTTATAGCAACCCAAATGGACTAAAACAGAAACTCTGGATTCTCTTCTCTCTTTCACAGCTAATAACCTGTTGGCCATCAACTTTTCTAGATCCTATAGCAGAAATGTGTGTAGACTTTGTTCCTTTTCTTTATCGCCACTGGCAAAGCCTTGGTTCAGATGGCCCTCAAAACTTAGTTGGGTTATTTCAGAGTCTATTAGCCGATCTCCCTAACACTCATCTCTCTCACCTCCATCTACCATGGACATGCTGCTGCTGAGAAGCAGATCTGCTCGCCTCACTCTCTTGCTTGGCAATCACTCACAGCTCCCCATTGCATGCATATGGTTCGAATTCCTCTCTTTGGCCTTCATAGCCCTGCATATTGTCCTTCCTTCAGGCTGTCTCTCATCACTTTCCTCAGTGACCCTGCTCACTCAGCCTGTATCACAAGGTCTATTCACTGTCCCTCAATCTTCCCTTTACTTTGGCACTTTCACTTTTCGTTCCTGATGATTTTATTCCCTGGAATACACTGCTTTCCTCTAGCTGAGTAACTCCTACCAGTTCCTCCGTCTCCAGCCCCACTGCTCCCTCCTGTGTGAGAACTCCCTCCTCGCTATTCCCCAACCCTAGGCTCCATGCACACACTCTCCACTTTGTGCTCCGGGAAGTGGTCCATGTCTTTATCATGTCACTTGTCACACTCTGTCTTTTCTACTACATTGTAAGCTCTGGAGCAGGGGCATGATTCATTTGGAAAATCCCCAGTATCTAACCCATGCAAGTGGCTACATCAGTGATGCCTTATCCACGTGGGACAGATTCGTGTTTACTCATCTTCAGTGTGACCTTCATCATATTATTGTGTGAAGCCTGAAGGAACGTCTGATTCCTGCTTGTAAGGACTGAAGGTGGAAGAATTTCACTCTAAATTCAGCAGCTAGGCTATATGAATGAGACACTGGAAGAAACTTAATGGTATAAAACATCCCATTGAGTCCAAGTTGCTGTGCAACAGATATTTACTCAGCTGTAAACAAGCCTGCTACGTGGGGAAACAGAGATGTACAAAGCAGATGTATTGTGTATTGTTATTCATTTTGTAAAAATAAATCACCTTTGCATCTGTTCCCCTTGTCTATTCAGTACCATGACCTACAAGACACAAAGGAAACAGCCGTCACCAAGTCCTGTAGATCCTTCCTCCTAAAATCTCTCTCATTTGACTACTTTTCTCCATCTTCAACACCAATGCTCTACTCAGGCCACTGTCATCTCACTTCTAGATTATTGTAATCCCTCTGTCTAACTTCAGGCCTCAGCTTAGATGGCACTCAGCTTAGACAGCACTGCCTTTCACAACTTTTCCTCCCTCCAAGACTGGTTAGGTGACTTGCCTACATGTTCTTGTACCTTATCCTGTGACTGTCTGAACTTTCCTGTATCCCCTATCGGACTGCAAGTTATTTCCATTGCATGCACATAGGAAGTACTCAATAAACGTTTATTGCACAAACAAATTACAAAGGAATGTATCAAAATATTTTGAATTCATATCTTTTTTGCATCATGTCTACTAACTGGAGCAAAGCATGTTTTATTTTGGTATGAAAAACTAGGCTATTTGGTGAATTGAAATTAACTGGATTAGGAAATATGTCTTTTATTTCCATCTTTGACTTTTCAGTATACATTAAGATTTGCCTAACATAACATGTGTTGAGAGTTATGTCTCAGGTGTGGGGCTAGGTGCTTGCACATACTTTCTCTGTCTTTCTTATAGTTTTTCATCAGTTAATTGGGGATAGTAACTAGATCTGTCAACAAATAGTGCTGTAAAGAGTGGATTTCCATCTTGAAAGAATGTATGTGCTTCTCTAAGCACCTGTTTTTACCAAGAAGGAATTCACTCCCTGGGAAGACCAAGCCAGGTGTTGCGAATGCTTTCGAAGTCTCCCAGTCGATACACATCTATCCAGCCATCCATTCATGGCTTCAAAGCTCTCAGAAGAAATCCTCAAATTTTATATTTTTAAAGAAATGAGGTCAAATATTATATTTTTAAACACCTGTAGAAGTCATTTTCAACAGTATAGCTCTTCCTTTCTACCCATGCGGATGACTTCCAGCAATTTGATTCTGCTTGCAAAGTGAACGAGAAGAATTTTTATGAGATTCTGAGGGGATGAAGTAGCTCCTTGAAATTAAAAGTCAATTTGAAGGAAAAGATTCCATGAAAAATAGGACTGGAGAAAAACCAGTATTTTTAAAGAATGATATGTTCATGCAGGAAAGGGAAAAATCAAGCACTAACTCTCTCTCCTCTCATTTAACCATGGGTGAAATCTCCTGGATTCTTGTACCCATCAGAAAAGAGGGACAGTCTAAGACCCGTGTGATCAAGCTGTTCAATCTCTGCTTGTCTGGCAGCAGTTTCAAAGGAAGGATACCTGGAAGAGAAATCCGTGGCCCCAGGAAGCCGAGACGTGGAACCAGGATGTCAGTGACAGCTATTTCAAGCTACTGAGAAATTGCAGAAGGAAGAAGAAAATGCCCCTCCCTCTTCCTTCATTGCATCAAGTAAAACAAACTGGACAAGATGCTCTGTCTGTTCAGATGATGTGAGTGAGAAGCACCTGTCACAGAAGACATGAATTGAGTGAGATCTTAAAAGGTTGCTCATGGGGCAGAGAAAGAGAACAAAGAAGCCGGACTAGCACCAGCAAAGGGAGGGAAAGACGAGCCTACATTGAGTGATGAGAGAGGGCCGGTGCTGAGACCATCAGGCAAGTGAAAGGGGTTGGAGAAGAGCAAACTAGAAGTTATATGGGTACCTCTGACTCCTTTGACCTCAGGAGACCCTGACAACCAAAACATCATTCCCCGTGGTGACAAGATACTCGAAAACCACAAAGAAATTGGAACTGGGGCCATGTCAAGGCCACTCCCTTTTCAGACTTCTAGACTCCAGAACTGTGAGACAATAAATTTCTATCATTCAAGCAACCTAATCTGTGGTACTTTATTGCAGCAGCCCTAGCAATGAATAGTCGGCCTGTGCTAGTGGCCTCTTCTTTCCTTCAAGGGAGGGTGGAGAAGAGAAGACAAGGATTCTTGAGATTCTGCAAAGCAAGGTGGGTTTCTTCTGGTATAATACCTGGAAACACCAATGGCATTTACATGGATGAAACAACTGGCCTATATCTCAGCTGATTCAGTGGTTTCTGTCGTCTTAACAAGCAGTGTTCATTGGCCCATAATAGTTGTGCATTTGCTACATCATCAGTTGGAAACTGGCCAAATAATCTGGTAGACGAGTGTCATGGCCAATTCCGTTCCTGTCTGCAGAAAAACACCAGCGAGCTAGGATGAGACGTAGTGAGTGAGAACTGTGTTGAAAGTCTTTCTTGAGGTTCCTGTAAGTTCTTTTAATGCTGGGCTCTCTGTATCTGCAGCCACAGTCACTTCTAACGTTGAGGATTGAGAAGGATCTAAAGCTTGGACTAAAAAAGTTGCCTAAGATGCTCTTTCTTTACTGGTCGGAATGGAACCTCTTCATTGGATTTCCATCCATTTGAAGAGGACAAACTGTTAGGAAGAGAGCAAGTGCTGATATTTCCTTTATTATTAAGTGATTCTTTGAGAGTGTTATTTTTCTTTCCTTCCTTTTTCTTTCCTCCTAAAAACATGTAGAAAATATGAATGCTAATTAGGATACAATTATCCTAATAGTGGATCAGTTTACTGGATGTGTGAAATTGACGCACATACACACTGAATTTGGACATAGCCCATCCCCTCTGTTGCTTACGCATTCATTGAAGCCTTCACCTTTTCTGTGGCTGCTTGTCTAAGCACGTGTCTTACATTCAACATCTTCTCTAGGTCTCAGGTACAATGGTGTGTTTCCAGTCTCTTCTACTCGGTCAATTCTCACAATGCTTGAGATCTTGATAGGGCTATTGGAACAGTCAGTCAAAGTAATAGAAAAGGGAGAAAGTGTTACATAGGAAGCAAAAGCAAAAAGATGTGCCTAAAGGCAATGAGCTCTGTAGAGGTGGACAGAGTTGTACTCATGTCACTTTATACAAACATCCTCTCCCTGTGGGCCTCCAAATTATTTACACAAAAGACCTTTTGACTTAACAGGGAGAACCCATGCGGCAGAGATCCCTGTAAATCCAGCGTTTCCAAAAGGCAATATGGGCCTTGGAGACAGGCCAACTAGAGTTGTAATCCCAGATCCACCATTTACCAGCTTCGTGAACTTGGGTAAGTAGTTTTTAACCTCTTGAGTCTCAGTATTGTTAACCTGCAACCTTTACCTTAAACTTTAACCTCAACCTTAAAATGAGCGTAGACCCGATCAATAGTAAAATGGAAAAATAAACTGTGGCATATTCAGGTAATGGAATATTCTGCAGCTAGGAGGATGAGAAATTTACAACTTCACACAATACACAATGCAATTGCACAACACAAGTACACATAACAATATAGGTGAAACTCACAAACGTGTATTGAGGGAAAGAAGCCAGATGCAAAGGGTATGTATTGTATAATGCCACTTACATAAAGTTCAAAGCTCGGTGAAACTGACATGCTATTTGAGGTTGGGATAGTGGTTACCCTTGAGGGGGTGTGACTGGGTGGGGGACAGGGGAGGGCTGGATATGTCTGTTTCTTATTTTGGATGGTGGTTACCTGGGTGTGTTCAGTTTGTGAAATGCACTGAGTTCCACACTTAAAATTTTTGTAATTTTCTGTATGTATGTTACACTTTAATAAAAAGTTAATTTAAAAACCCCAGATCATAACAATACCTAGCTCACAGAGATGTGAAGATTAAATGAAATAATGACTGGAAAATACCCAGCCATAGTAAGTGCTTGATGCATGTTAGCAATTTATTATTGTTACTATTCTTATTGTCCTGGTAAAGGCATTGGTGACAAATTTACCTTCTGTCGCATCTGGGTATGCCTGTGACACTCCAGGGTTTTCCAATAGGAAGGCTTATAAAGGCTCCGGTTCTTCATCGGAGGCAAACCCTGGCATCATGTCTCATTCAGAGGCAAGCATTCCAGTCGGGAAAAAAAATAAAGAAATTAGCCCCCAGTAAGATAATTTTCAAGTATTTTTTTTAACATTGATTAAAAAAACAAAACAAAACAAAAACCCTCCCTATGTCCACCCAAGTGTGCAAAAAATACCTTGGCAGAAAAGAGAAGGCCTGTTTCTGCTGTTCTTAAACTGATTTACACTTCCTCTAGTTTCCTCCTTAGATAAAAATAGCAGTTTAATCTATTGACAGATAAAAGCCTTTCAAAGTACTAACTCCATTTGGAGCTGTTGCTCTTCATTGTTGATTTTCCATAATACAGATGTTTTCGGCATAATGTATTCTCCAGAATGTCCTCTGTCAGCTCAGTAAAGAAGACAAACAGCAGCCTGCTCTTGAAAACAGGGCCTCTCCATAAACCAGCTGACACAGGCTCAATCGAGCTTCACCCCACATAAAGATTTTAATAAACAAACCTCACTGGTCAGCATATTGCTCCGGCATATTTAAACATATCACGTGCTTTCTGCTCCTCTTCGCAGTTCTGCAGCTTTTGCACAAAACAAGTTCTGGGTTAACAGAATGTAATGAGTCCGAACGGAAGAAAATGCCTCTTCTCTCTGGACCCGGAGAGAGCGATGGTGTGAGAGCATTAAACAGTGGGGCTGCGGTGTGATCCCAAGTTCAAGTCCCAGGGCTCAGAACTGCAATTTCTGCAGCCGAGTCAGCATAAAGAACTCTGAGGGCACGTGTGACCCTATTCCTGTCCCACTGGGTCTCCCCAAGTGTGTCTCTACCTAGTTCTTCTCTCCTTGCATTTACATGCTGTGTTAGAACTTCATCCGCTTTTCTTGCATCTAGGTCTGTTCCTCTGGCTCTTCTGTCAGACTCCCTCCATTCCAGTCCTGGGTTGGCACTTAAGACCCCTGTGACCTTGAACATCTCACTTAACCTTTCTTAGCCTCGGATCTCTCATCTGTGAAACGAGGATCGTAGCAGACCTATCTCACAGGGCTCTCATGAGGATTAAATGTGGCCATGTATTCAAAGCTCTTAAAGCAGTGCTTTGCCAGCTCATGGTGAATGCTCAGTAAATGATGGTTATTATTTAGTTCCTTTCCAACCCCAGCTCCATCTATTTATGCATAGTCACTTACCCCGCACAAATTAGAGAGGAAACCCCATCTTCCAGAGAGAGGTTAGTTAACTGGATTCAGGAAGTTTTAAAATAGAAGGATAATTCCTAAATTAAGAGTAGAGTTTGGGAAGTAGTGGTTTTCTCAATTTTGGCAGCCTTATTTACAATTTTGGGCCACATAATCATTGTGGTGGGGGGCTATTTTGTGTACAATGTTTAGCAGCATCCCTGAGTTCTACCCACTACCTGCCAGTAGCACTCCCCACCGCAAGTTATGATAATAAAGAATATCTTCAGGGGCTGGCCCCGTGGCCGAGTGGTTAAGTCTGCGCACTCCGCTGCAGGCGGCCCAGTGTTTCGTTGGTTCGAATCCTGGGCACGGACATGGCACTGCTCATCAGACCACGCTGAGGCAGCGTCCCACATGCCATAACTAGAAGGACCCACAACGAAGAACATACAACTATGCACCAGGTGGCTTTGGGGAGAAAAAGGAAGAAATAAAATCTTAAAAAAAAAAAAAAAAAAAGAATATCTTCAGACATGGCCAAGGGACTCCTGAGTGGCAAAAGTGACATCCCTGGTTGAGAACCACTGAGTTAGACCCAGACTCCGATTGTGAGCTAGAGCACGAAGTGTAATAAATGAACTATGAAAAGAGGGGGCAGAGCGAGTTAGCCTGAGACTGTGCCTTGCCGACCTTACCACAGAGCTTAGAGAAGACGGTAGGTCTGATTCAAGACACTGCTGACACCCATGTTGGTCTACAGGGTGCTCATCATTCTTGTCAGCAGTATCTTCCTGAAAACTTCCACCTGCCAGGAATGGGTGAAGGCAGAACAACAGAAGAGGGAAGGAGTCCATGCCCAGAAGGCTGCAAAATAGTCACATCTCAAGTCATACCTCTGCTTTTAGATCCACTCTTTGAAGATATATTTACAGCACTTCATAAAACTTCCTTAGTTTTCTATTTTCCTTCTCCAGCTTAAATCCATTGAGTGTTTAACCACATCGGGCTGCCCTATTTCCGGCTTTGTCTTGATTGTGTTAAGTTCATGAGAATGACAGTTAAGTGCTTTCATTTTTCCATTTCCTCACTTATTTTTATAAAACCATAGGAGCAAAATGCAATAAAAATTTTCAAATAATTGCAGAAACATTGCTTTGCAGATAAAAATGACAACACTGCCAAAACTCAACTCTTGGCTGACAGCACCACCATGCAAGAGCTCAAAATGTTCATTTTTCAGCTGATTTATAGAGATCTGAATTTGGCATACAAAAATTCGTCGAGAGGTGTCAGTGTAAAATGTGTGAAAGGACAGGGTACAGAGAAGTTTTCAGTTTATGAAAGTTGAAAACTACTAGTAATTATGACAAGGTGAGATATGGACACTAGGTCACAGTGTATATTTTATCTTCTTAATTAGATCATAAATACTTCAAGGGGAAGAAAGGACTTTCAAAAAAGTTCTTCAGAATCCTCTTTAGTATGCATGCAATAAACACTTATTAAATTCTAATTTAATGAGTAGCGAGTGGAATAAAATTAGTAGTTTCTTTAAAACAAGGATGCAACTCTTAAGGATTCCTTAAATTTTTAGATCCAAAAGTACTTTGTGCCTAGTTAAGGAGTGTTGTGTATATAGGTAAAGATGTATAGATATCTATAGATGGATAGATAGACATATATCCATTACGAAATGTAAATTTATTCATTAATTTTATTTGTTGGTGTTCATTTAGATCTTAAGCAGGTTTCTCCTGGTTGCTAACAACAGAAATCAACTTGAACTGGTTTAAGTGAAAAAGAAGATGTAAGAAGGATATTAGAATGTTGCATAGAGTCCAAGGGCTACGGGGCCCCTTGACAAACTGTAATGAGGTAATGATTAGGGAGCCAAGAGGAGCCAAGAGAGGACCCTTTTTGTGTCTTTGGTCTTTGTTTTTCTCTGGCACTTGTTCCATTCTTCTCTCTCGGGACTGAACTTCTCCATCTGTACAAATGCAGCAAGACGGCCTCCTTATAGCTGCTGAATTTACCTCTCCTCCAGCACCCAACCAACCCAGTGAGCCTAGCTATCCTTATCCCAATTTCCAATTCCCGGGAGAGACTGAGGGATTGGTCCAGCTTGGGTCAAGGTCCATCTCTGTTCCAATCAGCTATTACTAGTCTAATGGGGGTGGAGAGGAGTCATGTGATTCAAACTTATCCTGGGGCTCAATTCTGTGGATGTGGGGTGTGATTTTCAGAGAAAAGAGATTAAACTGTTGAGGACAGACAACCTCAAAGATGTCACATGCGTGTTTATATGTATTTGTAGTGAAAACCTTAAGCATATGTCTAGCAATATTTTCAGTTCAACTGTCTTTTTCTTGCTACAGCAAATCAGTAGATTTTAAATGTATTTATTGACTGATTAGCCTGAGTGATATGACCAATTAAAAAATGAAAGAAATCTGTGAGATTTCAAATTTCAAACCTGTGAGTTTGATCATAGTGTGACTTGGCTTTTTGGATCATGAGAATGTAATTTGTCCTTGAAAATGAAGTAAGGTATATGAGTTTCCTAGGGCTGCTGTAACAAATCACCACAAACTCGGATGGCTTAAAACAATGGAAATTTATTCTCTGACAGTTCTGGAAGCCAAAAGTCCCAAATCAAGGTGTTGGCAGGGCTCGGTGCTCCCTCAGGTTCTAGGGGAGAGTCCTTTCTTGCCTCTTGCAGCTTCTGGTGGTTCTAGGTGTTCTTTGGCTCTAGCCACATCATCCCAATCTCTACTTCCATCTTCCCACGTCCTCTCTTCTCCATGTGTCTCTTATAAGGACACTTGTCATTGGATTTAGGGCCCACTTGGATAATCCAGCATGATCCCATCTCCAGATTCTTACCTTAATTACGTCTGCAAAGATCCTTTCTCCAAATAAAGTCACATTCACAGGGTCCAGGACAGGGACACACCTTTGTGGATGCTTTCACTTAACCTGCTACATAAGGTGAAAATGGGCTGAACAGAGTCCTTCTTGCACTTTGGTCTTACGGTGCCACATCTTGCTTAGGGCAGTGCCATCTAAGACATGGCAGCTGCATGAATGGACCTGAGATCTGGAACTCCTGCTTTGGGGCAGGAGTGAGAGGCAGAGGGACACAAAGGACACAGTCTGGGACTGCAGGAGCCCGTGGGCTGATCATCTTAGGCTGATGAGCAGTGCATCACGCTGACCTTTTCCTAAATGAGTTCTGTAGATGGAATTCACCATCTGCTTTTCTCTCTGTTTTTTGAAGGATGGAGTTTCCTGCTTTTTCTGATAGACTGAATTAGGGAGGAGAAATGGATTAGAACCCATTTTTGTGGTGAATTCACCTGCATATTATAACCCTGGGTCTGGCTGGGGTCACTGTGATCTTTGAGAGCTAGATAAGGTCAGCATAAACCATCCTCTTTTGGCTAAAGTGTAAGTCGAGAGAACCTGGGAGTTAATCAGGTCAACACCCTTATTTCTCAGCTGCATGAGCAGGTGTGCGGAGGTATTCTCCTTTGTAGTATGGAGGATATTACAACAATTATGATTATTACTGTTTTTATTTGTCAAAATATTACACTCAGGACTTAACCTGAGTCACATTTTTAGAGAAACGATTAGCAGCTACGACATGGTGTTTTCTAACTGCCACTTATCTCAGGCAGAAAAAGTCCTTTACTGGGCCGAGTTGCCAAAGCACGACTTTCTAGAAAATTGTGCAGTTGTGTTCTTAACTTTCCTTGGACAGCTGGTGAGTCTTTGCCAATTTTCTTAGAAACTCTCTTCTAGGACATAATTCATTTTTCAGAGATAATAGCAGGGCCCTGAGGATAAGGGCTGGGTTAGGATGATTATCTATGTCTTATTCATCTTATTCTACTACAAAGAAAATCAGAAGAAAAGTTGTTTTACTATAAGATGCTACATATGTTTCTTAAAAATACAGAGCAAAGGAGTCCTTCTAGCAAACAAAATTGAGTTTTATTTCTGAACTGCCATATTCCACCCAATTTGCACATTGTCTGCTTGCCTGTCTCCTTTATATCTCACGTCTCAGCTTTGAAGGATAAATAACATCCACAATTTGCCTCGCAGTTGTGGAAGGCTTTCCTACAGAAGGAAGTCTCTGTAGTGAGATAGGAACCTCCTAGAATCATTTGATAAGGTTTCTGTTTGATTTCTCTCCACCTGGCGTCCCCATCATCCTGAATAACGTCCTTCACGCCCTCCAGGCCCACCCCTTAGGAAATTTAGGAGAGGGTTTTAGGATTCTCTGTTTTGAAGTGGAAGAACACGTTTGCCTTGTTTCCCTGTCTGTAAGCCAGGCCATCTCTTATCTAGAGTGCTAACCACACAAGGTTTCACACGGGAGCTCAGACATGGCCCCGCAGAACCAAAGTATTAAAATGCTTAAACAATTCAACAGTGAAAGAGCGAGCTTGCTTCTTGGCTTCCATCCAAGTCGTCGATTTGTGCACAACATGTCGAAGCTTTTTCAGGGAGCCATCACTTCTGTCCACGTGTGAGCCGTTTCTGACTCTGAGATGCTCTCTGCTCAGACTTCAGAAGCGTTATGCCCCCAGTGAGCTGTTTTTGCCAAATGTCTGCCCCTCTTTTTAATATTCAGACAGATGTATTTGTGGTCTAGAGAAATTTCTCCAGGGAAGAAATCTCCCTCGTCCCCCTTGACACTCCCTTCCCTCATCAGTTTTCATTCTTCTGGTTAAGCTGATTCAGTGGCATATGAACAAAAAGAAAGCAGCATTGCTTGGAATATTGGAATTATCAGGGAACTGGGCCATAGAGTCCTTCAGTGATGAGACTTCCCCAATTTGTTTTCATGTTTTATTGTAATGATCTATTTGCTTTTCTGTCTGATTTACCAGATTAAGAACTTAGGGAGGGCAGGCACCGTGCCTTATTCATCTTTATCTCCAGTGCCAAACTAATATCCAGCATCCAGTACACAAGCAACACTCAACACTTACTGGTCAAATCATTTAGTAACTCGAAGCACAATGCTATAACTCTGATTTAGACTCAACAGCATTACTGGAAAAGGGTGTAGTGAGTTGGATGGTGGCCTCCAGAAAGAGATGGCCATAACCTAACCCCGAGAACCTGTGAATGTGACCTATTTGGGCAAAGAATTTTTTCAGATGTGATTAAGTTGAGGATCTCAAGATGAGATCACTTTGGATTATCCAGGTGGTCCTTAAATCCAATGGCAAGTGTCCTTAAAGAGACAGAAGAGGAGAACACTCAGAGAGAAGAGGAGATGGTCCTATGAAGAGGGAAGCAGAGATTGGAATCATTTGGCCATAGCCCAAGCACGCCTGGAACAACCAGAAACTGGAAGAGGCAAGGAAGAATTCTCCCCTGAAAGCTTCAGAGGGAGTGTGGCCCGGCCAACACTGTGATTTTGTACTTCTGGCTTCCAGAACTGTGAGACAGTAAATTTCTGTTGTTTTAAGCCCCCAAGCTTATGGTAATTTGTTAAAGTAGTTCTAGGAAACTAGTGCAGAGAGTAACTTACCTTCAAGAAAAGCCAGAAAAAACCAACACACGGAGCTTGGCTCATAGTATTGCAAAGAAGAGACTGGGGAAAGGCTAGTTGGAGGATTCCTGCTGGCAGAGCCTGGGGAGTGCGGAGAGGCTAGGAAGGGTGGATCTTAATTTCCAGGGGCCTTGAGGAACGGAATGAAGTTTCAGCCTAGGCTAAAGAGTTGGAGTAGCAGGAGCTCATCCTTTTCTACAATTGCATAGTGTAGACCTGGAGCGCACACTGCAGCGTGCACACAGACTGACCAGAAAAGCACTTCAAGGCTTTGCACATGAGGAGAGAGAAGTACCTCAGTAAAAAGTGGGGTGTGGGTACAGGGAGGACTGCCATTTCTCTAAGCCACGTCCTTGAGAAATCGTCTTTTGCCACTACCAGGGTTGAAAGAAAAGGACCTAGGAAGGCAAGGTTTGTCCTCCCAAGGAAGCAAGGATAACAAGCCGGTTTGGTCCATCTGTTCCCTGGAGTGTCCTGTGCTGTCCAGCCTGAGGTCACTCTGCCTCATGGGGACCCAATCTTCATGCACATGGGTGGTAGGGGCCTGCATGGCCCTTTGGGGAGCCTAGCATCCTTCAGAGATCAGAGAGGCACATGGCAGGAAAATGTGAGAGATGTCCTCAGGACCAGGGCCAGGTCAGAGAGAGCAGCCTGTGTTTTTCGTTACTGAAGACAAATGTGAGGCGATTGAAGTTTAGGTATTGTAGGGAGTGGGAGGTGCGCTGGACTGAACGTCAGGAGGCCTGGGCTATTGCTGCAGTCCCCCAGTCAGTAATTCAGTTACTTTACAGGAGAAACTTAGCTTCCTTGTCTTTACCATGAGAAGATTGGCTAGATCACTTCAGGGTCTATAACACCAAGAGTGGTTGCTGCCTGGATATTGAATAAAATGCATTCAGCCCTTGAAAGGTTTTCTTACTGAGACACCCAAACCATCAAGAAATGTTTTCTGACACACACCCCTTCCCACCAAAAAAAGTAGAATAGAATAGGATAAAATAAAATAAACATGGAAAGCTTATTCCTAAGAAAAGGACCACGTGATCCTAGGATGGCACAATGTGGGTGTTCAATGAATGAATGTTGAAGAAATGAATGGGTGAGGGTTGTAAAAGGATTCTAAGGATTTTCACTGCCTAATACTCCAAATCTCATTTCAGTCAGTTATCTGTATGATAACAAAAATTCATTTTGTTTAGCTATAGCTATCCTCTTTGAGTCTGATGTTACTTCTAGGTGAGCCTTGTGTTAACTCTTCCTTTTTAGTCTTCGAAATCAGCTATGACAGTCTTTTGCCCAAGCCGGCGGTCAATAAGTGTTGGTGACTCATCGTGTATTGATTTCCATCATGTGTGCTGTGGACTGTCCAGAAAACCAAAGAGAAAGGGCTGGCTTGACAATATCTAGGAGTTGTTATGTTCTGCTCTTCAATGTTTTTCACCTTCTTCCTTTGGACTCTGGTACCACTTGACCTAACTATTCATGTCTTGCTTCTTTATTTCATGGAAAGAGATATGAGTGACAAATTGTTTCCAAGCTCTCCTTATTTTTATTCCACTTATAAAAACAGGTAAAAGTTATGACACTATGCATCTTTTTCAGGGAGAGATTACCAGCCTTCTTTTAAAAGAAACAGATTACAAGACACAGAGAGAAAGCTCAAAATGATGGCAGAAGGCCAGGCAGGTAGCAGCAAGAACCCCCAGCCACCCGGCCTGAGTGCTGAGGGGACCTGGCGGAAGCTGGCTTGGAGCCACGCCTGCCTTGCTTTGAGTGTAGCCGGTCATTTCTGTGTCAAATTCTCAACAATCACATTAACCAGCCATTTAGCAGACGCTATAACCACCCCGACATTTGGATGTTCATCGGATTTCTCCTCCTGTGGCAGGCCCTGAACGGCTGTGAAGATCTAACGTGATTGTTTTTGGCAGGCGGCGTCTCCCCATCTTCCTGGCACACCCCTCCATGCCCTCCGTCACCAATGAGACCTACTGGAAGGACACCTGTTCTTGAGGGTGCCACCAAATGATGTGCAGGACTGACACACGCCCACACGCACACATGCTCACACATACTCTAATTATGCTCCTGGAGAAACGAAAACAAAGACGACAAAATAGAGCTTTTGGCTGAGTGAGGTGAGGCTTTTACTTCTGCAAATTCTGTCAGTTTGCATAATAAACTGGAAATAACCACACTCTACATATTAAGGAGCCGTGAGGAAATTTACTTGTTTGCGCTGGTAGACACACATTTGCATCAAGGAAATCTATGTAGAAGACAAGACAGCGTGGAAATTCATTCATCCATCCATCCATTTATCCATTCATTCATTCATCTGGAAAGTCCCAGAGACCGTGGGTGTATGGAGATGTCACATAACAGTTTCTGTCTTTCCTCCCTCCACCCTCCCCTTTCACACACAGTCTAAAGAATGAAGCCGACGTGCATAGAAAGAACTTTAACAATATCAGAAATTCTGTCGTCGAGGAACAATCTAAATATCATCGGGGCACAGAAGAAGAAGCATGTCACAGCCCGCAGACGACCAGGAAGCCTTTGGAAGAGGGCGAAGCCTCGTCTGAGTCTTAAAACAGTAGGAGGTGTTTATCGATCTGAGTATAAACTAACTTGGCCCCCTGTCATTTGTCCCTTTCTTTCTGATTGTCGCATCAGCTTGTCAAAAGCAAGAGTTGTGTGTCGGGTTTCTTTATAAAGCAAGAGTCTGGCCCAGTGCCTGGACCACAGTGACCACTTACCGTGTTTTAGCTGAGTCAATGAACTAATCTATAAATGGCAGGTCCCGAGATTCTTTACATAGCACACATTGGTGAGTCAAGGTCAAGATCTTACTTTCGTTTTAGGTAACAGCAGGCAGGGTAATGTGGCAAAAATACAGTGTACACAATGAGTAGGGGGCCTAGACACTATCCACTTGGGGCCTGGTGGCAGTTGACCCCAGATCTAACCACGAGTGCAGAGTCAACCGTTGACCATCCACCTGTGCATAACAGCAGACCACCACTAATTCGCCCTCCTGGCTTGGGAGGTGGACTTCCACTGGGAAATTCTGCCTAAGGGGTGGGCCCTGGGGAAGCTCCTTGGAGGCCATGCCTCTCTCTCTAGGTCCCAGACAGTGTGTGAATAATTAGGTATCCATCAACCATGACACGGATCAGAATGATGGAAAAGACAGCAATGACAAAGAGTTGTCTCTTTCAAAGTTTTCCTTTCTTCTGCATTGCCCTTCTGTCTGCAGAGCATGGTCTAACAAGTAGAGAAGGCTCAGGAGAGTCAGAAACCTGTTCTTTGCTCATTTAGCCTCATTTCTTAGCCTCCTTGCCAAGAATTCCCGAAAAGGAAGGGAGAGACCATTAGGAAGGTCAGTCTGAAGCTTCCCAGCAGCAGGAGGTAGTCAGATCTGTCTGGGACTTGGATTAGGTGGCTGGGAGACGATGTGTTGAAACGAGAAGGGCCCAGACTAGGAATCAGAACCCCCCTCTTTTCATTCGAGCCCTACCGTGACCAGCGAACGACCTTGAGCAAGTTGTTTAATGTCCCCGGGATAGTTCCCTCACCTGTTTCCCAAATCTAGCACTCAAAATCATCACTCATTTTTATTCATTAGAGACTCAATATACATACTCAACATATATGTGTAGCAAATGTAATTTTCCAAGTAAGAATTAAGGATATAGCCTTTCAAAAGCCTGGGCCTGCGAATCTTTTTGCAGACTGCACATTATTTCAACCATTCCCACATTTAGCAGTACCCCTGGAGTGTGTGCTGTTTCTAAAGGGACAGAGATATTAAATGGTGATATTCTATAGCTAAAGTGGAAACGTTTATTGCAATCAGCTATGTGACTGGTCTCAGGGCCTGCGTTTCCCACAAACAGAAGAATCAGGTGCCTAGGTGTCTGATTTCAGAGACACAGAGAGGTGATGAGTCATTTCATTCATTAGCTGATATCTTTCATTATACAACTGGATTTGGAATTAAAATGCAAATATGTACTTATAACATTGCAGCTAAAAAAATGCTGAGTATCTTAATTCATACTAAGGTGTAAATGACTGATACCAGACCCTACCCTTAGGGTACGTTTTAAGTAATAGTAAGGAAAAACAAAACAGGGAAAGTAATGGAAACTATAGATGGCAGGGGTATGGGAAGAGGGATAAGAACATGGAATGGAGAGAACAGAGTTTCCAAAGATAAATTCTCCTTTACTTACTGCTTTTTCACCAAGGTTAGACAGAAACCAGTGGTTTAGGATCCAATTTCAGAGAATGTCATAGTCTCCTTGTTTTATGACCCAGGCTAATTTTCAAGACCAGAACACCACTTCCACAAAAATCAGATAAAGCTGCCAAAGCAAACCTCAGGATCTTGAGGGATTTTTATGAAATTGAAATAATTTTCTTTTTTTACATCATCATTTTTCTTGACTGTAAAACATATCCCCTTACTGTAAAACATTTAGATACCACAACAAAGTACAAAGGAAAAAAAAAAAAAACGCATCCTCAATTCCACCACTCTTAATATCGTGGCACTTTTTTTTTTAAAAGCTTAAAGTTTAAGCTTTAAACTTGCGGAGTTTTCATCCACAGCAGTTTAGACTGAGGAGACTGCAAAGCCACCACAGCCAGAACAGAAGTGGAGCCTGGACATGCTACGTGAGCAGAACCTGGGACCAGTTTTCTGGGGGAGAAATCAAACCACCCGCCCTGTGTGTTTACAATGAGGTGTGTCTATCAGGCAGAAGACTTGGCAAATTCACTCACCACTTCTTTTATTCACTCTGCATTCCTAGGAAGTAGGTTACCTGAGGAGCCCATTTGCTGCATCCAAATTGGAACTGATTTTCAAATTTGGTGACGACTGTGAGTAACGCAGATCAGAGAAAGTCTGTGTATGTGTATGCGGTGTGGCCTGAGTGTTTGTGTGTGTGTGTGTGTATGTTGTTCCCCTGCATAGAGCTCAAGTAACCAAATTAAGATTGGGGTGCGTTGAGAAAAGCTTTTTATTGCTTACATTCCTGTCCCCATCTTTCCGACTTGCAAAGGAAGATTTTCTTGAAAAACTAAGCCAGATCGTGCACAAAAAATCCAGGTTGGGGGAGTTTTTCCGCACTGTGTGCTCAGCCCCAGAAAAATCGGAGCATGGTTGACTGTGCCCACCAGGCTCAAGGTGAGGCCTCGTTCTCCTTGCAGTTTTAAAAGGGGTCTGGCAGTGATAATAAATATCATTTGCTGACACGGAGTCCTGGGCCTGCGCTGACCACAGGAGTCGCGGTCCCCAGGATGCTGGGACCGCTCACAAAGCAGGCATTTATGAAGTGGTTGGCTTTGCATTAATTAATTCCCCAGCCATTCACCAACAGTAACAATCCCTTCAATTAGAGTCCAGGCCCGGGAAAGCCCTGGTGTTTATTGGAAGTGACATCTGCATAGCAAAGTGTGACTGTGTTAATATGGAATAGCACAAAGGGACCCAAAGCCCCTCTCCTGCCTGGCGCCTTCCTTCTCGCGTAGCTTTTAAGGAAGAAAGAGGACTCTTGTAGGAGCGTTCAATTTGTGCTTTTCCTCTTTGGTGGTTAGCTTGTCAGCTGAAGTTTTCTCATCTGCTTCTCCTCTGGGGATGGGTTAGTTCTGAAGTGGTGAGTTCTGTCATGTGTCCATGGAGTATTAAGGGGCCTCAAAACAACCCAGGGTCCTGGCAGGCTGCGGGAGGCTGACCGGCCGGGGCTGAAAGGTACATGGATGTGGAGCCCACCGGGAGGCGGGGCAGAAGTTGGCAAATTCCCTCATTGTAAAGATAAGAATTTGGGGGCCAACAAGAGGCTTGGAGTTCCATGGGTCTTAGTATTGTGAAAGCTGGAGGGGTGGGAAAAGTCTGTAGAAAGTAGGGCTAATTGTCAGTTCAAGAAGGCAGGGAAAACATCTGTTTTTTTTTTTTTTTTGGCGGGGGGAAGACTGGCCCTGAGCTAACATCTATGCCCATCTTCCTCTACTTTATATGTGGGATGCCCGTCACAGCATGGCTTGACAAGTGGTGCATAGGTCCGTGCCTGGGATCCAAACAGTGAACCCTGGGCAGCCAAAGTGGAATGTGCAAACTTAACTGCTGTGACACTGGGCCAGCCCCAACATCTATTTTTTAAGGGTAGCTCTATGTCATGTACATGGTAGGCTCTAAATAAATGTTTGCTGGCTGGCTGAATGATGGGTTGATCAGACACCTGAGCCTTTAATCCTCTAGCTTGTTCAAGTGCCCGAGTTGCCAGTTATTCAGCCTCTTTCATTTCCAGTTCTCTCAATATTTGCAAGTATCTGCATCTGTCGTCAGCACAGAGGATGCCCACGTTTGCTGGGTGGACGTCCCTCATGCAGCCTTCCTGGAGCTGCAGGAGGCTGGGCTGGTACAAACCCAGTGGATCCGTTAGAAGGGTTGCTACATATTTACACATCTCAGCAAATATTGTCTAGTGCATACTGTCATTTATCATTTTCAAAGTCTTTTTCTGGTTTTGTTTTTGCTTGCACTTTTAGAAGGTGGGCTTTTTAAACGTCTCACCCTTTTCTAGACGTATGTTGTGCTAGATCATCAAAATGATTAAGAAAGAGTTCCCCTTGCCACTAGAAAAGAGGATTGAACATAAGCACATTTGCAATAACTGTAAGGCAGGATGAAGACAGGCCAGTGCTGAAAGAGACATAACAGAAGGGGATAAAGAGTCCTAGGGAACAACATACTGGCGGCCTTGTCAGTCAGCAACTTCTCTAGGCGTTTGCAATGAGTCTTGAAAGATGGCCAGGGTTATAATGCAAAGGAAAAACATCCTTGTCAAAGAGACAGGAAATTATCTAAGGGTGCACATTCTGGGAAGAGTGACGAGTCCACTTTGGAGGAAAGCATAGATTTGGACTGGAGAAATAGGGGGGGGGTCAGTCACCGAGGATGTTGTCACCTAGGGTGAGAAGCCTATGGTTAGTTTGGCGGACTCGGAACCAACTGGTGGGTTTTTATTCTGGGGAGGAGGGGGTGGGGTCAGGACTAGGGTGAAGCTACAAATCTGAGGAGAGGCTCACTCTCAGGTGTGGGACTTGTAGGAGCTGAGGGCGATGCCTCCTTACTGTGGTTCCAGCCTGGGGGGGAAGGGGGAAGTGGGTGGGCAGCAGCTCTACGATTAGAGCTGTGTGTTTAAAAGATTGCTCTGAAAGCTGTATTTAGGATAGAGTGGAAAAAGTGGGATGAGGAGGTGAGATTGTGTAGATGTTATAATAAGAGTTAAATCCGACAGAGGAGACACCGATCCGGGGAGGTGAAGGGCAGTAGGAGAGCTCCTTTAAAGAGTTAATACAGAAAAGAACTGGCTGATGGTCACTATGCCCATATGAGCGCGCACTTAGCGAGCACTCACCATGGTCCAGGAATGGTTCCCAGCACTTTTCACGGATTAATTAATTTGATGATGAGGGAAGAAGTCCTAGGCCTGGAGCCCAGAGAGCCGAGTTCCAGTCTAGTTCTGCTCTAACTTGTTGTGGGAACCTCTTTGGCTTCAACTCTTCATGTAAAATGACTGAGTTACTTTAGACAATTCCAGAGGTCCGCCAGCACTCTGAAATCCCACGTAACTCCTGACATCTCTTCATGGCAGCTTGCTTAGAGAGGGAAACTGAACCTTGGGGAGCGCAGTCTAGGATCATGTAAGATCTCCCAGATCAGGTGCCTTGGGAGTTAATCCCTCTGTCCAGACTCTTTTTTCATCGGTTTGCACTTCTAGGTTGCAGGTCCCCCTTGAAGACAGAGATTCCAACAAACTGATGATGCCTTTCCACCTTTATCCAACACCCGCCTGGTCCGCATTTCTCTCCCCCTCCCTATTGCTCTTTTGTCATTAACAAAACTCCCCAGACCCTTAAAAGCCCCTACAGCAGAACTGTCCCATGAGAGAAACGGTGGATTTAATAAGCTTTTCCTTAAATGGCCCCAAATCCCTTCCAGTGATTAGGGGGAAAAGCAGCTAACACAGGACAGAGCCTCCTGGTGCAGGAGGTGAGGGAGGGAGAGAAGAAAGAAAGTTCCCGACATCCCGGGCCTCAGGGACCAAATTAAAAAAGCAGCAGCACTTATTCAAAATCAGATGAATGTCAGTGGGATGTTTGTCAAACAAACTTGTCATTATTTGTCACAATTTGAGGAAGTATCAGTCAGTAGTCACGCTTCAGCGTGTAACAGAGTTATTTATAGCTGCCAGCCTACAGTTTTAACTAATGCGGGGCCAAGGTTCGATGTTACAAACAGCTTTATTTATCATGATTGTGTGGCTATAAATAGTTTGGTTCGCTGGGTGTAGCAGCATAGCTCCGTGCTGTTCTGCCAGAGCCAGCCAGAGCCGGGAGGAACGCGACAGCGTGTAGGTGAATCCTGTCTTTTCCTCTTCTTGGCAGACCCTGTCTGTGAGTCCTTGGCCAGGCTATTTCATCCGCTTCCTCAATGTCCCTTTTGGAACGAGGAGTTGTGCTCCACCGTGTTCCCAGGAGGTGGTAGAAGTTGCTCACGTAATTAATTAATGTCTGCCCCAAGATCTCAGTTGAAAGTTGAAAGGGAACAGGGTGCCAGCACGGCCTCCTTTGTGCCCATTCACGGACAATGAGCTAATTACAGCCTCCTTCTCATGCTGGAGGGTGGAGCGAGATATCCTGTTATTCTCCAGAGCAGGCAAAGCTCTAAAGGTTTGTTTATAGCTTCAGATTTAATTTGACCGCCAGCGATAGTCGCTTCTAAAAATAAGTGGTTGTCAGAAATTTAGAAATTTACTAGTTTCTTGTGTCAGCAGAATCTTTAGGAAGTGGGGAGGTCTGGGTGGGGGGGGTGAGCAGAAGAGAGGAGAGGGAATATGTATACATAAATTTTACATGTAAAATACATAGGTATGTCAGCTTAACAACTGATCATTATCCTGTTTGGCACAAGGGCAGTATTCTTACTGGCGGCCAGACAACCTCCATCCACTACCTTCCAGAATGCTAATCTATGTGTCATATTGAAATTTCTAGTTCTTTACCTATTCCCATCCTACCCCACTCCCAAAAGCCTGACACTCAGTTTTAATACTGTTAGGTGAAATCTTATTTTGCTTTTTTTTTTTTTTGTTAAAGAAAAGGTGTGGCTATGAAAAAAATTTATTGGCTCTTAATTTGCAAAATTAGTTCTGGTTCATTTTATTGCTGTAATTTAATACTCATAATGATTTTCTGACACATATGTTTTAGCAGCAAGATCCACTTCCTATTCATTTTTCATTTCAGGACAGCTGAAGTGTATTAGGCAGGATGGTACAAATCAGAGAGAGCAGGGCCCGGTGAGAAACTGACATCATGCTGCCATCTTGGCTTCCTCTCAGATGCGCTCTGAGCCCCTGTAAGTGTGCAAGTAGGCATGCCCAGGGATTTGGGGCAAAAGAGATAAGCAGGCAGTACTTCTTGAAAAAGGAGTTACATTTTTTTTTCATTCTACATCGCCAACATTTTCATTATCGTCATCATCGTCATTATTGCAATTCTCTGTCCAAGGGTGCTATGAGATGCATCCTATTTGAACCTCTCCCACTGGAGCTGCGGCAAGGAGAGCCTGCCTGAGTAAACTGCCAGGTACGCTACAGGGAACTCGGGGCATGGATGCCAAAGATCCAACGCCATGGGACCCTGAGGACCCGCCTCTCATCCTGACCTGGGTGCCAGGGAAGGCATCCTGGAGGAGGTGGGCCCCCTGCTGAATCCTACAGGTAGTTCCTTAGGGCAGCAACTGTGTCTTTTGGTTCCTGTGTGGACACCGCCTGGCATGGTAGGCTTGTGATAAATATTTGTAGAAAGAACAGGCGAGGGTTTCCTCTCTTTTGGGATCTGACTGTTCCTATGGGAACACTTAAGTTGTGCATTTGCGATACACAAGTAAATACATAAATGAATTCAAAATGGTTAAAAAATGAAAAATTAAAGAGAGGAGAGATTTCCAGAGTGTGTGCACTCCCATGGGACGAGGAGTCCCTTCTGACTGATGCCCTGGCATTCTTAATCAAAATGAGAAACTCCCCATCTGGTTATGGCGAGAGGGTGTGAGGCCAAGGTGTAGGGAATAAAATGGAACAATGTGATCCTCGAGGTGAAGTGATTTCAATGGCCTGAGACAACATTCTCTCCTTGTCTATTTTGGACCCATACATGGGTCTCAGCCCTCATCTGCCGTGAGTTCCAATTCTGTGCTCGTGAAGGAGGCGGCGTGAAGCCAAAAGGAAGAAGACGAACAAGGTGATGGATGTTACATCAAGTTTCCCCCTCATTCTCTTTAATTTCCTCTCCCAGGCTTTTTCTTGGTTATACTTATCTGCCTGTTATTTTCACCCTTTTAGAAAGAGAGATTCTCAATGTTTATTTTAAAATAAAAAAGACAAATGTTTTTCCATATTGCTTATTGGGCGAAGGGAGCATTTTATTATTAGCATCATCAAGCATGTGATTTCAGAGCAGATTCTTGGAATCGGAAATGTGTTTGGCCGGTCAGTCATAACTCCCATCACAGCAATATTGTGACCATATATCCCAGATCTACGTGTTCTCAGTCAAAGGAAAAAGAAGAGCACAATAAATTTTGCAACATAATACGTAAATCTGATAGATAGCTTTTACCTAATATTTTTGTTTGTTTCTGTTTCTAAGAATTTTCCCTGATGCCGAGTACTAGCTGAGGAGAACGTGGGGTAATGGGTTAGCTTAGGCTTTCTGGCCTCTTCTTAGAATTGTGAATGTTTAGAACTTCAAAACAACATTTGCTTCCTCTGCCCCATTTCTCTCCTTTTGTAGATCAGGAAACTGAGCCTGAAGGACCAAGTGACTTGCTCAAGGTCGTTTGACGTTTAAGAGAGAGAGCTGGGATAATATGTCTCTTGCCTACCATAAAAGGTGACTAACATTTCTTGGAAAGAGATAGACGGTCCGTTGTACAGATGCAGCACTGTGGTTACGGAGGAGGGTTCTGGAGTCAGACACGCCTAGGTGCGAATCGTAGCTCTGTCGCTATTTGTGAGGCAATGGCATGTGGCTGCTCTTCTTTGAGCCTCAGTTTTCTCATCCATAAAGGGGAACCATAATGATACAACAACAAAGGCACTGGGAGAATTAAATGAGATAATGCAGGTCAAGTATTCGGCTGGGATTCCTAGCACACGGAACATCTCCAACATATAACAGAAACTGCGGTGAAAACCAAACCAAAAAGCAAACGAATGAAACCACACAAACACCCCAAAACGAGGCTCCTTGTTCTTTTGCCCCGGCAGGTCTGTCACAGAGATGTTACTGATGAAGTTTCCTCCTTCTGCGCATCCTGTTGTGCGCACTTACTGCTTCGGAGAGAGAAAGACAGGAGCCCGGTTCACCATCAGGCTTTGGGCCAGAGACAGAGACAGATCGGATAGACAGAGATAGGGATGGGGACATCGAGGCAGGGCCCGAGTGAGCAGTGCCCACGAACAAGAGGAATCTGATGTGTTTAGCTGGCCCAGCAGGAAGCCCGAAGGAGGAAGGCCAGTGAGGGTCAGGGACAGCTGCCCCCACTTTGGAGCCCAGCCCGCGCCTGCGGCAGGTGCACTTGCGCCCTGGTGTTAGTTGCTTTGATCAGTGGTAGTAAGTCAAGGTGGGAGGGATCTCCACCAACGGGAGCCTTCCCCTGAGATGTACACAGGTTGGCAGCTTCGAGAAAATGCAACACATTTGGGAGAGAGTTAATTATAGAAAACGGTATCCCTGGTAAGTCAAGCAAGGGAGGACTTAGAACACTCAACTTTGGAATATTTGTCTAATCACATAATCAGTGTGATTTCATTCACATCCTGGGAAGTACTGTCTGCGCACAAAATTATCTCGTTGGATTCCCCACTAACCTTGCAAAGTTTTTATGGTACTTTGCAGATCAGGAAAGTGGAGGCCCAGAGAGATGTAAATCACATGCTCAAAGTCACAGACCTCGAAATGAAGCCTAGATTGAAAACAATCTCACTGATTTCAAAGTCTGTCCTGTGCATGTCCACCGACCCGGTTACATTTTACTGGAGTGCGTTTTTCACTACCCTCCCTTCTCACCTTGGTTTGCCCATGGAGATGTGGCTGTGACTTCCTGTGGCTGAGAGAAGCAGCAATGTCTGGGTAAAGGAGCAGATTCTGGAGCCAGGCTGCATGCGTTCCTATCCTGCCTGTACCACTTACTGGCCTTGAAACCACGGACAAGGGAACTAACTTCTCTGTGCCTCAGTTTACTCATCTGGAAAGTGGGCTGTATTAGTCAGGGTTCTCTGGAGAAGCAGAACCAATAGGGGGTGTGTGTGTGTGTGTGTGTATCTAATATACATATGTGGTTCTGTTTTATATATACATATTAATACACATCTTAGTGGTTCTGTTTATATATATACATATTAGTGAGAGGGATACTTATTTTAGGGAATTGGCTAAGTAATTGTGGAGGCTGACAAGTCTGAAATCTGCAGAGCAGGCCAGCAGGCTGGAGACCTAGGGAAGAGTTGATGTTGCAGCTTCAGTCTGAAGGGAGTCTTGAGGCAGAATTCCCTTTTTCTCAGTGGACCTTGGTCTTTTTTCTCTTAAGACCTTCAACTGATTGGATGAGGCCCACCCACATTATGGAGGGTAGTCTGCTTTACTCAGAGTCTACTGTTGATGTTAATTTCATCTAAGAAACACCTTCACAGCAGTATCTAGACTGGTGTCAGCCCAAACATCTGGGTACCGTGTAGCTGAGTTGACGTATGAAATGAACCATCACATGGGGCTAATAAGATCTACCTCATGAGGTTGATGTGAGGAGTAAATGAGCTGATATGCGTAAAGAGCTTAGAACTCTCCTGGCACAGGTAAGTTCTGGCTAGGTGTTACCTATCATTCTTCCCCAGAAATGGACATGCTCTCTCTCATTTTGGCTCGGACATGTCATTTCTGTCACTGGGCCAACACTCCTGCAGCCAACAGCTTTCACCTCTCTTCCATTTCCTTCTCCTTGTGGCTGCAAAAGAGCCTGTGTGCCTCCTGTGTGGCCACTGCATCTGGCAGGAGATTGCTCTTTCCTGGTCCCCAGGATAAATTAGGATACTGGGCATTGCTGCTCATGGACGCCCTCAGCAAAGTCCCAAGAGGTAAAGACTGCAGGTCGGGGGCGGCTGAGGACAGCTGACAGAACCGAAGGCAGGAATTCCATGGAGAGAATCTCTGTTGTTGTTTATACTTGTGGCAAGAAGCAAACACATTGCTCTTTAATTTTCCTTGGCAGGGTCTGCGCGCCGAGTTGCTGCCAGCCCGTCTGCGGGTCATGTTGCACCCCCACCTCCCTCAGCCTCAGGTGGATGGCCCCTCAGCAAATGCCTTTCCTGGAGAAATGAAAATGCTGCAGCCCCCGCCGCCCGACTCCCGTTCGGTTCAAACCTCTGCTCTATCTCTGTTGCCCAGCTGCGCCTGCGGTGCCCTCCCTACCTGGCAGAGGGAGACACCTTTGGTAGTCAGGCGTTCATTTCAAACCGAAGGCACGCTCCGTTTGGAAAACGGAGCATTTTCATTGTGCTTTGGTTTCTGGGGGTTGGGGGGTGGATTAAAACTGGGATAAATGCAAAAGATCCTGGAGGACAATGAGAAAGGAAAGCTCTGCGAGGAAGAGGCAGAAAGGGGGTGGAGGTGGGAGATGGGAGGGGGCCGGCAGGACCAGTGAAAGAATCAACCACGCTTTCATCTTGAGTCTGATCCATTTCTGAACCCTGATGGGAAAGGTCATGAATTTTAAAATGCGTCTCTCCAGCCGACAGCTCCAGTCATAAAACCCACACTCTCTGAAGCTGTAGACTGCTGCGGGAGACCCGAGACCGAGGGAGCCGGAGGCGGGCGGGGGAGCGCCCGCCGCTGTCAGCAGGCGGAGATGAGAGGGAGTTTGAACAGCTGTCCGGAGGAGGCTTCTGAGGTCGCCCTCCTCCCGGCCAGCTCCGGGAGGTTTCCACGAGGCCTTGGCACCAACAGATAACTTTCTGAGCTGGCCTCTTGGCAGTGCTGGCTGCTTGTGTCACTAGCAAGTCCCCTGGCCACCTGCAGTCCTGGTTCACCTGCTGAGAGGGGGTGGGGTAGGGATGGGTTGGTGCCTTTCTCACCAGGACCCTGAGAGCTGGTCCAGAAGGGGAAGCCCGGGGTCTCCCGATGTCTCTGAGGAGGGCCAGAGTTTGCAGGTTCCAAGTTGGGTTGTTGTTGGGGTTGCTGCCCAGCTGTGGGAGGGATCTGAAGGCGGCTGCTGTCTTTTCTGGGCTGGAATAGGCAATGGTGACCATTTTCCTTGCGGCCCTGGGGAATGTCAGTGTATCTTACTGGAGGAAAAGTGCATGCTCTTGAGGAACAGTGTGTGTGTTTTTGAAAATGTATTGTTATATCTTAAACAGAAGATATGCTCATTTTTTCGGTAGGACGCTGAGGAAGTGCAATCATGGCTTATCTTTTTTGTACATTGAGAGTTGGGAGTATTAAGTTTTCGGAAAGCAGGATAGTGGCAACGGAAACAAGATTGCAGACATTTCCCGAGGCGCCAAGCCGCCCGGAGGAGTCCCCTCATAGCCTCCAAGAACTCGGCTCCTTAGTTGGATGCTGAGCCCGGGGACCAGAGTCTGGTGGCCTTGGGAAGAGTGATGCCATGCACAGCCAATCCTGTAGAGACACTGGGGGCTTTGGGAGCCCCAGGAGAGCCCCCGCCTCTCTCTGTGTCCTGTGTGGTCGTGTCCTTCCACTCCTGAAGAATCGGGAAACCCTTCCCAGGGGTCAGAAGCGTGTGCAGGGGAATCGCTGTGCTTTAGCATTGGGACTTCCAGGTCTCTCAGTTTTGTGGAAGCTTTTTTAGAGGGTGTGCCGGACAAAACAGCCTCCCTCTTATTTAAGAAAAAAAACGTTTTTAATGTAATAAAATATACATAATATAAAATTTACCATTTTAACCGTATTTAAGTGTATAGTTAGGCGGTATGAAGTGCACTCACGTTGTTGTGAAACCGTCACCACCATCCGTCTCTAGAACTTTTTCATCTTCCCAAACAGAACCCCGTACCCAGTAAACACTACCTCTTCCTTCCCCCTTCCTCCCAGCCCCTGGCAACCACTGTTCTACTTTCTGTCTCCGTGAATCTGATGACTCTTGGTACCTTGTGTAAGTGGAATCATACAGTATTTGTCTTTTTGCGCCTGGCTTATTTCACTTCACATAATATCTTCAAGGTTCATCTAGGCTGTACCATGTATCAGAATTTCATGTCTTTATTTTACTAATTTTTTATTGTAGTAAAATATAGATAACATGATGTTTACCATTTTAACTGTTCACAAGTACGCAATTCAGTGGCATTGAATACATCCGCAACGTCGAGTAGCCATCACCATTATCTAGACTCAAAACTCGTCATCATCTTCCACATAAATTCTGTGCCTGTTAAACATTAACTCCCCTTCCCACAGCCCCTGGTGACCGCTATTCTGTCTTCAGTCTGTGAATTTGCCCATTCTAGGTACCTCATGAAAGTGGAATCATACGATACCTCCCTCGTTTTTGGCACAGATTATTTTAGGACATAGGTTTGCAGAGACCTCACCCAGAGACAGAAGAGCAGTGAGTCACAGCATATGGCTGTGCTGGCGAGAGGTTCCTCAGAAGTAGGTGGAGACTGCAATGGAAAAACAAGGTAGAGTGTCAGGAGGCGCCCGGACAGGAGCCCCCGAGCCCCATGAAGGGGTGCTCTGCTGGGGATGACCTGGCAGGGATGCCCAACTGTGAGACGGCCGCAGCAACAGAGGAGGCCTTGAGATTCTCACATCGCAGAGCTTCCCCTGCTTTGACTTCATTGACAGTGAGCAGCCTTCTGAAAACCTGACTCTCCACGGAGCCTGCCGGCAGGAGGGAGAACGGGGGACAGAGTGACACGGGTATCTCTTTAGCTCGGTGCTGATGCAGGTCTTGGCGACAGAGAGGAGTGGTCAGGACCTGAATGTAGGAGTTGTTCGTGCGTTTGAAGACCAGCTCTTCCATTTACAGTGTGTGAGACCTGCAGCAAGTTCATGTACTCCAGGAGGCTCGGTGTCCACTTGTGAAAAGCAGGAATGAGAAGAATCCCCATCTCACAGGGTTAGGGTGAGGAATAAAGACAGTAATACAGAAGATGGAAAAGTGCTCTGCTGAATGCCTGACCCACAGTCAGTGTTCAGTAATGATCATGCTTGCAAGAATAATTCATTCTGATGTTACATATCAGTTTCTTGTAAGTTTTGTTTGCATGACTCCCTATCCTTGAGTCCAAACAGCTTTAAGACTTTGAAATTGAGTTTGGGGGTGTGCATGCCTGAGGGCTGGGCATTTCTGTAAATTTGCTGGGATGAATAACACCTTGTGAATCTTGAGAAATCAGCAGTTTCTCTTCCTGTTGACATCTCAATCTTATCACTCACTTTTTTTTCTAAGCATTGGTGGAAATAGAGAATTTGGAAGTGTGAGCTCTTATATGGGGAAGAAATATTAAACTGCAACCTTCCTTGAGTTGGTCATACTGCAAGGATTGCACAGTGGTAGATGGGAGACCTGGGAAGAAGACATAGAGAGAACAATTTGAAATCGCCCCCAGACAGACAACTTTACCTTGGGGGGGATCCACTGGAGAGGGGTGGAGCTGATCTGGTGAAGCCGTGCAGTGTGAACATGTGTGTCCAGGGCGTCTTCCCTGGGTGTCTTCAAGGGTTCTGCTCAAGGCAGCACTGGCTGCTGTCACAGTTGCCGGTGGGATCCAGACAGTGGTCCTCATGGTTCGAGGAAGAGCATCTTCCTCGGGGATACGCTCGGCAGTGACTCGGATACACTCCCTGCAGACTCAGGACCATCAGTCCCTTGACTCCTGGCCTTGAAGTGGAAGCCCACCCACTGGTCCGATTTCCCCCAGCCTTACAGTGGGCGAATTCTTCCTCAAAAGCCTCCTGGTCCCTTTTTGCCGTCTCGCTCAGGTTATCTGAAGATTTTTATTAACAGCATATCTCAAAGCCGAAGCATCGTGGTCTTGATCCCTCTCCTCTCAGGTGCACCAACTGCTCCTGTCTGCATTTGCTCAGCCCCCAGGCTCTGTTTAGCCATGGGTGTGTCAGGGCGGTTGGGGAGCGTCCATCTGCCCACAGATCGCGGTTGGGTGGATTAATTAATGATTATAGAGTACTTTGAAGGTTGGAGGGCTAATTATTTAGCCAATTCCTTCCCTTCCCCCACATCCCCTTGACAGCCTTTTGTCTCTTCCCCTCTTGGGACGACCTTTGAAGTGAATAGGAGAGAATGAATCAGGGGTCAGTTAATAGAGCTGGCCATTCCAGATGGCCAGACCAGAGAGCCCCGTCTGGATGCTGCTCCACTGCAGGAGCTGAGATTTTCTATGAGACCTGCAGCACCCGGTACCTTTCTTTACATCAGAGCTGGCCAAGGTTTCAGAAGACCGTGGCTTCCCACATTCCCAACTGGGCGTGACAAACAGCAGGTTTTCATTGGCTAAGGTGGAGCCTGATGCCTGTGTGTCCAGGGTTTGCTCCCAAGTTTGATGTGAAATCCTTTATCTAGTAATTCATTCTCTCCTCTCCCTCTAATTACTCTTTTCCAGAGCTTGACCCCATAGGAAGAACATGGTGGTTTCTGCTCCCATTCCTGGGTTTGTACGAGGTGGGAGAGAACGAGTTCTAAGCTGTGCTGTGGGAGAAATGAGTTTGGGCTGCCTTGCAGAGTGAGTGGATCCTATTGTTTCTCTGCTTTCCCTCTTTCCCGACAAACCAAGACTTTGAAATAAAAGATGTTTTTCTATTATTTTAAAATCCTGAATTATGCATACTTTTTTAGTTGGAGAAACACAAGGAGAAAAATAATAACTCAAGTGGTGGGATTACACTTATATATTCCCTCCCTGGGCCCAAGAGTGGGTCTTTAGTGCGTTTATGAGCATATTGAAGGGAGAGAAAATCCTGTTACTTTAATTTATGAATTCGTTCATCTATATCTATAATGTTTACTGAGGAGCTGCTCTGGTGTGGAGACGTTAGAGATACAAGAGGGGACAGCACCCAGTTCTGAAGGTGTGTGCAGTCTAGTGGGGAGAAAAGCATGAGAACCTGTGAATGTGGCGGAGTGATGGTTTTGCATTTTGCTCTATTTTTACGTTTCCTCAGATCATCAGGTGGATGGACCCTTTGCCTGTCCTTGCCTCAGGATATTTTCAGGGCAGAAAACAGAAGCTGCTTGAAGTCCAAGGCTTTTGTAAAACTCCCAAGCTCTTTGAAGAAAGGATGCTAAGGGCCCTAGGGGTGGAGGGGAGAGAGAGGAGGCCTTTGAGGGCAGCAGGAGGAAAGAGATGACTCTGGGGGCAAGAGGCTGAGCGAGAGAGGGCTTTGAGGGTGATGAAAGAGGAGAGGGAGGACGGCAGAGAGGCAAGGAAATGTGGAAAGATCATGAAGGCATGGGTGTAGCAGACCTAGAGAGGCCAGTGAGGCACACGGGATCCAAGCCTTACCCCGAACTCCCCAAAGGTGATCCTGGGGCAAGGAGCTGTTGGCCCTGGAGGTCCATGTGGGTTGGGACAGTGGGGGACTCTGGGGACCAGGAAGGGCTGACTAGCAATTGGACAGGGCTCCCCAGTGCTTTGGTGATAGAGGTGGCCTGGTCACTGCACAGTCCTCTGGAGCAGGCGGGTCTGGTAATGACTATGCTGGAATTTCTGCAGCCCCAGCAGGGTGGGAGTTCAGAGTGGGTCTAAGATGATTTAAAATAAAAAGAACATATTCTGCACATTGGAGTGATACTCTCTGAAACTAAGCCCATGACACACTATGATACAATAAAAAAAGGGAGGTTGGAGATACCTAAGGTAGTCAATTCAGAGACAGAGAGTAGGATGGTGGTTGCCAGGGGCTGGCGGAGGGAGTGATTGGAGAGTTGTTCAATGGTTACGTTTCTGCTTTGCAAGATGAAGAGTTCTGAAGGTTGATTGCACAGCAATGTGAAGGTACTCAACACCATTGAACTGTACACTAAAAAATGGTTAAGATGGAGATATCCCCTCACACCTGTTAGAATGGCTGTTATAAAAGAAAAAAAGGATGTGTTGGTGAGGATGTGGAGAAAAGAGAGCCATTACATGCCATTGATGTGAATGTAAATTGATGCAGCCATTATGGAAAACAGTACGGAGGTTCCTCAAAAAAATAATAATAGAACTGCCATATGGTCCAATAATCTCTCTTCTGGACATATACCCAAAGGAAATGAAATCAGTACCTCAGAGAAATATCTGTGCTCCCTTGTTCACTGCATTGCTCACAACAACCAAGATATGGAAAACAATCTAAGTATCCGTTGATGGATGAATAGATAATGTGGTAAATATACAATGGAATATTACTCAGCCTTAAAAAAGGAGATCCTGCCATTTGCGACAATGTGGATGAACCTAGAGGACATTATGCTAAATGAAAGAAGCCAGGTACAGAATGAAAAAAGCCGCCTGGTCTCACTTACACACGGAATCTAAAAATGTCAAATACATAGAAGCAGAGAGTAGAACAGTAGTTACCAAGGGTGGGGAGGTGGGGGAAATGGGGAAACACTGGTCAAAGGGTACAAAGTGGCAGATATGTAGGAAGAATCAGTGTACAGGTCTAATGGACTGGAATGATGACCATAGTTAATAATACTGTATTGAATACTGGAAATTTGCTAAGAGAGTAGATTTCAGGTTCTCTCATCCACACACACAAAAGGTAACTATGTGAGGAAATGGATACCTTAATTAGCTTTCCTGTAGTAATCATTCACTCTATATAAAATCATCATTGCAAACCTTAAATATATACAATTTTTATTAAAAAGATAAAAAATGGCTAAGATGGTAAATTTTATATGTATTTTACCACAATTAAAAAAATATGGAGTTTGGTCCAAAGAGTGCCAGGAGCAAAGATGGAGGTAGATCTAAGTCAGCCTGAGGGGAGTCAGGGAGGCTTCAAAGACGGGGGTCAAGTGATTGAGACTTGAAGCTTGAGTGGGCAGAAAATGGGTGGAGGGGATGGTGGAAGTGGAGAGGGTGGGATTGGGGAGAATGGGGTGGGGGCAAGGGAAAGACACACACACACACACACAGAGCCTTGGAAGGAGGAGAGCAGAGCACCCTGGGGACAGCTGGGCAGTGTGGCTGGAGTTTACGATGTAAGGCAGGGTGGGAGGCCAGGGGAGGGATGGCCTAGTTTAGATTTTATCTGGTAGGTAATGGGAGCCATTGAGTATTCTTGGCAGAGGGGATGACATAATCAGATTGGTGTTCTAGAAAGATCACCCTGGCTGCCGTGTGGAGGATGAAGTCGAGCCCAGAGGTGGAGCCCCACCTGTGTTCCTGCTTCACCCCTTTCACTGTGGCTGCAGAAGAGGGACAGCTTCTGCCTATCTCAGAAGCCCCCCGCTCTCCCAGCTCCCTGGAAGCATGATGGTTGACATCACCTCCCCTCTTCCCACACTCCACTGGCTACTCAGCCATCTGTGCACATCATGCCCTATGTGCTTGTCCATTTTTGTCATTTAGAGAGTCTCTGCTCTTATCTCATAGCCTCAGGGGAGGGAAAGAGTGATTCACAGACAGACCTTTTCCCAAGCTTTACCCTTCCTCCCTGTCCCCCTTCCTCCACTTCTCTTATGGGCAGAGACTCATTCCCGTGCCCCTGAACCCACAAAATGCTCTCTCTGTTGTACTTACTGCATCAACCCACGTTCCCATCAGTGAACGATTTCCGGCTTACTGGGGCCATCTATTGCTGTATATGGAGGCAGAACAGTGCCTTTCCCGGGGCAGGGGCAGGCTCAAGAGTCTCACTGCCTGGGTTGAAGCCCAGCTCCAACACTGCAATGTGGCCAAGTTACGCAGCCTCATAACTGCGTCTGTAACACAGGAACGTTAGTAGTATTACCTCACTGGATTGTTACAGGGTGTTAAAAAATGATTAAAGAAGACAATTTAGGTGATACAAGCAAACTTCATTTAACACTTTGTGAAATGAACAGTCTCCTTTCTGAGAACTGAAAAATGGGGTGGAAGGCAGGAAGCTTTATGGGACAAAGAATAAGAGACAAGGAAGAGAAAAATAGAAAATATCTGATTGTGTGGGGCCATGTAGTCAACCTTGTTTGGGGTGAGAAGACCCAGGGTGGCCTGTCCTTTGGGGACTGACTGACTGGATATACCATGTTTCTGGTGAAGTGGAGCATTTATAGGAACACAAACATCATCTAAGTTTGGTTTCTGATGTGGCACCCCAGGCAGAAGCAGCTCCGTCTTGGGCCTAGAAATTTATTTCATTCGAGGATGAATATTTGAAAATCACTTAGAATAATACCTGGTACAGAGTTGGTGCTGGGTAATTGTTTGTTTAACTAAACACCTTCTTCAAAATGTAATTATGGAAGTGAAATAAGATGCTATCCGTAAGGTGCTTAGCACAGTACCTGGTAAACAGTAAGCACACAATAAATGCTCACTGTTTCTAATTGTGTTGGAACTTGATCTGTGAGAGGTGGGATGGAGGAGATGAGAAGGCGGTTTGCATTGGGGGTCATATGTATGCAGACGTATTGTGACTATCTCACCAGACTACCTGACTGGCTTAAAAAACTGCTATTGATCCTTACTATGGGTTGAATTGTTTCCCCTAAAATGTATATTGAAGTCCTAACCCCTAGAACCTCGGAGTGTGACCTTATTCAGAAATAGAGTTGCTACAGATGTAGTTAGTTACGAGGAGGATAGTTAGTTACGAGGAGGTCGAACTGGAATATGCAGTATGACTGGTGTCCTTAGAAGACGACTGCCACGTGGAGACACAGAGACCCAGGGAAACCCCAAGTGAAGATGGAGGCAGAGATCGGAGTGAGGCGTCCACAAGCTGAGGATTGCCAGCCATCACCAGAAGCTAGGAGAAGGGCGTGGAACGGATTCTCCCTCACAGCCCTCGGAAGGAACCAACCCTGCTGACGCCTTAATTTTGGACTTGCAGCCTCTAGAGCTGTGAAACAATACATTCCTGTTGTTTTAAGCCACCTGGTTTGTGGCACTTTGTGACGGCCGCCCTTGGAAAGGAATACAATCCTCGTTACCTGCAGAGACCAACCACACTTATCAGCCTGGCATTTGGGGTCCACTCTGCTTTCCAAACACACACACATAATGCTTTAGCCACACACTGTGCCACAACAGACTATTTGTAATTCCACAAACATGACTAAAAATATTGTCATAGAAGAAATTGTTGGATATTTATAAATGTTCCTGCCAATCAGCTCAGATCCTAGTGCCTGGAGCTCCCCTTTGTGGGGCATCTATACCCCAGAAGACAATTGAGGTGCCAGAGTGAGAGGATGGAAGAGGAGAGGAAGGGCAATAAAGTGAAATATCTCCACTTGTGAAAGGGAATGTGTGCTGGACCTGGGAAAATTTGCAGGGCTGGAGATTTGGGCCTTGGAGGCTGTGTAATCTGGGGAAAAGGTAATCTGGGTTCATTCCCAAGGGGCTTTGGAGAGGAAGGACAAAGATGTCGAGGGGAGATTTTTGGAGAGCAATGTTTCCTGCTATGTAATGTGAATCGTCCGTCCGTGCTCTCTCTCCCTATAAAATTTTTGGTGAAATCACTCCTCCGCTCCGTGCTTCTGGAGTTCATCCCTTCTCCCTTCCCTCCCCTCTCTGCCCCTCCGATCCGCTCTTCTTTCAATGAGTGGCAATGGAGTACCTGCCTCCAGATGGCTCAAGGGGAAATCAGAGGCTGGGTTATCCAAGCCACGTTACTCAGAGGCTAAGTAATCCAAGCTCATGCCTGCATTCCCTTGTTCACCCTGTTCCTGATGCCTGGGATGTCTTTCCCCTCTCTTTCTGCAAAACCCAACCCGCTCATCTTTCAAGTGTCCTCACCTGGATGAAGATTGCAGCGCCCCTCCCCTCTTCCTATTCTAGGCAGAATTGCAATTCATCGCCACCTCGGAAATCCCACAGAGCTTCTCAGATCCCCCTGTTGTAGTGCTTGTCTCCTCTCTTTGAGGATGGAGCCTGGGTCCTAATTCATCTCTGTTACCCTCTCCCCTGCACAGAGTCTAGCCCGTAGTAGGCACTCAATGACTGGCACAGAATGAGTGAATGAATAAAGGGATGGGTTGAGGGATGACAGGATTAGGTAGGGAGAGGGCAATATGTACCGAGAAGGAAATGAGACAAAAAAAATGAGGAGTTGGAGCCAGGAGAGAGGAGTGAAATGACAGCCTTCCTTTAAGCACCCCTTGGAGAAGTCTAATTTACATAATTAAAATCCAAATAACTAGGAGAATGAATGGTGAGCCAAGTGGCAGATAGAATTGTAAAGACGGAAAGGAAGCACAAAGCCAAAGACAAGATGAAGAATGGGGCTTAGAGATGTGTTTGTACTAGAATCATAAAAAAAGACAAAGTTGGAGGTGGTAGAAACGCAGCAGGGGCAGGAGAGAATGAAGGGGGTGGGGAAAGGCAGGTAAGAACTGAGTTAATAAAAGGGGTGGGGGTGGGGAGTCCTGGGACTGGAGAGAAGCAAATAAAATCCATGGCTTTAACTCCAATATAAAGGCAAATGGGGTGGGTGGTTGTAACGAACTGGGTTTGAAATCGAAAGGCACATTTGTAGGGCTGTCAAATCCCCGAGGCAGACCATTGCTGAGCAGAGTGGAAGCAGGAAGTAGGAAACTGGGAGGACTGGCCCAGAAAGGACTGGAAACACAGCCTAGAAGCTCAACGCTCGGTTGTTTTTGTGGGGAGGGAGGAAATGGTGGATAATAATATACTGTAGAGAGAAATTAATAATACTAAGCTACCTCGCCAGGGTGTTATGAGTGTTAATTAATTAATTATTGTTTGCAAAGCACTTTGAAGGTGGAAAGGCTCTATAATTATTATGAATAAAATGTCAGAGATAATAATCCGGCAGAACGCAGTGACCTCATCAGCACCTCATTTGCATGGCCCGAAGTAGAGCAGATTCAAGGAATCTCTGCCAAGGGGGAGACCTGCTGGGGACGACAGATGCCCCGCTCAACGCCCTCAACGCCCTGCCTTCCCCTTGCCACGTCTCCCTGTCAGCCCCAGAGCTGCGGCCTCTGCTCCCTTGGGAGCGGTTCGTGAGACGCTGTGGGAGGTGATATTTTTACTGGTGGGAAAGCGACATCTGTAATAAGCTGAAGACTGGATCACTTTACACTGGGGAGCGTCCTAATGTCACAGGCCTGAGGGACAGTCTTTGCATCGAGCAGCTTTCCATTTTGCGGGGCTGCTTTGTTTCAAAGGAGATGAAAAATATGGTACTTTGGGTCTGCTCTTCAAGAGTGGGATGGGCAGGGACTGTTAGGGGAGGGCAGACTCCTGGAAGATGGAGTGCCCAAAACGTACCGGCTCAGGTTTGGGAGAAGTGACAATGCCCGTACCACGTCATGGACCTGACAGCCTAAGTTGGGGAGACACAATAGACAACAAACAACCCGCCCTTTCTATAGGTAATGTGTCAGGTGGCCGTAAGGCAAAGAAGAAAATTATAGAGTGAGGCAAATAGAGAGGGCAGGGAGAGGGCTGGACAAACAAAGTACATCGGAGACCAGTGCTGGGAAAGGGTCTGTGGCTGTGTGAGGGTCTGCAGGTGTCCATCCTGGAGAAAAGATGACTGAGGACAGTTGCTTTCAATCTATTTCCCACCCTCACCCCCAGGCTTGGATGACGAGGCGAAGGAACTGCAGAGTGTTTACCAACCTTTGCTGTGTGTGTAAGAAACAAGCAGTCCTGCCAGCAAGCTCCCCTTCTGACCCGGGTGGAAGAGAGAGCAGAATTTTGAAACTGGGTAGCGTTCTCTGAGTTATATGCATGTGAGGGAGCGCAAAAGTGGCTATTAAGTCTGGACAGAAGTTCACACCAATGTGTACAAATTTACACCAGAAAAATAGACGCACGAACAACGAATACTTCTTTTATCTCCTTCAGACAAGGAGAGTCCCCTTGGTTGTCTCATGTACACCTTGTGAGAGATCCCCAGCTAATTCCGGAGCTAACTGTTAGCAGTCCAAGGGTCAGAAGGCCCACGACCTTGCACTGTCAACTCAGAAGTTCAGACTGTTTGATCTAGCCTAGGATGTCCTCCAGGAGACACCCCGAAGAGGGGAGGGGGGGAAGGCAGTGGCCTCCCTCCTCAAAGAAAATGTCATCATTCTGCCCTCACACCCCCGCTGCCATTTATTAATCTCCTAAAACCTCAGCTGAACTAACCGTTGGAATATCGCAGTTATGATGAAACACCCACGTCTGTATAAACAACTGGTTCCTGACTCCAACCTGGACTGTTTCTGTGATCTTAGGAAAAACAGCACCAGATGCAGGCCACTTTTGGTTAAGCAGTCATTCTCAAGCAGCAGAATACTGTGCTGCTCTCCTTAAAACACAGCTTGCTGGGCCCACTGCCAAGCTCTCTGATGCAGAAGGTCTCAGGTGGAGCCCAGCAATCTGCATTTCTAACAATTTCCTGGGTGATGCTGATGCTGCTGGTCCAGGGAACGCACTTTGAGAACCACTGACTTGAAACCTAACAGCAGTGGGGCATCCGGATAAAGAAAAGTTAGTTACAGACTTGATGAGACACAGACGTGGCTGGGAGCTGGTAAAGGGGGCTGTAACTCTTCTCCCCATTCTGAGGGGGTTGGTCTCCCTCACCTTCCGTATTCCCCACGCTGTATGAACAGCGCCTGCCCACTACACGCTCTCCACTCTCTAGCCTCCAGGAGTGTCAGAAATGCCTCCTTCTCTGGCAACTTGCAGGTATTCCAGGGTTGGTGGGTGCCTTAGTTTCCTAGGGATGCTGTAAACAAGTTCCACGATCAGAGAGGCTTAAACAATATGGATTTGTCTCACAGCTCTGGAGGCTGCAGATCTGAGATCAAGGGGTGGCCCAGTTTGGTTCCTTCTGAACGCTGTGAGGGAGAATCTGCCCCAGGCCTCCGTCCTGCTGCTGGTGGCCTCAGACATTCCTTGCCTTGTAGATGGTTTTCTCCCTGTGTCTTCACTTCATCTTGCCTCTGTGTGTACCTCTTTTTGTGTCCAAATTTCCCCTTTTTAAAAGTATACCAATCGTTAAATTAGGGCCTGCCCTACTGACCTCAACTTCATCCCCTGCAGAGGCCCTATTTCCAGCTGAGGCCACATTCTCAGGTACTGCGGGTTAGGAATTCAACCTTTTGTTGGGGACACAATTCAACTCATTGCAATAGGTTTTCTCCTCCTCCAGTAAGGGACCTGGTCCATGCCTTTGGTGGCCTGATTTCTACCTGGGTGTGGGGAAATTGAGGTGCAATAGTCCTTACCCTGAAAGCAGGGTATCCTGAGGTTTCTGTGTCCAATGGGCTTGTGTAGGCCTGTGTAGGCTACATGGAGAGGTTGCTGGGAGGCAGAACGTGTGCTATTACTTTTTCTTTCCAAGCCAACCCTCGCTCCTGCAGCCTGGAGCCACTGACCACAGGACTGGCTATTGGGGTCTGTGGGGCATCTTAGCCCATGTATGATAATGATAGGCTGGACTCGCATGGACTGGAGAATGAGCCCGGTTTGGAGTCAGACTGAGAGCTGAGATCCGGCTCCCAATTCCTCATCCATCAGGTGAAGGTGACAATATCTACTGCCCAGGGATGTTGGTGTTAAATGAAATAGTCTTCAGAAAGCGCCCGGTATGGAGGGGGTGCTCGGTGGGGGTGGTTGTTATTAACAATTAGGAACACAACAGGAAATCTAACCAGAAAACGGCCCTGGAGGACCGAGGTACGGATTTGCACTGAGAGTTTGCTGAGTTCCTCCTGACTTCTCTTTCCCCTGCCATCCCCCACCGTGGCTGGGAACCCTGCAAGTCAACGGCTTTGAACTGGGACTTCAAAGAGAAGCCAGCTCTGTTCTTCAAACAGGTTTATAAAGAGATTTTGATACAAGACAACAATACTTGTCAGCACTGCCCAGTTATCGTCCTTCCCTTTGTAGTTTTATTAGGAAATAATTTCCCAGCCGGTGAGGCTCCTGCTGGCACGCCTTGTTTCTCTCTTTGCGATTGGATCTGCCCACCGGAGGGGCTGCCCCGCGACAGTTTTGCCAGCTGGGGGCCTGGAGAAAGACATCACCAGACGGGTCTCCGCCGGCCGATTTACCATCTGCCCCTCCCCTCCCCTCCCCCTCCCCCTCTTTGTAGCAAAAATGCAATTTGTTTGACCTCTTGGGAGGTTTAAAATCTCAGCTTCTCAATTGCCCCCCCTTATTATTATTTTTTTTTTAAGAGGGAGGAGAAAGAGGAAATCATGGCCAGAAAACAAAAAAGCACCATTTAAGCCTTGTTTTCCATCATGCCCTGCATTCCAGGCTGGCAATAAGGATTCCCAATGGACTGAAACTAGGGAGCCAAGTTCACTAGGGGAGTAAAGCAGGACCTTGTGCAGGGGCCAGCTTGCCAAGCAGAAATAGGGCGTAGTTTTCCAGAAGTGATTACTCTTCTTTCCTAGGTGCTGTTGTTTTCCCATAACTGGGAACACATGACAATGAGTCTACTATATGCAGAGCACCGTTGGACGTTCTGAGATACAGAAATGAGGAGCACTGGGTCCCTCCAGGCACGTTCTCAGTGTGGGCTGGGTGAGCTTGGTGGAGAAACAGACTTTTCGGGGGCTCTTCCTCAGAGGCGTCTGTGCCATGGCAGAGGGAGTTTCCCTGGGCTTCCGGAGCTCAGTGCTCCAGGACCACTTGCCAGACCTGCTAGAGGTGACTCCAGACCGTCAACCTGAGGCGGAGCCAGGGTCCAGCGGGGGGTTTTGTGGTGGCGGTTTAAGAATGGGGTCACTGAGATACCTTTCCACGCTAGGGAAAGGGGACAGATAGAGAGGGAGAGTGGAGACGCAGGGAGGAGGAAATAACTGATGGAACCTGATCCTGAGATTGGTGGACAGGAATGGAATTGGGGTGGAAGGAGGCACTTAGCTACAGAAGAAAAGATGCTTTACTTTCTTTTTATGAAATTGAAGAAGAAACATGAGAGGATGTCCATCGTTTAGAGGATGGGAGAGCAGAGGATGTGGACGAGTTCACCTTTCCTACCCTTTATTTTATTGAGAAGTAGGAACCTTACTGGGAAGTAGGAATGAAGGGCATCTACTAGGAGTGGGTTGGCTTAGTGGGACTTAGAAAGCTAGAGGCAGAAATTTCCTAGACATCATTTAGTTCACAGCCCTCATTTTACCCAATGAGCTTCACAGGGATTAAAAAATTTCCTAAGGTAGTATGTTGATGAGCGATGGAGCAGGGCCTCAAACCCAGGTCTGCCGGCTCCCAGGTCAGGGACCACCGCTCTGCAGGATGCTTGCTGCATCCCTGAGAAAGCGTCGCTGTTCTGCATCCACCTGGGTGGATCATGTTCCTACAGCAGACTGGTCAAGGCCCTCTGGGATTCCTAATCAACCAGGCCATGAGGTTGGTTCCAGTGCACTTGGCCTGTTTGGAGGAGAGGCGTCAGTGTAGAAGGGAGCCTGGTGTGGTCAAGGGTCCTCCAGGGTCATTCCATATCACTGCACAATGAGCAGAGTGCTCCGGGGAAGGGAGTCACAGAGCCGATGCCATTCCTCAGACCCTAAGGCATTTTGCTGACTCAGGATTACTCACCTTCCCATCAACGATTTCCTACAGTTGCCAAAGGAAATAGTAAATGCTTCCACTGAAAAGCCGCAGAGCAGGAACTGACCTAAAAACTTTAGTTTCTGAGCAGAAAGTGCCAGACCACAGAAACACAAGTAACCTATTGGTTACTGCCCAAGATCCATGCCAATATTGTTATACCCATTGTACAGATGGGGAAACCTAAGTGGAAAGATGAATGATTTCCAAAGATTCATCCAAAGGCAATGATAATAGTTTAATTTTTGTCACACTTATTCCTAAATCTTCCTCCTGTTAATTACTTTATATTTCCATGGAGTGTGCAGGGAGCATTTACCAAGACATTAAGAATAGACCATAGGCCTTTTTCCATGAGGTCTGGCTGGCGTCTGGTGGACCTCAGGTCCAGCCACTTATATAATTTTTTGAGGCAACCAGTAAAAAAATGAAACTCTAATAAAAGGGTTGTAATATATTTTATATGTTTAAATTTAGGGGATGGCAAACTGTGGCTTGCAGGCTGAATCTGGCGTGCAGCCTGTTTTTGAGTAGCCTGTGAGCTAAGAAGGGTTTTTACATTTTAAAGGGTCATAAAAAACAACCCCCCAAACAAAGAAGAATATGCCACAGAGACTGTGCGTGCCCACAGAGCCTCGAATGTTGACTAACTAGCCCTTGCAGAAAGAGTTTGAAAGCTCTTATCACAAAAAGACAACGATGTGGAATTGCATTATAAACAGGATAATCATAGGACTTATTAAAATATTTATTTATTGTATACTGAAAGTAGCGTGGCCTTGTAATACGATAAAAATTCCAAGTTGTTAGACCACCGCTGTTTATTTCAATTATGTCAGCCAATCTCATTATGTTCACTTGGACATGAGGCCAAAGTGAACCGGGGAGGCCTTTGGAACCCTGAGGGGTGGCCATGCAGCCCTTGTGACCCCTGGTCCAGGGAAGTGCTCCAGGGTTCCTTTGAGCTGGAAAGAGGAGCTGCAGGGCCTGCCACCCTGGTATCCTGTGTGCAAGCATTTGGCATCTTAGCTTGCCTGGCTTGTGTTAAGGGGCCATTTGTGGGGTGAAGGTCCTTCCTCCATCCTAGGGCAGTTGGGCCACGGAGTGCGGGAGATGTACTCCATGGGGCATGTGACTGACGGACACCCTGACTCCCTGACCGGCATGTGCATCCAAAGCCTTGTGACGTCCATCGTAGATTAACTGGAGGGCTATTCACTGCAGACAGGGAGAGCTGTGTTTCTCAACTGCCAAGCCTGCTGGGCGGAGGCTGCCAGTGTGCTCTGGAACCTCCCCCCGGAGACGGCCAAATGAGTTAACGCCTCATGACACTCAGCAGCTGGCCAGGAGGAGCCCAGGCACAAGCACACCGCATCAGGGTCATGTGCAGGCCACTGAGTCAGGGAGGGGCACGCCTAGCTCTCCGTCTCTGGAAGCCAGAAAGGCAAAACAGTGGAGGCAAAAGAATGTAGTGGTGAAGCCACACAGAATGGGCCTCAAATTCTGTCTCTGCCATTAATTAATCATGTAAACTTGGACAAATGACTTAAGGTCTTGGATCTTCAGTCTCCTCATCTGTAAACTGAGATAATAATAGTCCTACCTCATGGAATTATTGGGGGGCCGAAAAGAGATATTGGATGCGAAGAAGTCAGAGGAGAAGGCAAAAAAAGGGAAAAGTCATGGGAGTCTTTGTTCTAGTCCATCCTTTAAACGCTGGGCTTATCTCTGCGTAACTGCTTCGTAAAGTCTGTGGCAGTCTCCAACAAACAGAGGGAGATTGAGAAAGAGAGAGCTATATTGAGAGAGACAGTGTTCTTTCTGGTTTAGAAATGGTACAGAAAAGACAAATTCTGGAGGGAGAAATTGTGACTAAACCACCAAAGTTAATCAATCCTTCTTTTTTTCTTTTTTTGAGGAAGATCAGCCCTGAGCTGACATCTGCTGCCAATTCTCCTCTTTTTGCTGAGGAAGGCTGGCCCTGAGCTAACATCCGTGTCCATCTTCCTCTCTTTTATATGTGGGACGCCTACCACAGCATGGCTTGCCAAGTGTTGCCATGTCCGCACCCGGGATCCAAACTGGCGAACCCCAGGCCGCCGAAGCGGAACGTGCGCACTTAACCGCTACGCCTCTGGGCTGGCCCCAGTCCTTCTTAATAAATTAAAAGAATCAGAGAGAAACAGCTGGCAGGTACCTCAGCGATCGTGCAGTCCAACCGCCCTTTGACATTTGTGAGGGAATATTACTCAGTGGTTGTGTCTCCTGAGGCAGACAGCCCTGGGCTCAGACCCCAACTCTGCCATTTACTCTCTGCATTGGGAGAGTGATTAAAGTTCTCTAAGCCTCAGCTTCCTTGTCTGTAAATAATAATAATAATAACAGGTGCCACCCCCATGGCCGAGTGGTTAAGTTTATGTGCTCCACTCTGGTGGCCCAGGGTTCGCTGGTTCGGATCCTGGGCATGGACCTACACACCGCTCATCAGGCCATGCTGTGGTGGCATCCCACATAGAAGAACTGGAATGACTTACAACTGGGATATACAACTATGTATTGGGGCTTGAGGGGGAAAACAATAATGATAATGATAATGATAATACTACCAACCCGCAAGGTTGTTGTGAACATTAATTTTTGGTCTCAAGGCCGCCATATGAGTGAAGTTGAGGACCAGGTGCCTCCATGTGCCAGGTGTGATCTGAATGGAGGGACTAGGTCATGGGACTGCACTGCTGTTCCTCATGATCCAGGTCTCCCACTTAATGGGGCTACCTGGAAGCCCGAACAAGGTTTTTCTTTGTGCAGAGTCAACAGACCTGTGGAGATCAAGTTCCATTAAATGGTGGCAGCAGCAACTCAGAACCTTCTAACCTTCATCATTGAAGTCCAATCCATGCAGTTAATTTCCTGTTTCTCTTATGAGTTGATTTCCCTTGCTTTTGGTTGGGACAAAGTCAGTTTTGAAAACACCCCTTGTAATAGGTGTTTCAAAACACTTGAGCATCGCTATGAGCCTATTAAATTCTAACAGCTCTGCTGGCAGGTAAAGCACATTTATAGACTTAGAAAAATAAGCACGCTGTTTGCCTTTCGGACTGCTGGGGCCATTCTGAAGAGATTTCGTGCTTAAGGTCAAGGAGTTTTGAGGGGTGGATTTTGTCTCTCCAAGTCACTCTCCTCATTTTGTCCTTCTGCGCAGTATAAATTGCAGGATTGTTTATCTGCCTCTCGCTGAAGCTGGTCTTGCTGGAAATCCATTGCTCCTCTTCAACCAAATATAGCTACATTTTAGTTGTCAATACCTCAAAGGCTATTTGATTGTGCAAATAAAAATCCCAGGCCCAGAAGGTTTTGCTGAAGGAGAAGGATCTAGACTAGAAGAGGTTAAAGCAATGTCTAGCTTTGTGGGAGACAGAAGGAGGAGGAGGAGAGAATATGTTGAGAATAGAAAAGTACTTGCAGGTTAGATACAGGAGGGAAGGAAGGGGTAACAATGGCTGTCAATGCTCAGAGTAATCTTGATATTTGGCAGAAAGATCCCCTGGGGTAAAGTATTTGGAACCAATGCATTCCAGACCCAGAGGAAGTGGGAGCAAGGACGTGTGAACTGGAAAATGTTGGGACTCAGGGAACTGCATCCTAGGAGACTTCTTAAACTGTTTCATCTCATATGTTGACCTGTGGTTTTGAGACCATGAAGCAGGAAAGAATGAACTGTCCGAACACCAGATAAGTTTTCAACGTGGCGTAGAGTCATAAAATGACGTCAGAATTCAGAAAATGTGTTTAGACTAGACTCTCTCTTACCTTGTGGGAATTGAGTTCAAAGAATCAGTAATTTTTTCACATGGCTAATGTCATTGATTTACGAATTCTTCTTCTCTTAGGCAAACATAAAAGGACGCAAAGTCCCATAATTAAAGGCCTGCTATGACCACAGAGTCAGGCCATCTTAAACCGTCTCTTTCAGGCACACAGAAAGATGCATCTCTCAGCACCCACTGAAAACTTGTAAAGTAGATTTTTCTCCCTTTCTCCCTTCCTGGTACTGCTGTCAAACTCGGCTCCACCTCAGAAGAAAAGCAGCAACAGGAAGAATTCTGAGTCAACTCTTTTTGCTTTGGGAGTGTTCTCTACTGACTTGTAGACTGGTAACCTCTTCTCTTTCAACCGTGGCAGGTGTGTCTAGAACAAACTAAAAGCGAAACTTGGCCAGTATGAGTGAATGCTGAGTTAGAGGTGAGGGATTCCTAACTGACTCCATTTCTGGGAGTCAAGTTGCAACCCTTGTCACCTTCATGTATGTGACTCGGAGGGTTATAAAGGTTCCAGCTCTGTGAGATGAGATGGAGCCAGTGCAGCTGCCTGAATGTGCTCTTCTAGATGGCAGAGGGGCAAGATTTCGGATTTCTGGCTGCACTCCAGGAATTTCTGACACTGTATTTACCCCGCTCCCAGAAAACCCCTTCTTCAGAAGTCACATATCTCAAACCTAGTTGTAGTAGGCTGAATAAGGGCAACCAAAGATGTCTACACCCTACCCCCAGAACTTGTGAACGTTATCTTACATGGCAAAATTCTGAAGACGTGTTTACGTTAAAGACCCTGAGATGAGGAGATTATCCTGGATTGTCTGGGTGGACGCTAGAAGTAATCACAAGTGTCCATATAAGAAGGAGGCAGAGAGACGTTTGACTACAGAAGAGGAGAAGTCAACGTGATAACGATGGCAGAGATGGAATGATGCAGCCATAAGCCGAGGAGAGCCGGCAGCCACTGAAAGCTAGAAAAGGCTGGCGCCTCCAGACGGATCTAGCCCTGACAATACCTTGACTTTAGTCCCGGAAGAGTCATTTCAGACTTGTGGCCCCCAGAACTATAGGAGAATAAATTTCTGTCGTTTTAAGTCATAGTTTGTGGTAATTCATTGCAGCAATAGCAGGATGCTGATACACTGTTCTTCTCAGATGTGCTAACGAGTGAAGGAACACATCTCTCTGGTTCCCGTCTGGATGCTACTGGCACACTAAAGGGCTGCCTGCCTCGTGTAAAACACATCCACAGTGTGTTCTAAGGAGATAAATTCTCATGTTCCCAATCTGTACACTCAGGCCGTTTCTCAGAGCAGAGCTGTGCTGAGAATAATAGCAGAATGAATAGACGATCGCTCTCCCAATAGATTAGATCAGTATTTGTGCTCTGATCTACTTATGCTGGCCCAGGGAAAAGTTAAGTTGTCCGAGCATATCTTAGAAACAAGCCTAATTTTGTAACTGACGTAATAATATAAGGGAATTTTCCCAAAATACAAAAAAAATCCAAAATGCCCCCAAATGTTTCTGTCTGTTGGTAGGTTTTAGAGTCAGGTACATTTGAAGATGCTTCATAAATGCTGCTAACCCTGTCCAGGGAGCTACTTGGATTTTTCTGGGAATGTCTGAGCTTTGGGGAGGTGAGGAGCTGCCTATAGGACTTGCCATGGTGCCTCTTTCCTTTTTACAGTCATTTTCGCTGCTTCTCCAGTTCCACACTTGCTCTCCAACGTCCCATAAAATTGCCTGGTTCTGTGTCTCATTCACTGAGAGTCCGGCCTGATCAGTAACTGAATCAACTAATCTGTGTGGCTGAGCAAAGATTACTGTCCCTCTTCCCATCCTGGCAAGCTTCTCTCTCGTCATGTCAACCACGCCCTTTTACCATGAGCCTCTCAGAGACGCTGTTATACTTCTTGCCTGACAGTCATTGAATTTCAGAGTTAGAAAGGACCTTTATTAAGCACATCAATTCCAGCTCCAGTGAAATAATTAACTTGGAGCCCAGACAGTCTGGAGGAGGAATAATGGGGTCCAGGGACCCACAGTTGTAATGCACACCCCAGGCAATTCTGAGACACATGAGATGGGGGCTAATCTCCGAGAAACATAGATTGGGAAGTCAATGGAGTGGAGGCAAGCAGTTGGCACCTTCATTTTTGGAACAAATTCTCCATAACAGTCGCTCTAGTGTCCCTTTGTTCCTACAGAAGTAGAAAACAGCCCTGGATGACTGTGCTGACCTGCCTCCTTTGGCATGTGCTTGGCAGATCCGTGGTTGGGTTTTAGTAAACCGGGAACCCACAGGAAAACCTGGACGCCCGTGGCACTTGGGCAAAGCCAGCTAAATTGCAATGGCACTTCATTGAGATGCTGGGCTGCTTGGGAAAGGAACAAGCAGTCAGGTGAACCAGAAAGATCCGTTCAACCAACTTAGAAGATGGGCATTTTTGATGAGAGCATTAACCTTCTCTGGGCTGGCTGTCATTTCCAAATGACAGCTGCGTGCCTAGCATTTCCAAGAAGTCTTTCATCTCTGAGAGAAGGGGAAGCAGGGGTCACATTTAATATATTAAAAGCAGAGAGGAAAACTTTAAGCAATTTGGTACCCTTTGGCCTGAGGTGGTGCATATTTTAAAAGTCTAACCTAGGAGATGTTTTGAAAGAATGGGTTCAAAAAACTGGCTTAGACCTGCCTTTAGAATGTCAGAAAGTACCTGCCCCAGGAGTTAGGCAAGGGATAAATTCTGGGGGGAGTTGAGTCCTGAATCACTTAGGATTTTTCTGGTTGCAAGTGACAGAAAGCCCAGTTCGCATTTCCTTCATTGGAAAAGGGAAAGCATGTGTCTCCAGTACCTGAACAGTCTCATCGCAGATGTGGCCTCAGACACAGGTGAGCACAGAGGCTCAGTGATGTAACTGATCATCTAGCTGGCCTTTCTCTTCCTCTGTGGACTGGATTTTCATTCAGGCTTTCCCTTTTTGCTCACAAAAGAGCCGCCAGCAACTGGGAAATACACGCTTCCAGGTTCAAATCCAGTCACCATGGGAATCTACTTCCCTGTCTGCTAACACGAAAGTTTGGGAATTAGGTCTCCTTGGTCCTAAACGGCCTAATTTGTCATCTCCAGGACAATTACTATGCAGGGGGCTTTGACTTCTGCTCTTCAACCTTTAATGTGGAAATGGATTATCTGGAATTTTCTGAAAAGGCCCATGCTGACTCAGAAGGTCTCAGCTGGGACCTGAGATTCTGCATTTCTCATATCCTCCCAGGTGACGCTGTGCTTCTGATCCAAGGACCACACTCTGAGAAGCAGAGATATAGACTAGGCTTGTTGGCTTAATCTAGGTGATATTTTCCATCCCTGTGGCCTGAGGGTACAGTCGGATTCAACTGAGGACAAAGCAGAGAGCTGGGATAGGGAGTGGGGGAGAGCATTCCCTCAAAGCAAAATGTAGGATTGCTACCACATGAAGGACAGGTGGGATTCTGGTGGCAAAACAACACATTTCCGCTATGGGCTCTCTGGGCTTTTTTTGTTAACTGCAACATACAACTCAGCTGGCGATGTTCGGGGATGTATGAGTAGTAGCCCTTGCAGCAGTGAAAGGATTGACCTCTAGATGAGAGACAAAAGATAAATACTCTTTAAAAACTTGCTCGTGATTATCATCATTACTATTAATTATTAATTGAGGAAGGACTAGCATTTGCTTGATGTGGGTAGAAATTTTGTTTAAGCACCAGCCCAGAGAGACCTGGAAAGGAAACCAAAGGAGAAGCATGAATTATAAATACAGATCCTGCCATAGGAAGCTGATGGAAGCATGAACGCCTGGGATGGAGAAGGGGTCTCGAGGCTGCGGGCTCCGGAACTGTAAAATGGAGTTAATGTGCAACACAGGAACCTGTGCAAAGTGGTGTGTTAATGCATGTTAGGGGACCAGCCTTCATGCCGCTCGTGACAGAGGATCAATGAAAGGCAGGAACCACAACTTTGCAAATCTTCGGAGGAACTTACATTTCTTTGATGCCGATTATACAGGAGGAAGAAAATGATGCCTAGACTTTTGCTTGCTTTGAATACACTGGTAAAGAGGTAGGCAGACCTGTGGTGCTATATAATGAGCTGATAAACTATAACGAGAGATAGGATTCTGGAAAGAAAGTGGCATTTAAGGGGATTGGTTGCCTAATTTAGATATTTGAATATCAAAACGTAATAAATAATAATAATAACCACAATAATCCCAGCTTGATGGGGGCCCTGCTGGTTGTAGAATGTTCTGGTTAGGTTACCAGATGGAGAACTGTAATTAGGCTCATTCTCTGGTAATTTAACAAATGAAGGCAGCATCACTTTTGGCCTCTTACCACCTTTCCCTTCCCTTTATTTCTCAGCATCCTGATCCCTTCAGGCTGTGACAAGCAATCTCTCCCCTTCCCTCCCTCTCTCCCTGTCTCCATCTCTCTTCTTCCTCCCACACCTCCATTTTTATCTGTCCTGGAGCCTAAGCTGTTAGTGTTTTACTGCTGGGAATCCTGGCATTGTGCAAGTTCCATACATAGATCTTATCAGATGAGCCCTGTACCTCTTCTTATGACCCCTGGTGGAGGATGTCAAAGTGTTAGCTATAGCAGATGAGTGATCGAGGAAGTTTCTGATGCTGTAGATACATTTTTGGAGTGATCCTCTTCTATCCCCAAACATATCCTGGTTTCCGTCGTAGGCAAGTTAGATCAATTTTTTTCTTCTTTGAATTCAGCCAGGTAGGTGCTTCTAGAACCCTCCTTCTACAGTTCTGAGTGCCTAGAGCCCCAAACTCTGGGAGACCACCATCCGCCACCATCCTCGGGCTGCTGCCCTCTGATTTCCCTCAGCAGAAATGCTTCCCACTTCTGCTTGGATCTTGGCAATGCCTCCCTCTCTTTTCTATTGAAAATTCTCCTTGTTTATAGATGCTCCTCCTTCCTCCCCTCATCAGGTATTTTAAAGGGTCTAAATCTTGACCAGAATTAAGTCCAACAGGAGATACAGAATAAGACTAATTCCCTATGCTCAATTTGGGGTGACAGGTTAAAACATGGGAAACAACTGGAGAACAATTGTAGGTCGTCCTACTTTGTGGTACTAACTGTAAGTGCAACTTGCCTTCAAAAATAGGGGAGAGAAATGTGGTCCCAGAGATGTGAAAAGAGACATCCATGTTGCTGTGTGACCCCCTGGCATCCTGACCTTCACTCACCCTGGTGTTTAACACCATCTCTGACAACTGCTTTTAATTGTGGATTTCCCTTGTTAGACAGTAAATTCCCTCAGGTGGGGACTGTGTCTGCTTCTGTCACCTGTCCATCTCTGGAGCCAAGCGTAGTGCCTGGTCCAGGTAGGTACTCAAAACACACGTATTTAATTAGCTTATGAATTCGTCTTTTCAGGGCATGTGTACAGGGATGAGGAAAGCAAGGTCCTCTGCTTTTATAGTAGCAATTCATTATAATGGAACTTTTTCAAAAATAGTGAGCAAGTATTTAATAGGTCCTGAATCTAGAAAATAAAGCTAAAAAAGAGAGCAGGGAGGTTAATAGAAACACTGAGACACTAAAAGATCCTAAAATTCTACATAATTAAAAATTAAATTACATATTATTCTTTTTCTCAAGCAAACTTCTTATTGAAATGCAACAGAGAGCACAAATCGCATGTATATATCTTGATTCATTTTCACCAAGAGAATAAACTGACAAAGCCCAGATCAAGAAACAGAATGTATCAGTATACCAAAAGCCCCCCGTGGACACCCTCCAGTCACTTCTCCTGCAAAAATAACTCTTATCCTGACTTCTATTATAGATTAGTTCTGCCTGCTTTTGAACATTATATAAGTGGGATCACACAATATATTCTCTCTCTTTCTGTCTTTTTTTTTGTAAGGAAGAGTGGCACTGAACTAACATCTGTGCCAATCTTCCTCAATTTCATGTGGGATGCTGCCACAGCATGGCTTGATGAGCAATGTGTAGGTCCACGCCCATGATATGAATCTGCAAACCCTGGGCCACTGAAGCAGAGCATATGAACTTAATCACTATGCCAGTGGGCCGGCCCCTATATTATCTTTTGTGCTTAGCTTCTTTTCCTCCATGCCACTGTATTTAGCAGTGGTTCGTTCCTTTTCATTGCTGTATAGTTTTCCATCATATGCTGTGCTACTATCTGTCTACCTTATTGTTGATGGCATTTGCTTTGTTTCTGGGTTTTGCCAATTAATAATAGTGCTATTATGAACATCCTTGAATGCCTTTTGGTGCCGTATATTGGGTGTACACCTAGGAGTATAAATGAGGATTGTAGGCTATGTGCATTTTCAGCTTTGGTAGATATTGCCAGTTTTCTGAACAGGTATACCAGTTGGCCCACCCACAGCAGTCAATGAAAGTTCTGGTTTTCCCATTTTCTTGCCAACAACTTTGTATCCTCGTCTTTTAAATTTAGCCATTCTGGTGGGTGTGTGATGACATCTTTTTGTGGTTTTGATTTGCATTTTCCTGACATCTAAAAGAGTCAAACACCTTTTTCTATGCCTGTTGGCTATCTGGGTGTCCTCTTTTATAATGTGCCTGTTCACGTCTCTGCATGTTATTTTGCATATAATTTTCGCGTGTGGCATTTGTTCATTTTTTTGAAAGTTGGAAGGAGACTTCCTGCTGAGGGACTTTAGATTTTATGACCTTGGCTTTCTTACTTAAAAATTTTTTCTTTTATATCACCAGAGTTCTCTCTTTAGATGAAATCTTCGGGAGAAGACTAACATGCAGGACTAACATGCAGAGTAGGTCAAAGCAGAGATGTTCCCATAGAATGAATGAAGAGGAGCTCAGATCCTCTTCGACTCCTAATGTATTCCATTGAACCTTGAAAACACTGCCTGATGGCAAAGATAGTTTTTAAGAACCAAGGTAACAAGTGAACCGATAGAAGTTCTCATAAATATTTTATAAAATATCTGCTAAACAATAAAGACAACAGGAAAAACAAGAATATGAAAGGCGTTTTTTACAACTCGAATGGGTTATACTGGACATTATACTATTAATTTCCGTTTACACTCTCTTGCTTAATGGAAACTTTTCATGATCTCTTCTTCCCACAGTTATAAGATGCTTTCCAATTTATTTTGATTCATTGCAGAAAATATGCACACCAAGAGACAATGTGTGTGTGTGTGTGTGTGTGTGTGTGTGCACATGTGTACTCGCACACTCCTTTCACCCAGATGCTCAAAGCTTTTCTGATTTTATCACTTAGACTTGGTTATTCCCATGTCCTGAATCCTGCCTTGGTCTCGCAGACACAATAGTGCTTGGATATTTCAAGTGGAAAAGTGTTGCGGCAAGCTTTATTTAACACAGCTGGGTAGGCATTTTTTGTTTCCAATGCCAGAGCCCAATGTTGGTCACATCGAAGAGCATCTCACTCGTCTCTTTTATACTTATCTCATCTCCCTGCCTCCCCAGGCCCTAGAGGGCAATGCAGGGGCTGCAGCTTTTTGCTCCTCCTCTCCCTTTATCTCTCCCAGAGCTTCATGCCCAAACTTCTATTTCTTCCCTGCCATCTGCTTTACCTCTTTTTTCTTTTTCCTAATCCTCAGTTTCCTTTTTTCTAATTATCCCCAACAGGAGCAACTTGCAATCTGTAGATAGAAGAATCTAAAAGAAATATAGACATTAATTTGCGTACAATGGAATTCAGCAAAGTGAAGGAGATACAAGGTAGAGAGAGATTGTTATATATTTTTTAAAATCTGAGTTTATATATTTACTTTGAGGGTGTTAATATATTTCTTCTATTTGTAGTAAGATAACCTCATTTTAAGCTGGATAAAAGGTCCTTTAAATATTCAAGTATAAAAAACGATCGTTTCTCTGGAAAAATTTGAGAATTAGTGACATTTGGGAAATATTGGATGGCTTATACTCTATAAATCAGAACAGTAATTTTATTAGAGAAATCTTTTTCCATCAGCTCTAGATAAACAGAAGTGAGTACATGGTATATGAAATCCTGCTTCCTCAGAGTAATAATGAATATTAGAATTAAAAAAATAAAAACAATCTATAACAATGGTTTTCAAGGTATAGTCCATGGACACCTGGGTGCCCACAAGACACTTTCAACGTGACCATGTGGTCAAAACTGTTTTCGTAGTAGTACTAAGACGCTATTTGATTTTTTTCAATATGTTGATATTCACACTGCTGATGCAAAAGCAATGGTAGGTAACACGTTGGCGTCTTAGGACAGTTCTAGGCAGTGGTACCTGATGAACTGGTGGTGGTTGTATGCTTCACACGCTGGCAGAAAAAAGCAAGCCAGTGTCATTCAAAAGTGACCTTGACAAAGCAACAAAAATTATTAATTTTATTAAATTTCAAAACTTTACCTCTTTGTCCTTTGCTGTGTGATGGAATAGGATGTGTGATTCAAGCATTCTGCTGTGTGCCCAAGCGCGATGGCTGGCTCCAGGAAAGCTAGCGTTTGCAGCAGAACTAGCCCCTCCTTTTCACGGAACACTATTTTTATTTGAAAGACCAACTGACAGACAAACAACAGTTATTTAGACCTGGGTATTTGGCAGATATTTTCTCAAAAATGAATGAAGTGGGCTTGCTATTTCAAGGAAAATAACTGACAATATTTACGGCCAATGATAAAATTTGAGCTTTGAAGTGAAAAGTAGAATTTTGGAAAACTTGTATTCTCCACCGTGAAGCAGCTTGACTGCTTCCCAATACCTAAAGAATTATGATGAAATTGGTTGTGGTATTTTGTAACAAAATATGTCAACACTTGAAAGATCTGTGGATCTCAGTGAATCAATTTTTTTTTCACATAGCCAGTGCATGATGTTATAAATCATGCATTGATAAAAGATCCATTTTAAGTGTAAGATAGATAGACCAATGGATTTTAATATAACAGAATGTGAAAAGAAATCATTGATATAATTTCAAATTCCACATTCTGCGACCTTTAAAAAACTACCATTGTCAAGTTTTGGTGTAGTATCAAAAAAAAAAAATCTACAAGGGCTGGCGCTGTGGCTGGGTGGATAAGTTCGAGCTCTGTTTCGGTTGCCCAGGGTTTCACCGGTTTGGATCCTGGGCATGGACCTAGCACTGCTCATCAAGCCATACTGAGGTGGCGTCCCACATAGTACAGCCAGAAGGACCTATAACTGGAATATACAAATATGTACTGGGGGCTTTGGGGAGAAGAAAAAGAAAATAAGAAGATTGGCAACAGATGTTAGCTCAGGTGCTGATCTTAAAAAAGAAAAACTACGATGGAAGGAAAAGGTTTTAAAATATTTCTCCTTTTTACAGCGACTTACCTATGTGCCTGTATGAGACCAGATTTTCTTCATATACTTCCACCAAAACAGCATATTATAAAGTTTGAGCACAGAGGCAGATATGGGAATCCAATTGGCTTCTTTTAAGCCAGAGACATTAAAGAGATTTCTCAAAATGTAAAACATTGTCATCTTCTTAATAACTTTTTTGATTTTGAAAACAAAATATTTTTACTTTTCATAAAAATATTTGCTAGCATATAACATGTTTATTATTTTTAAAAGAATAAATAAATGTTTAAAAAATTTCTCAGTTTTCACTTCTAACACAGTACGTATGAATAGACATAACCTGTAGAAACAAACGCTCTTTAGAGTTCTCAATTTTTAAGAATGCAAAGGGTTCTGAAGTCAGAAAGGATGAGTACCAGTGTTCCACAATGGGGTTGTTGTCCTGTGTGATCAAAACTCTCCACTTCTCATCAAATGACCATGGACTAAAGCGCCTGTGTGTGATGGGGGTGAGTGACATCATAGGATCTTTGTATCACAAAAATTTTAAGAAAAGAAGACATAATGACTATTGTAATGGGAGGGGTGGTGAGGGCTAACTCCAGTCTGTTACAGACAGAAGATTTCTAGTGACTTGGTGTGAAAATGTAGAGGACTGTGGGTGAAACTGATGGTTGAGACAGAAACAAAGAGAGAATACAAATGTTGATTCAGAAATAAAAAATATGATAAAAGATAAAGATATGATTCATCTTCCTCTTCACAACACATGGAAGCAGGCAGCCTGTAAGATGACCCCTAATGATCCCCACCTCCTGGTCTTCACACCATTGGATAACCTCCTCCTTTCGAGTATGAGCTGGACCTAGTGACTTGCTTCTAATCAGCAGAATACAGCAAACGGGATGGGATGTCACTACTGAAGTTAGATTACAAAAAGACTGTGACATCTGTCTCGCTCGCCATGTCTTACTCTCGTTGGCTGGTTCTGAGGGAAGCCAGCTGCCATGTTGTGAGCTGCCCTGTTAGAGGTCCATGTGGCAAGGAACTGGTACGTTCCCAGCTAACAAGCCACGACAAATTGAGTCCTGTCAACAATCACATGAGTGAGCTTAGAAGGGCATTTTCCTTTACCAGGGTCTTCAGATGTGACCAAAATCCAGTGACTGATACCTTGATCGCTACATCGCGAGAGACAGGAGCACTCGACTAAGACATGTCTGGATTTAGCACTCACAGAAACTGTGAAACGATAAATGTTTGCTCTTTTAAACTGCTCAATTATGGGATAATTTGTTATACAGCAATTGATAACATGTATATATGTATATTCACGCAAAACTTGAATGTAATTTCAAGAGACTTTGAGAAATCTCTGAAACCCACTAATGGATGGCGTGTGGACCTTGTTAATAACCCCTACTCTCGTGCCCTAAAAGAAAAGACAGCAAAGGAAGAAAGAAAATAAGAAGAGCAGAATAAGTAGTGGAAAGGAAAATCCAGACAGTATAATTAGAGACAGTCATATCAGGGAAGGAAAACAAGAGCCTGTGCCTTAATAAGAAAGTGTCACTAGACCTTTCCAGGGGGACAGATCCCTGAGGACAGCAGCAAAATTGGTGAGGCAAGCACTTTCATTATAAAATAAAATTGGCTGAATCTGTAACCAAGAGAAGAAAAGACCATGTTCTGTATTTAGGCGTGTGGGAAGAAAGTTTTCAACACAGACTTGTGGGTAGCAGAAGTGTTGCGTTAACAAATTAAGGAGCTTAAAAGTGGGGATCTGTGGACTAAAAAATGTGCGTATTGTAGAAAAGGTTCTAAGTTACACAAGGTTATATAGTGACTTATGTCATTTGGAAGGCCAGAAGTTAAGCTGGCCTCAGACATGACTGTATCCAAGGATTTAGATGATGTCATCAGGTCTCTTGACTTATCTTTTTCCTTGACTTTCAAATGGCCAATGGTTGGATGTGGGGTGGGCAAGTCTGCAGAGAGAGTTCCAGGTTTTATAAAGCCACAGAGTGTGGCACTCAAAGAAAAAGATTCTCTTCTCTCAGTGTCCACACACAAAATCTAGGGAAGATCTCTGATGGTCCTACTTGGAAAGTCATTATCTCCCCAAACACCCCAGCACTCTATGGAGTGGCAGAAGGATAATTACCTAAAGGAAAGGGGATATTCTCATCAGAAAAGGAGAAACAATGTGGGGCAGATAATATGACATATGTCTACTGTAGTGAGTGACAATAACTAGAGGCTGGAAAGATTGTTTAATATTTAAAGTTATGCCCACCTAATACAATAACTTGATACAACACAGCTGTATTGTGTTTGTGTCTCAACAGTCCCTCATTACAGGAAATTTGGGTTGTGTATTTGAATTGACTCAGGATGCTAGAATATCATAAATAGAGTTCTGGCAGGGATGGTACTGGAGAAGGGGTTCTGAGATGAAACCATGAATTCAGAGGCTCATAGTTTTAAGGAAAAATTCAACCCCTTCTCCTTCTTGTGCATCAGCATCTGTTGTTTTCCTTCTAGAACGCAAAGTGGCTCACAGAGCCCCATATCCATTTGCATAAAAACTGAACAACCCCTGTAGCAAAGGCTTGGCTGCCAGATGCTCCCCTATGGGACTTGGTTGAATTTCTACCATGCTCTAGAGCTGCTGGGTGAGGCCTGGGCTCCTCTGGGGACTCCTGATATCTTTAGAATTGGGAATTTGGTTCCAAATGGCAGAGATTTAATTCCTAAACACACAGAAAGAGATGATGCTGACTGTTCGATTTAGATATTCTTAGGTTGTAAATAAAGACTCACGATTTACTAAATTAAGAATCATTGTGAAAAAAATGACAGTTCCTCTGAGACCAACAATAATGCAGAAGTTGGCAGGAGACACCTCTTTGGTGGGCCATCTTTCTTCCCAATTTGCCTGCAAAAACGTATCACAGTGGGGTTTGGTTGGACATGGGAAAACACTAAATAATATGTTAAATAGTCAACATTTGGTAAAGTAACAAATTTCTAACTTCTGTACAAGTTTTTCAAATTTAGATTACCACCATCATGACATGTGGACAACATAAATGTTAGTAGTCAACTTAGAAAATTACATTGTATTGAATTTGTGTACATTGAAAAATGAAAATATGATTTTTCGTTAGAAAGACATGCTCATAATTACATCCTGTGCTCCTGTTCTAAGGCCAGTCCCTTCAGTAAGTGTCTGACATTTTACTCCTGGCCCTGTGTGTGGGTTCACTGCCTTTCTCTTGATGGTTAAGGCACATTGTAGAGAGACAACATTGTATCTGTCCTCTCAACACTTCAATTACAGTCGTGTGCTGCATGAGGACATTTCCATCAAGGATGGGCTGCGTATACGATGGTGGTCACATAAGGCCAGTACTGTATTGCCTAGGTGTGTAGAGGCTATGCTATCTAGGTTAGTGTGAGTACACTCTGTGATGTTTGCCTACACATTTCTCAGAACGCAGCTGTTCTGAGCTTAACGCAGTCGTTAAGCGACACATGACTGTAAGTGGAAGCCCATGGTGTACCCTTGATCCAAACTCAAGGAATTGAATTTCAGTGTTTCCCACTTGGTGTGTTTATCTTGAGAATCACATCAGATATTAGGGATGTCCCTCATTTAAACTTTGACTTTTCTCCAATATCTATGCACCATAGCCCACTTCTCCGTTTTCACCAACAGTCTACCCAGGGCTTTATATAGTTCATACCATAAATATACCCATTGTATTTGTGTTCCATGCTCTGCCTGACACTTTCCATGCATGAATATCCCAAAAATTACATGAGGAAGTGAAAGAGAATTTTTTCAATAACCATACTTTCCAATGTTAGAAACTAAAGGAGAGATTTGCTTTGGCTCTTCTGGAATGTTTCTTCTGATGTCTAGAATTGCCTCCTTGGAGATTCTGTCCAATGCTGACTTTTGGTAAGGAGGGTAAAAAAAGCATTCACATGTCGCCTAAATGTCCTTTTGGTGGCTTTTCTGGCAGTTAATTTTGGCTCAATAATGATTTATTGAGTCAACTATGTGCCACCGTAGTGTTAGGCACCAAGGGTACAGATGCAATTCCTGCTTTCTAGAACTAATTTATGGTCTATAGAACCAGAATAAGGGACGAGGTCAAGGGAACTAGCATCAACTATTGATCGTGCAACTCTAAGGAGACCTTGTCTCAAGCTCTCACATGTCTTACTTCGCATCACCTTCAGAGCCACGCTATGACCTTGGGCATAACTGTCCTCATCTTAGAGGCTCGGAGTCCTTAATGTTTGTCCAGGTTGTTGTAAATCAGGATTCAAGCAAGATTTGACTCCACACTTCTTGTCACTATTTCGTACTGTTCCTTCCTCCAGTGCTGTTCAATTCGCTCTGTAATTAAGTCCTGGGAATTCCATTTCTCTCTCACTCCTTAAGTCTAAAGCTGATAATGTTAAGAATGGCTGGAAAAACGTGCTTTCTTAGGGCCTAAAAATTGATCGATCCTTATAGGTTGTGAATTTCCGATCTCACGTGAACCTTTGGGGATTTGACTTCATTTAAAGCTGACTTTTTATTTCTGAAGAAAAAATAGAATGATGGCATGCACACGTGTTGTGACTTTTTAGCAAAATATCTTTTTAAAGGAGATTATGATGAGACTAAAAGAGCTTGTTGGGCAATAAATAGCTTTTTGAAAGGTAACATTCGAAAGCATTACAGAATCAGAAATTAAGGACGTAGTTGCTGAAAATATTTTCAATACATTCCACAAATCTTAAATCACCGCCGGCTTTGCCCAGCGTTATCAGCAAAATCTTTATTCAAGCCTGGTTTATCCAGCAGATTTTGTCAAATTAAAGGGCTCAGTCATATGCCTTAGAATGAGCATGATAGAAATTCTCCCCAAATCGAGGTAGGCAAACTGATCTAGTATAGCATTTCGGAGAGTTCATATAAGGCACTGTTTGATTTGAATACGGATTAATCAACGATTTACGTTAGTAAATACAAACCTAACATTCATTATTGAAACACACAGGAATAATTGTATGAATACAAGTACATAGCATGATGGGCAATTGGGCTATTTCATGAATAATATATTAGTTATTGAGCATTTAGTTTTATTTATTGTTTAGGCCTATGAACGTTGGTCTGCCTCTCTGGGTCCAGCCCACAGCTGGCACACGTCCATAACTGCCACAGGGTCAATGAGGAGTGTGTCCAGGCTGCAGGATGGAGCCTGTGTTTGTTTAACAAGGAGGCTGATAACATCACATCGGCCCCACAGTCCAGAAGGCTCAGGAGCCCATGAAAGAGCACAGCCTCCCAGCCCAGTTAATGCAGACCTCCTGCAAGGATTTCTGTCTTTGGGTCTGATTCCAAGGTGAACCGGGATGGAGAATTCAAGGGGAGACTATAGATTTTTTTGCTTCCCACATTGGTTGATTAGCTCCATACATGGTGTTTGATTAATGTCTGAGAGCTCTAATTAGCAATGGCTAATCGGGTCCACATACACCAGGATATTGATTCTGCCTCCAGAAAAGTAATCTAATTGTGCTCCTTATCATTAGCAAATGGTTGGTGTGTTGAAATGAGGAGCCATCTGTATATTGGAATGCCAACGGCACTATGACAGCTTTGGAATGGGGTAGACAGGGTACCCGAGGCAAGCCCAGAAACTGCCGCCCAGTGGCGTTAGGGAAAACATCAGGCTTTATCTCTGAGACTATTTTGATCCCCAGTGGAGGAAGAGCCACAAATATTCAGGATGAAGTTTTCTTTTTAACTTTTCCAGAAGGCGAAAACTGGCATAAAAATCTAAAGTGTCATTTGGACCACAGAGGGGAAGAAAAAAGCAAAGATTTTGCTGGCATCTCTTTTTTTTTTTTTAACATTTTATTTTTTTCCTTTTTCTCCCCAAAGCCCCCCGGTACATAGTTGTATATTCTTCATTGTGGGTCCTTCTAGTTGTGGCATATGGGACGCTGCCTCAGCGTGGTTTGACGAGTGCTGTCATGTTCGCGCCCAGGATTCGAACCAAGGAAACACTGGGCCGCCCGCAGCGGAGCATGCGAACTTAACCACTTGGCCACCAGGCCAGCCCCTGCTGGCATCTCTTGGCTTCTGGAACAATTATGTATTGATCTGTGTCCGCTTTCCTGCCACTCTCAAAGTGACAGTATTTGTACTACAGTAATCAAGGCACTTCCATTGCTTCCTTTGGTGGTTCTCTATTTTTCAGGAATTATAATGAAAAATGTACCCCCCCAAAGGTAGTAATATTAATAGTATCAGCATGGCACTAAAAAAATGTACGCAAACAAAACAAAACTCAACTTCTGTGTATTTTATTTTCTGTAAAAGTTGCAAATGCGTGTTTTCAGCAGCACTTTTAAATCAAGAGCACCATCTAGTAAAGATAGTCTCCTTTGTTTCTTTAAACATAGCACTGGTCTTTTTTTTTTTTTCCCTGAAAATATTGAAATCTGAAATTGTGGTCATTTAGAAATTTTCTCTGGAAAAGCCCAAAGGGACCATAAATCCAGCCACAGCAGAACAATCCTCTGATAGCCATGTCTGCTCAGTGCCACCTTGGCGCAAGTATTACCCACTGCTACCTTTGTGCCATCGTTCTTACTACCATCTATTCCTGTGAGAGTACTTATCACACTGCTTTGCAATTATTTGTTTATCTGTCTGTCTCTCCTACTAGGCGGAAATGTCCTGGAGGGCAGAGGCTCTATCTGATTTGTTGGTGCAAAAACTGAATGTCTTAGGTGCTTGTCACCAGTGGAGAAGTCACCTTTCTATTAATGTTGTAGATTACAGCGGGTAGGCGCCCTGTCTCATTGGTAGCAGCTTCATTCTACTGAATGATGAGCCCTGGCCCCTCCAGTGCTCTCAGAGCATCTCTTGGTGTCTCATGTTCATGGCTCTCAGTTGAGGTGAGGCTGTGGTGCTGCTTCTGTCTCCCCTTCATCAGGATCTGCACTGCTTTCCTACTGTAGTCTCCCAATAGGTCCAGGACCAACCACTCCCCTTGGACAGTGCTGCTGCCACTATTCTGGCCTGTAGGGTGCAGTGGCGAGGCTTTCCTTCCCCTAAGTGGAGGACACAATGGCAGAAGTGAGGGGGAGAGTGGTATAAAATGGGAATCAGTTTGGAGACTCAGGTGGGAGCCAGATGAGGTAGAGGCTTGTAGGCACGGTAAGGAGTTTGGTTTTTAGTGCAAATGCAGTAGGCGATATTCCTAAAAGAGTGTCATAATTTAATAAAGTTTGTTTAAAAGCTTACTCTGACTGCTGAAAAACTAGTGGAGCAGTTAAGCAATATATTATGCAGAGATGCCAGTAGGAGAATCCTGAAATAGCCTCGAATGATGGCGGTGGAAGTAGAGAGGGAAAGGAGTGAGTGTGTATGGAAGATAGAACTGATGCAAGTTTCTGATCAGTTACAAAGGCGGAAGAAAAGGGAAGAGTTCGATTTGATTCCCAGTTTTCAATTGAGCAAATTAGTGGGTAAAAGCACCATTTCCTTAGAAGGGGAAGATTAGAGGAGGAATAGGTTTGGGGCCAAATCAAAAGTTCTTTTTAGATGTTTACTTTGAGATGCCTATTGGGTAGGCAAGTGGCCATGTCAAGAAGACAGTAGATATGGAAGTTTTGAGTTTAAGGAAAAGACGAAAACTAGAGATATAAACTTAAGAGTTATCAAAATATTGATGACAATTAAAGCCTCCATATTGGATAAGATTGCAGAGGGAGAACGTGCAGCTACAGAAGAGAGAAAGATCTGAGACAATTGAACTCGGTTGGAGGACGAGGGCCAGCATAGAAGTTTGAACAAGAGCATCTAGTGATGTAGGAGGAGAATCAAAAAGAGTAATGTTTTGGGACCCATGAGAGGAGAGAATTTCAAGATAAAGGAAGTAGTCTAGTAGAATATAGGAAGCTTGAAGAAGAAGACAGAGAAATGTTCGTTGTTTTCTTCTTCAGTCCATCCTGGGGCTACTTCTCAAGCTCTCATTTTGTATTCTAAGGCAGTGACAATAGCCCCAACAGGGCTAGCACGTTGCAACACAGTATTCTAACATTGATGCATTTCCCAAGGTGTGTTTTATTTGGTCTTAAATAACACAGCGTGCAGGGCACCCATTCTAGTACAGCCTCCAGAACTACAAAGAGTCCTTTTCACAGCTCTCCTTCCTTCATTCTAATGTTAGGATCGTGCCTGAACGTCCTCTCCTCAAGAGAAACAAAGGTTTACTGGCACAGGGTGCACTGGATCCACTTCGAGAAAAGGCATATTGCTGCCAGTCAATCTCTGAAACAATGAAAAGAATACAACAAAAGAAGAAAATCAGCAAAAGCTTTGGCTCAACCACAGGTAAAAATTTACAGTTAGAGAAGGCTTTTGTTCTCGTTCTAAAACATGGTATACTGTCATTTCACAGCTTTAGCTCTGAATAATGGGTGGGTGTTGGCTTTGCATTTGGGTAATTAAAGAGTCCACCCAAGTTGTTTATTCCAAATAGGAGAACAATCCAGACCCAAAGGTGACTGAATTCAGGTCTCTAACTCTTTTGCTGAGTTTCAGAATGACAGTTTTTTCACCTTCAAGCCAACTATTTCCTTTCGGCCTAGGTTAGTGCCTGGAGTCTAGCATGTGGTCAGTTGCTATTTGTTGCATGAATGGATGAACGAGGAGGTCAAGTGATAAAATGGGAAAAACACTTGATTTAATTAGAAGATCTGCATTCCCAGGAAGGTCATTTATATTCTTCTGCACCTGAACATTCTCAAATGTACCAAATTAAAACTCTGGAGTTTTAAAGTGTTGTGTTGAAAAAGCACAGTTCAACAGGCAAAAATAATTAAAACAAATTCCATTAATTTCTCACATCTCTCAAATGAGGTTAAAGGTGATGCAAATACACTGTCCGTAAAATACACTAAAATCCTTCTTCCCTCACATCCTACAGCTACTCCAATGTCTCTCTCTTAACATCCTCCTCTCCTGAGGACACCCTTCCATCCTCCTAACTGTAGACTTTCTTTCACCCCAACTTTCCCTTTCTCAGCACTTTGGTTTATGCCTCTTTCGAGAAAGGATTCTGGAAAACCTTTAAGAGGGGAAAGAAAAGGAGAAATTGCCTTGTGCATAGAGGATTATCTTTGATGGTCTGAAAGAGGAGGTAAGTTGATGATTCTCACATTAATAGTTTTTGTACCATCACATATGCAAAATGGGAGAAATAATACCCACTCTCCAGGATTGTTGGGAGGGTTAAATGAGATAAGTACATATAATTGCACACTCCCCACAGATATATGGTGTCATTATTATCTGTGCTGCATAAGCATTATTTAGTGCCCTAAGTGCAACTTCTTTGATCTTGTGCTCACAAAAGATAAGTTTTATCTTCATAATAAACATGCACCTGCTTTCCTTTTAAAAAATAAGTTGCTAAACAAATAAAAAGCAAATTGATACCCTTATAAAAAGGAGCCAATACAAGAAGTGTCTAGAAGTAGCTTTAGATGCATTGTTAAGAAATTTGTCAGTGTTGGCCACGTACATAGCACAGTTTAGAGTAGTGGGACTCTGTGTTTTCACCACCCATTTAAAAATAATTCTAGTTACCACATGAATTTATTGAGCATACACAGCATCATCAATGAACTACCGATTTAAAGGGGCCAGAATCAAGAATTGTTTTTTAAGTAGAACTTCAATGCCAAAAATCTGGAAATGCTATTCTTTGGATTCAAAGAGTGGGATTTGTGGGGTTTTTGTTTTCTTAAAAATCACTAATTTTGCGAGCATTGTCGATTCTCAGAGAGAGCAGAAAATCTGATCAAGTCTGGATTAGTTCTCTATTGCTGCACAACAAATTACTCCAAGATTTAGCGAGTTAAAATAACAGATGTTTGTTAACTCACAGTTTCTGTGGGTCAGGTATATGGAAGTGGCTACACCGCGTGGTTACTGACTTAGAATGTCTTATGAGATTGCAGTCACACTATCAACTAGGATTTCTATCATCTGAAGGCTTGATTGGGGCTGGAGGTTCAGCTTCCAAGACGGCTCCTTCTCATATGGCTGTTAGCAGGAAGCCTCAGTTCCTTGCTGGCTATTGGCAGGAGGCCTCAGTTTCTCACAATGTGAACCTTTCCACAGGACTTCTTGAGTGCCCTTATGATATGGCAGCTGGCTCTTCCCAGAGGGACTGATCTGAGAGAGAGTAAGGAAGAAGCCACACGGCCTTCTCCTTTGACACTCTATTTGCTAGAAGTTGCTAAATATAGCTCTCAATTAAGGGTAGGAGAACTAGACTCCACTTTTTGAAGGGATGAGTATCAAAGAAATTTGTGGACATATTGTAAAACCAACACAGGTTCTTTGGCATAAATTTCATTTTTTTATTGTGTATATTCCAAACAAAATAAGGATTTTTCACAATAAGGGTAGTTACTTACATTATTGGATTCTCAGAAGATAGTAGACAGGCCTCTTTATTGGTTATGGAGAGATTGAGTTCAGAGGCATAAGTAACTTCTTCTAGGTAAAGAAAAGTTCATTGTCCAAGTCCAGCCTTGAATCCAGATTTTCTGATGTATAATTCCATGTGCAATCAGATCACGTCTAAATAATGATAGCAAAAACAGGGCTCTTTGGCTATACTAAAGTTTACTTTTCCAAGTTCTGGCTACTTACATGATCTCAAACATCTGGATTTGAATTGGAAACATCTCATCAAAGATCCAGATGTTGCCTGGGCTGGCCCAGTGATGCAGCGGTTATGTTCGCACGTTCGGCTTGGGCGGCCTGGGGTTCGCCAGTTTGGATCCCAGGTGCAGACATGGCGCTGCTTGGCAAGCCATGCTGTGGTAGGTGTCCCACATATAAAGTAGAGGAAGATGGGCACGGATGTTAGCTCAGGGCCAGTCTTCCTCAGCAAAAACAGGAGGGTTGGCAGCAGATGTTAGCTCAGGGCTAATCTTCCTCAAAAAAAACCCAAAATACAGATGTTTCCAAATATAGGGGAAAAAAAGAGCTATCCAAACCCTTCAGTGAATGAGTAATTCTGCATGCTGAATGGCTATCCCATTAAAGTCTTAACTCTCCTCCCCGTTGTATATTATTCTAAGTGGAACATATATATTATATTTATATTTATATATTATATATATTATACATGTATATTTAAATATATATTATTTATGTATATATTTCTAATATAATCAAATGTTGAATTGGAAGTTTGGACTGAAGCCACAAGATATCCCAGATATCAGGTAGCAAACACGTGTGAGACAGGCACCAAGATGCAAATGCCAAAGGAAAATGTCTAGAAACGTATTGCACAACGTTTGTGCCCCTCTTCCAGTGTCCCCTTACCCAGGCTGTGGTTACGTCAGGGAGGACCTTATAAGGAAGATTTTAGAGTAAGGCACTCAACACCCCCAAAGCAAGGAGGAAATCCAATGGGACCGCTCAGGATTGTGAGTGTCCTCTGCAAGCAAAAAGCGCAAGGAACTGCTCCCTGGCTCCCAACTGTAAGACTTTACCTCAGAGAACCAGAAAAGTCACGGAGATTTCCTAAAATTTCATCCAGGAACAGTGAAATCGTTGTCCCACAGAACAAGTTTAAAGGGGTAGTGGGAAAAATAAAGCAGCTTTTATGGTTAGCTACTCCTTGTGCATACTCTGTGGTTAACATCAGCCTCCCTGAAAATATATCACAGACTTTCCTGCCTTTTAAACATTGCAAGATGAGTCATTAAGAAAGGGTTGTCAGTTTCAATGTTATCATGATTAATGCGATAATGAAAGAAACTTGGACTTGTACACCACAACGTTTTCAAAGAAATCAAATATAACAGTGTCCTCAAGGGTTGCAGAGACGTATGGGGGTATATACCCCAAACTCGTAATTCTTATCAATTTTTTTCCAATTTTCCTGCCGTCTGATGGGTTGCTATATTGTCAGTTGTTGCTTCTCACTGTTTTCTGTGTGCATTTCTATTTTATCCCCTCTCTTCTTTTAATTGATAGTTGATGGGGAGACAAACTTGTTGGACTTGTGAATTACATGAGATCAAATAGGACCATGAACTGTTTTTGGCTTGCTCGCCGCAGTTCTCCATAGAGAAAGTTGATGGAGAGCTGACTTGTGGATGAAGGAGTTCTGATTCAGCTTATGTATCAGGTGAACGACAGAGGCGTGCACACATTAGGTATTCACTGATACGATTTGTTGAATAAATTTGTCTTCATTTTAGCAGGACTTTTCTCTACATATTTTTCATTAATTAATTGATTCATCAAGTGTATATTGAGTGCCTACTATGTGTCAGATGCTGAGCTTGGATGAGTTAACGCTGGCGTGGATTGAGTTACTCAGTCAACAGCTTCCATTCAAGTTCCTGGGCTCAGTCCTAAACCGTGTGCTCTGTAACTTGGATCAAGAAATGGATTTTCCCTGTCTTTTGAGAATGGCAAATCTCACGTGCCATTTAAACAGATGAAGAAGCAATGGATTCAGCACCGCATGAGGAATGAATTCTAATCCCACAAACGGCAGAGAATTTGCTGTGTGGCCTGTTAGTAAGAAAACTGAACACTTTAATGTGAGGTTTTAATTGTTCTGATTGCTGTAATAACTATCTTCATATTGTACTTTCACAACAACCTTCTGAATGAGGTAACACAACCACTCTGAACACTGTTACAAGTGAGGTTAAGGATCCTAATGGCCCAAAGCTAGTGACCAAGTCGTTGCTAAGCCCATCTGTATTCTCTGAAATCCAGTCTCTTCTCTCGACATCACTTCTTTGTACCTTAATTTCTGCTTATGTAGTATTGGGCTGATTTTGATGCAATGTGGATTAGGTATTTGGAGATGCGATTGGACATCCTTATAGCCAAATGGGTTTCCCAGAGCCTGAAATGTGTCATCAGTGCCTCTGTTTTGGAGCCTATGTATTTCTGACCTTCTGCTCTGCTTAATAAAAGAGTCAAGATACCAGAAATGGCACTGGCATTCAGGAATGGTTTTCACGCATTGAGTCCTTGGCATAGGTCCCTGGCAGCAAACCTCTGCCCTTCATATGCCAGGAAACTGAGGGAAAAGTCTGCTGCCAAAGGCTACATGCTTTAGGAAGAGTTATACCTCACCACCAGGTCCTTGTAGATGCCTCCGCTGAGGCAATGGGCAAGGACTGAAGCTGGTAAAGGCCCAACGGGTACTAACTCCTGCAGCTTCAGATACCCCCAGCCTCAACGGCAGAGCAAAGCCACAAGAAAAAGAGAGAATTTGCCAAATAAACTGGGGTACATCCAGACAATGGGATATTGTTCAGCACTGAAAAGGAATGAGCTATCAAGCCATGAAAAGACACGGAGGAAACTTAATTGTGTATTACCACGTGAAAGAAGCCAATCTGAAAAGGCAACATACTGTATGATTCCAACTCTATGACATTCTGGAAAAGGCAAAACTATGGGGACAGTAAAAAGATCAGTGGTTGCCAGGGCTTGGAGGGGAGAAAGGATGAATGGGCAGCACGCAGAGGATTTTTTAGGACAGGGAAAATATTATGTACGATACTATAATGGTGAATACATGTCATCATACTTTTTCCAAACCCATAGAATGCACAGTACCAAGAGTGAATGGTAATGTAAACTATAGACGTGTGGACTATGGCGATACTGATGTGTCAATGTAGGTTCATCAACTGTAACAAATGTACCGCTCTTCCCTCTGGTGAGGGATATTGATAATGGGGGAGGCTATGCACATGTAGGGGCAGGGGATAGGTGGAAAACCTCTGTACCTTCCTCTCAATTTTGCTGTGAACCTAAAATTGCTCTATAAATATGAAGTCTTTAAAAAGAGAGAGAGAGAGAATTTGCCTGCCCTAATGGTGTACTCTCTTCCAGAGGCTTGGATTCTACCTAGGGAGCTGTTAGGCTCCCCTTTCTGGTCAGCGTGGGGAAGCCAGTGATGAGCAAGCCACTGAGGCTGAAACACGTTTAGGGTTTGCAGCCAATTCCAGCATTTCCCTCATTGCACGTATTGTGTCGGGACAATGGTCTGATGAAATGTTTCCTAATTTCATTGTGGACTTCCTCTCTAATGAGTCCCTTTCTCCCAGCTCTAAATAAAGAAGATGCTAAAAACGTGATAGACACTACAGATGGGTCACCCACATCTGGGCTTTTCATTTTAGAAGGAGGGTATGGGGGCAGGGAGGACAGTTAAGCAAGACGTAGCTGGCTTTTCTTATAAAAGGGGTGAGCAGAAGAAGGAGGAGTAAAGAGATGAGGGAATGAGACCGAATCATCCACCATTGTTATCGAATGACAGACATATCCATTGGGACTAATTATGATAATGGTCCCAGTCCATAATGGACTCAGAGCTTGAGTGCTCCTCTCTATGCCAAGTTCCCAAATTTGGACACCTGGATTGCACCTATGAAGTTGGCATTTACCAAAGAATCCATGTGCAGATGGATATTTGCATGTGAAAACCGGGTAATTGTGTATATGTGAGCAGGAGCTTCTGTGCACAATTATCAGCCTCTCCTCGAGCTGTTGGGAGGAGCTTCTGGTCCTTTGAAAAACTGGCCTGTAATTTGCTGGTGCAGATTTGAATTCTGTGCATGTATGAGACACGTGCCCAGGTTTCAGAGTAGCTCTGATGAGTCATTATGTATGTGTTGGCTATCTATGATGTAAGTAAGAGCTCAGAACTGAACCATCAAATGGACCTGGATTCAAATTCCAGCCCCACTACAGCATTCACTGATGCAAATTGGTGGGAGAGAGTGGAGTCTGTTTGAGGAGCTGCAAATAACTAAATACGCTTGAGCATTGGGTCTGCATGGTATTGTAGCAGAATCATGTAGGTCTCTAAGGAAACTGAGAGTTGGAGGAGTGAAGTTAAATTTGTGGCAGAAGAGAATTTGAACCAGGACTGTCACTTTGAACAATTTTATTCTCTGCCATCTCTCAAGGGTGCTCAGTGAGCACTTGGTGAATGAAGATTGGACCCAAAGGACAAAAATGTCCATCTGTTCATCATTCTTCTACAGAAGAGTTTCCCTCTTTTATTTGTGAGTCACCCTGGGTCCGGGGGAGAAGAAATCTTCAAGCCCAGCAAGAGAGGCATATGTACAATTTCCACAGTCAGCACTTCCTGTGGTCAGCATTGAGGATCACAAAAGCCATGAGATGCCAGATGGAGTCTGTCAGTCTCCATGCTAGACTTGACGGTGCCTTTGGCTGACCCCTTTGCCTTGAGTGCTCCTGTCTTTCTCTTTATTTATATGTGTTTCATGCCTTCTTCAAGCTCCGATCAAGGTGCACCTCTAACTATAAAAACTACTCCATGAGAGAGGTTTAGTCTTATCCCTGCTAAATGGATGAGGAGCTGAATTCAAGAGGTAAAGCAACTAATCAAGGATCATAGATCCTGTAAGTGACTGAGCTGTGATTTGAACACTTGAAGACTGTCTCCAAAAATCAGTGTTCCTAAGCATTACACCATGCAGCTGCTCAATTAGAATAGTCTCTCTTTTATACTAAAAAAAAAAAAAAAAAGTTCTAAGATCCCTCTGTAGTCTTAGAACCTGTTGTGGAGCTAGACACTCAATGCACTCAGTGAATTTTCCGTGAAGAAGATGAGGAGTTTGTTCTGGCCCTGGACAGATCAGTTCCAGCCTCCGGTTTAAGGTGCATTTTGACGGCTTTATAACATTACCAGAGGCATATAGTCACCACCCGGGAGGGATGGCGGAGTGTGGGCCTTACTACATTTTTATGCCACCAGTTGGCTTCAGATAATCTACCAGCCAAAAGCTGTTCTTGTCAGAGTTGCAGCAAGACCCAAGGGGAAAGAAATATTATTCATGTCGTGGGATAAGAGATGTTGCAGAACAACACGTGCTGTGGGTAATTTTGGTGGAACTCCACCACGTATTTTCTATTGCAGCTCTGGGGTTTCTCCTAAAACCCTACTCAGCTCCCTGTGGTCTCTTTTCTCCTCTCTGCAGCAGGCTCCAGGAAATCAATCCACTTCCCTCCCTTCAGAAGCTGCCACCGTCCTTTAGAGTTTGTTTCCTTAATACCCTCCAAAGACAAACAAGAAAGACCATTCTGTTTTTAAGCTTTTTACTGCTGATCACAAAGGGAAAATAGCAGCAGAAAAATACCAAAGGTGGAGAAGCAGTAAATAGTTCAGCATTTTACAGAGTCCTTATTGTCTCGATCCCTTGTATATAGTTTCAAGCTCCCTCTAGGATCGTGAATGGAAGCTTCCAAGGTATTCTGTCCTCTTCCGAAGGTGGAGCTCACTGAATCTTCCCATTGTCTTCTGATTTCTCCTTTAGCCACGTTATAGAGGCCATTTCCTTCATGCGATTCACTTCCAGCCTGTCTTTTGGCTTTCAGTAGGTATTTGACTTTTCTGAAGACCTCTAGAAAGAGTTACGATGACTGGTTTAATTGACTGTTACCTCTCTGGGTCTTTTCCGGTACTCACATAAGGCCCCAGAGGCAGGAACCATCCTTCTGCTCTTCCGTCTCCCTGTTTATTGATGGGTTTATTGCCCAGAGCCTAGCTTGTTGTCTACACAAACAATGTAGAGATAATTTATGGCTTGACTTGGGGCTTTACCATTGAAAGACATCTAATTCTCTGGTGATAAATTTTCCACTTTTATCCTTATCGTGAACCAAGGACCTTTAGGGAGATGTATATTTGTACTTAAAAATCATCTAATAGATGTTAGCAAATACAAGAATAGGCAAGTGGGTTGAGCCAGCCTGGCTGGGGAGAATGTCTGCTTGGAAGTGGTTTAAGAGGATGTGCCGTCTTGAGTAACAAAATAAGGAATTTCTGGAGTCAAAGGAGACCTGAAGATGGATGTGGAGGTGCAGAATGAGGACATCCAAATGTGCTTATTGTATTTACATAGTTCAATGTACTTTGATGATTTGGTGCCAGAAAAGCAGAGAGACACAGCTGGGAAGAGGCAAGAAAGAAGAAAGTAAGATCAGAGGATTGGGGGAAGGGGCAGCCAGATCTGAGAGGCAAGATTAGAGACCAGGCATCATACATGCGTTGGGAAAGTCAGGATTTACTGAGACGAGAGAGGGGAAATGATTCAAGTATGATCAGAGACTGAAAGCATGTCAAGTGAAAGCCAAGAGCTGTGTGAAGCAAATAAGGAATATCAACCCCCAGATTTGCTCTCCCTTCAGTATGGGTGGCCTCTTCCTTCTCTTGTCTGCACTTCCTCAGGCAGTTGTGAATGATGAGGCCACCCAACAGAGGCAATAAGTCCCTGAAACCTCGGTATTGTTACACTCTTTTTCCAGCTAGGCAATTCCTTCATGATACAGGGCAGAGGGTTGTAGGAACTGTTCCCAGCAGACCACCATGAGCTTTTCATGGGAGAAGATACTAGGAAAGATAAAAGACTTAGAGCAGATTATGATAATGATCATCATCATTTTGGCAATCATGGAGGATTGCACATATAAGACACTAAAAATCTTATGGCGTTGGTGATTCATATTTATGGGAATCTGGCATGGATTCAGAAGACAGTGCTTCTGGGCATTTAGCAGTCAATCCTTAGACTGTAATTTCAACAATTTAAAATATATGCCCACTATAAAATGACATGTCAAGTATATAGTAACTGGAATAGTAATAATAATAAATAATAATAATAATGATAATGATTATTATAATTTGAATGTGAATTTCTTATAGTCATCTGCTTAGCATGGGGTCTTTAGTCAAGGAAAGGCGTTAACATCCTCAGCTATACAGATGATAATGTAGTAATGCAGTTCCACAAAAACCACTTTGTAGATTTATCATTAGTTACATTAGATGTCCATAAGTATATATAAAACTAGTTAAGTATTTCTCCCATGCCCTTCTCCTTAAAATAGCCCATATTTTAGGTTGGTCCAGTTCTGCCTCATTATGATCAGCATCTTGCCCAGGGTTCTCAGGGAATTTTGATGATTGGTCTAACATCTCCTGGTCCTCTCCTTAGCCAGTCTCCTTTTCAACCTGAAGGCTCCGTCCCTTATTTCAAGCTCCAGATTAGTCTCTATGTTGCTATGGGTCTCTCAGACCTCATTACTTGCTTTGGATGGGTTATCTAGCTCTGACTGGCTGTCAGACTCTCCTCCCTGAGTATTTCCACTTAGGATCCCTAGACCTTTATCTCAGAATACTCTCTCTTAATACCCTTCTAGCTGAATCGAAGAACTGGGAGCTTAGTTCTCTCTGAGCAAGATGGTCTCTGACATTGGATCCTGTGGGGAGGTCCATGGAAGTTGTTTTTAAAAAAATTTATTTTAGAAAAGTATGGTATGTATATAGTTTAAAATCCAAATATTACTCTTACTGTTGTTAATTAGACTCAACCTTACCCTCCACTCTCAATTCTGGATACCGCAAGGCAAACACGTTCCACTCTTTCAGATGTTTCTTCTGTATTTTAAGTAATATATGTTTATTCCTCTATTTTATGATTTTCAACTTTTTCTACCACCTATTGACTCTCTTCTATTAAAAATAATTATTTAGCTTTTTTCTCTCCACTCACCACATATACATACATTCTATCCCTCCTCTCATACTCCTAATTTAATTATATATCAGATATCCACTACTGCATAACAAGTTACTCTAGAAGTTAGTGGCATAATATAATAAACATTTATTCTCTCAGTTTTTGTGGGTCAGGAATGTGGGGTTCCTGGAGCTGAATGATCTGATTTCCAAGTCACTCATAGGGATGGCCAATTGGTGTGGGTTGTTGGCCAGAGGCCTCAGTTCTTCCCTATTGGGGCCTTTCTACAGGTTGCTGGAATGTCCTTATGACATGACAAGTGGCTTTCCCAAGAGTGAGAAATCCAAGAAAGTGTGAGCAGAAGCTCCAATGTTTTTTGTGACCTAGTCTCAGAAGTCACAAGCCATTGCTTCTAGTATCTTCTATTTATTATAAGCGAATCACAAAAGGGGAGATGATTAGGCCTTTTGGGAGAAGGAATGTCAAAGAATTTGTGGATATATTTTTAAAACCACCAAAAATTCTTTACAATTTTTGATTAAATAATATTATTTGATTATATTACTATGGCTATTGTGTTAGTTTTGTATTGCTGTTGTCAAAAGTTACCACAAAATTAGTGGCTTAAAACAATGCAAATTTACTATCTCACAGTTCTGGAAGTCAGAAGTCTGAAATGAGTCCTCCTGGGCTAAAAGTGTTGGCAAGGCTGCCTTCCTTCTGGAGGCTCTATGAAAGAATGTTTCTTGCCTTTTCTAGCTTTTAAAAGCTGCCTGCAGTTCTCAGCTGGGAGACCCTTTCCGTCTTCAAAGCCAGCAATGGTGGGTTGAGTCTTTCTCACGTTGCGTCACTGACCTCTGCTTCCCTCATCATATCTCTTCTGTGACTCTGACTCTGGCCCGTCTGCCTCCCTCTCACGCTTGTGATTACCTTGGGCTCAGCTGGATCCTCCAGGATAATCTCCCCATCTTAAAACTAACTTAATCTCATCTGCGACTTCCTTTTGCCATGCAGATAACATTCACAGGCTCCAAGGCTTACGACATGAACATCTTTGGTGGCCATTATTCTGCTTACTACAACCAGGTAAATATTGCTCACTATATTATACTATCCTGTATGTTATAGTGAATCATAATTATATCTCCTTTTTATACAACTTTTAAGTCTCTTTGGAGCTAATAATTGCCTCTTTTTTTCTGTATTTGCTTATTTTTTTAAGTATCTATTATTACTTCATGCCTAAACTGTCTGATAAAGCTGATAATCTTCTCTTAATTTCTAAACATGTCAACTTTTCTCGTAGCTTCATCTTTCTTTCCTTGGTACCTCTCTCCAAGAGCACTCTGTCTTCTCCAATTTGGAGTCTTGCTCTTTTGGGATACAGCATAGATATTTTCTTGGGACTTTCCTTCACTATCACCCTAGGACTTTCCCCCCTCTTTTCTGTTTTAGAGTCTCTGTTTCCAGGATTCTGTGGCTTCTTCTTCTTTGGTTTACTCTTCCATTTTACTGAATCACATTGCTCAGCGGCCTCTTGAGCAAGAGTACACACAGGGGTGCCAGAAGTTCTCCAACTGTCACTCCAGAGCACTGTGCCCTGAGAGACTGGCATTTATGGAGACGTCATCACTAGGCTCCTTGCCTTCTGGCTTCCGGTTGATTTTGGTCAATGGGAGGTATGGAAGTTGAGTGGGAGAAAAAGGAAGTAGATGTATTTGGTGCCCAGCTCGTTCCTTGGTGGTGGCCACAGCTTCCATCAGGTGGTTGTCTCCTATAGCTGCAGCTGTCTCTGCAGGGTCAGGAACCGCTCCCTCCCTTTGTGCCTTCAGCGCTTGGCTTTGCAACAGCTCCCTGCTCCTGCCAGCTTCAGGGTACTTCACCCTTCCTGGTTGGATTCCCTTAACCCTGACCACACATTTGTAAATAGTCAGGGCCAGCCCAGTGGCGCAGTGGTTAAGTGCACACATTCTGCTTCTTGGCAGCCTGGGGTTTGCTGATTTGGATCCTGGGTGTGGACATGGCACCGCTTGGCTAAAAGCCATGCTGTGGTAGGTATCCCACATATAAAGTAGAGGAAGATGGGCATGGATGTTAGCTCAGGGCCAGTCTTCCTCAGCAAAAAGGCAAGGATTGGCAGTAGTTAGCTCAGGGCTAATCTCAAAAAGAAAAAATGTAAATAATTAAACTCTCCTCAATTTGAATAAGCCCTCTGTTTCCTGCCCACGCTGACTGACACGGGAAGTAAATTTTTGATCCATTGCATATGTGAAAATGTCTTTGTTCTACTCCACTCTTGGGTATAGAATTTTAGGTTGAAAATCATTTTCCCTTAGCAGTTAAGAGATGTTATTCTGTCTTCCAGCTTTCAGTATCACTTTTGATGACTCTAGGGTGACCCTGATACCTGATCTTTGTATGTGACTTGGTTTTGCTCTCAAGAACTCTTGGGTGTCTTCTTTTTATCCCAGTTCAAAAATCTCATGATGATGTGCCTTGATATATGTTTTATTTTATTTCATTCATAGTGCTGTACACTCAGTGGCCCCTTTCAATCTGGAAAGTTCTGGGAAATCTCATTCTGTTATTCCTTTGATATTTCTTTCAGCCTTTTATATTCAGTTCTCTTATTTTTGAAACTCCTTTTAAAGGAGACGAATCTCGTGGACAGGTATGTTAATTATCCTAAGTTTTCTCCCCTGTTTTCAATTCTTTTTTGTTTGGCTTTCCAAGAGACTTTACTATTGAACCCATTTAGTTTTTATTTGCCTATCATAGATATTTTTAACTATTTTATTGAGGTCATATTAGTTTATAACATTGTGTAATTTCAGGTGTACATTATTATATGTCAGTTTCTGTATAGACTGCATCTTGCTCACCCCCAATGTCTAGTTTTTATCTTTCGCCATACATATGTGTCCCTTTGCCCCTTTCACCTACCTCCCCACCTCCTTCCCCTCTGGTAAAACTAATCTATTCTCCTTATCTATGTGTTTATCTTCCACATATGAGTGAAATCATAGAGTGTTTATCTTCCTCTGTCTAGCTTTTTTCACTTAACATAATACCCTCAAGTTCCATCCAAGTTGTTGTAAATGGGATGTTTTGTCTTTTTGATGGCAGAGTAGCGTTCCATTGTGTATGTATGCCATATCTTCTTTATCCAATCATCACCTGATGGGTACTTCAGTTGCTTCCACTTCTTGGCTATTGTGAATAACGCTCAATGAACATGGGTTGCATAAATCTCTTTGTATTGCTGATTTCATGTTCTTTGGATAAATACTCAGTAGTAGGATAGCTGGATCATATGGTATTTCTAGTTTTAATTTTTTGAGAAATCTCCGTACTGTTTTCCACAGTGGCTGTACCAGTTTGCACTCCCACCAGCAGGGTTCGAGGGTTCTTTTTTCTCCACATCCTCTCCAACATTTGTTATTTCTTGTCTTGTTAATTACAGTCATTCTGACAAGCATAAGGTAGTATCTCATCATAGTTTTTATTTCCATTTCCCTAATAATTGGTGATGTTGAACATCTTTTCATGTACCTGTTGGCCATCCACATATCTTCTTTGGAAAATATCTGTCCATATTCTTTGCCCATTTTTTGATTAAGTTGTTCATTTTTTGTTGTTGAGTTTTGTATGTTCTTTATATAATTTGGAAATTAACCCCGTTGTCTGATAGATGATTTTCAAATATTTTATCCCAGTTATGTGTTGTCTTTTCATTTTGTTCATGGTTTCCTTTGTCTTGCAGAAGCCTTTTAGTCTCATGTAGACCCATTTGTTTATTTTTTCTTTTGTTTCCCTTGCCTGAGTAGACACATTATTCAAAAAGATGCTGCTAAGACTGATGTCAAAGAGTGTACTGCCTATATTTTATTCAAGAAATTTTATAGTTTCAGTTCTTACATTCGAGTCTTTAATACATTTTTAGTTAATTTTTGTGCACAAGGTAACATAACGATTTACATTCATTCTTTTGCATGTGACTGTGCAGTTTTCCCAAAACCGTATATTGAAGAGACTTTCTTTTCTCCGTTGTATGTTCTTGGCTCCTTTGTGAAAAATTAGTTGTCTGTAGATATGTGGTTTTATTTCTGGATTTTCAACTCTGTTCCATTCATTTCTGTGTCTGTTTTGTGCCAGTACCATGCCATTTTGATTACTACAGCTTTGTAATATATTTTGAAGTCAGAGACTGTGATGCCTTCAGGTTTTTTCCTTTTTCTCAGGATTGCTTTGGCTATTTGGGGTCTTTTCTTTCACATAAATTTTAGAATTCTTTGTTCTATTTCTGTGAAGAGAATCATTAGGATTCTGATTGGGATTGCATTGAATCTGTAGATTGCTTTAGGTAAAATGGACATTTTAACTATGTTTATTCTTCCAATCCATGAGGATGGAATATCTTTCTATTTCTTTATGTCTTCCTTGATTTCTTTCAGTAATGCTTTATAGTTTTCACCTCCTTGGTTAAATTTATTCCTAGATATTTTATTCCTTTTGCTGTGTTTCTAAATGGGATTGTATTCTTGACTTCTTTTTCTACTAGTTCATTATTAGTGTGTAGAAACGAAACTGATTTTTGTAGGTTGATTTGTACCCTGCAATTTTGCTCTAATGTTGATTATTTCTAATAGTTTTCTGGTAGATTCTTTAGAGCTTTCTATATATAGAAGCATGTCATTCACAGACAGCAAGAGTTTTACCTCTTCCTTTCTAATTTATATACCTTTTATTTCTTTTTCTTGCCTAATTGCTCTGGCCAAAATCTCTAGTACTATGTTGAATAAGAGTGGTGAGAGTGGGCACCTTTGTCTTGTTCCTGTTCCCAGAGGGATGGCTTTCAGTTTTTCACTATTAAGTATGATGTTGGCTGTGGGTTTGTCATATATGGCCTTTATTATGTTGAGGTACTTTCCTTCTATACTCATTTTGTTGAGAATTTTTGTCATAAATGGATGCTGGATCTTGTCAAATGCTTTTTCTGTGTCTATTGAGATGATCATGTAGTTTTTACTCCTCATTTTGTTAATGTGGCATATCACATTGACAGATTTGTGGATGTTGAACCATCCCTCTGTCCCTGATATAAATCCAACTTGGTTGTGGTGTATGATCCTTTTAATGTATTACTGTATTTAAGTTTTTAAATTTCCCTCCTTCTGATGAGTTTGGGCATTGTTCGTTCTTCTTTTTCTAGTTCTGATAGGTGTAGTTACTTATTTGAGGTTTTTCTTGTTTGTTGAGGTGGGCCTGTATTGCTATAAATTTCTCTCTTAGTACCACTTTTGCTGTATCCCATAAGAGTTGGTATGTTGTGTTTTCATTTTCATTTGTCTCCAGGTATTTTTTGACTTCTCTTTTGATTTCTTCATTGATCCAATTGTTGTTCAGTAGCATGTTGTTTAGTCTCCACATATTTGTGCTTGTCTCAGCTTTTTTCTTGTGGTTGATTTCTAGTTTAATAGCATTGTGGTCAGAAAAGATGCTTGATATGATTTCAATCTTCTTAAATTTGTTGAGGCTTGCCTTGTTTCTTAACATATGGTCTATCTTTGAGAATGTTCCGTGTGCACTTGAGAAGAATGTGTATTCTTCTGTTTTTGGATGAAATGTTCTATATATTTTTTTAAGTCCATCTGGTCTAGTATTTCATTTAAGGCCACTTTTTCCTTGTTGGCATGCTGTCTGGACAATCTATCCATTGATGTAAATAGGGTATTGAGATCCCCTACCATTCTTGTGTTGCTGTCATTTTCTCCCTTTAGGTCCATTAATAGTTACTTTCTATACTTTGGTGCTCCTGTGTTAGGTGCATATATATTCATAAGTGTTATGTCCTCTTGGTGGAATGTCCCTTTTATCATTATATACTACCCCTCTTTGTCTTTCGCTGTCTTTTTAATTTTGAAGTTTGCTTTGTCTGATATAAGTATGGCAACACCTGCTTTCTTTTGTTTGCCATTTGCTTGGAGTATCATCTTCCATCCCTTCACTCTAAGCCTGTGTTTGTCTTCAGAGATAAGATATGTTTCCTGGAGACAGTATATTGTTGGGGCCTGTTTTTTAATCCATCAAGCCACTCTGTGTCTTTTGGTTGGAGAATTCAATCCATTTACATTTAGAGTGATTATTGATATATGAGGGCATAATGCTGCCATTTTATCTCTTGTCTTCTGGTTGTTCTATATTTCCATTATGTCTTTTCTCTTGTGTTTCTGACTGCCATTTCAGTTCAGTGATTTTCTGTGATGGTTTTCTCAGTTTTCACTTTATTTATGATTTGTGGCTCTACTCTGATCTTTTTGTTTAGTAGTTACCATGAGGTTTGTAATAAAGGTCTCATAGATGAGATAGTCCATTTTCTGATAGCCTCTTGTCTCCATTAGTCTAAGCAGGTTCTATCACTTTTCTCTTCCCCTTCTGAGTTATTGTTGTCACAAATTATCTTTTTTTGTGTTGTGAGTTTGTGACTAAATTGAAGTGTTTATTGTTATTTTTGATGCTTTCTTTCTCTTTATCTTTTATGTTATAATTAAGTGTTTGCTAAGCTGTTCTGATAGAGAGCTGCAATTTGCTGATTCTGTCTGTCTATTTATCTCCTTGCTCAAAGCTTTGTAAACCTTTGACTTTTTGTTTCAGGTATCAAGGCTCAGTTCATAATTTCTTGTAAGGCAGGTCTAGTGGCATTAAACTTCCTCAGTTTTTGTTTATCTGGGAAAGCTTTTATTTCTCCTTTGTATCTGAAGGTTAATTTCGCTGGATAGAGTATTCTTGGCAGAAAGTTTCTGTCCCTCAGCATTCCACTCTCCCCTAGCCTGTAAGATTTCTGCTGAGAAATCTGCTGAAAGTCTGATGGGGCTTACTTTGTAGGTTAATTTCTTCTGCCTGCTGCAGTTAAATTTTTTTCTTTGTTATTGACTTTTGCCAGTTGTAATAACATATGCTTTGGTGGAGGTCTTTTTGCATTGATGTAATTAGGAGTTCTATTGGCTTTGTGTGCTGGTAAGTCCAGTTCTTTCCCCAGGGTTGGGATGTTCTCGGCTATTATTTCTTTGAACAAGCTCTATGTTCCTTTTTCCCTCTTTTCTCTCCCTTGACTATCTATAATCCTTATGTTGCTTTCCCTAATGAAGTCAAATAATTCTTGAAGAATTTCTTCATTTTTGAAAAATCTTAGTTCTTTCTCCTCCTCCACCTGAAGCATTTCTATATTTCTATCCTCTAATTCACTAATTCTGTCCTCCATAATGTCAGCTCTATTTTTTATGGTTTCTAGATTATTTTTTATCTCACTAATTGTGTTCTTTATATCCAGAATTTCTGTTTGGCTTTTTTTTTTTTTTTAAGAGCTTCAATCTCTTTGATGAAGTGTTCCTTCTGCTCATTAATTTTATTCCTGAGCTCATTGAACTGTCTTTCTTAGATTTCTTGTAACTTATTGAGTTTCTTTATGAGGACTATTGTGAATTTTCTGTCATTTAGATTGTAAACTTCTGTGACTTCAGGATTGGTTTCTGTAGACTTGTCATTTTCCTTCTCCTCTGAAGTGTTACTGTAGTTCCTCATTGTTTGATGAATTGATCCTTTTCTGGCACATTTGTGGTAGTATCAGGTCATAGATTTCACCTGCCACCACTGGGGGCAAGGGCAGGTGCTGTGTTTTCTCCTTTTTTTTTTTTTTTTTGGTGAGGAAGATTGGCCCTGAGCTAACATCTGTGCCAGTCTTCCTCTATTTTCTATATAGGTTGCTGCCATAACATGGCTTGATGAGTGGTGTAATTTCATGCTTGGGGTTAGAACATGTGAACCTGGGCTGCCAAAGCAGAGTGCACTGAAAACCACTATACATCAGGCCAGCCCCAGAAGCTGTGTTTTCTGATCCTGCCCTGTCTGCTGTAGTTGTGCCAGTAGGGCTGCTCTGTGTTTGTGTGAGCTGGCTGCAGCTGCTTGGCAGGTTGCACTCGTGTGGGTGGTGCCTCTGCACTTGGCATGTGATTGGTTGAGCTGCTGCACTGGGTGGGAGAGCCCTTTCTTTCATGTAGGCTGGTGCTGTGCTCATGATCATGGGCGCTTATGCAGGAGCTGAGCTGCCACCACTTGGTGGGGAGCATTCCCACAGGCAGGGCTGCTACAGCACAGTGGGTGCTTCAGCAGGCTGGGCTACCACTCCAAAAGTCTTTGTGTGAGGGCTGGGCTGCCGCCACCTCCACTTACAGTCATTCCGGGCTGTTGTGTGAGGATCTGAGAACCGGATCACTGCCACTGGGGAAGGAGAGGAGTGCTTTCACCTGGTTCCACTGCTTCCCAGGGATCCAGTCCACACACCTTCAGATGTATGGGTACATAGATCTCACAGGCATCCTGTTGTGTTTGCCGTGATGTTGATGTCACTCTTGCCTGTCACATTTTTATACTTTCCTATTTTTCTTTCATAGATGCAACATACTTTATATTGTCTCCTTTTGTCTTTCATGGTTGGGACTTTCCTCAAATATTTGGTCGTTCAGATTTGTCATCTTATGTCTAATAAGGAAATACTAGATCTTTGATAGAAAGCTCTCTTTGCTTGAGTGGGCCTTGTTAACTGTTGGGTTTCACTCTGGGCAATCAACGAATGTCAGTCTTTGTAGATCTTTTCTCTCAGCCTAGTCAGTTTCTTCAGAGAGGGATTCTCTAATCCAGGGCTGTCCAATGGAAACTGATGTGGTGATGGAAAGGTTCAATACCAGTGCTGTCCAATATGGTAGCCACTAGTGTGACTATTCAATACTGGCAATGTGGCTAGTACAGCTGAATAAGTGAATTTTTAATTTAATTTGATTTCACTTAATTTAAACTTAAATAGACACTTGTGATTAGTGGCTGCCATATTGGACAGCTCAACTCTATTCTACTGTAGCTGCCAGTCTTCTACCAGCCAAGCTGGAGGAAAAGTTGGAGATCTCACTGTTGAAGATGCAGACTTTCACCTAAATTTCCTTTTTGCAGTAAGGCTGTTGCTCTGTTCTCAGCTGTTTGGAGTTCAACCTCTGTAAACTTTCAGTTTTCTGAGGCAATTGGGGAGAGACAATCATCTGATTGCGTGAAGTAGGGGACAGAATCTGAGGATCTCAATGCTACTTACAGAGTTTTCCAATCAGTCCTCCTATTTTCTTTGCCTTCTGAAGGAAGTGTAACTTGAACATCTGAGTTTTTCCAGGATTCTTTAGGGGAAAACAGCTAGTTTTTGTGGCTTTCTCTGCTGCACATTTAAGTTTCAGCTTCCCTGGTCTGCTAAGTTAGCTGCAATCTACCTTTCAGCTCCCAAGTTTTGTTGACATCTTTTGTGTGCTGTCATCTCCTCTCCAAGTCTCTTTGGCCAGGTGAGTTTGAACTACTTTTTATTTCTTGCTAGTGTTTTAGTGAGGTTTCTGCAGGGAAAGGAGAAGAATGGGTGTGTCAGCACCTCCATGCCAGCAACTGATTACTCAGTTTCCACACTTACTTGGTCCAGCTCTTCTGCCAAAGGCATGGGATTGTTTATTTTCCCTACACTTGTTTTTGTGATCTTCTAAAATGGAAACTATTGTACTAGTTGCCATTACATTATTTATTTTAGCAAGTAGTGGGATATCTGGTGAGGTGGCCGGAATTGGTTGCTCTATTTTTACAGCACTATCCTCAGACTTCATCCATTGGCTCTAGTAGGGCAGTCTCAGGTATTTAACAGAAACATCTCAGTCTCACTCGTCTGCTCATACAATCATGGTTATAAAAATACCCTTCCTGGCTGCAGAAAACTGAATTGCTTCCAGGATTTTTTTCTCAGTTTTTTTTCTGAGATTCCCTAAGGGTGTTCACATGTGTCCAGAAATCAGTTCTGGTCATTTATGAATCCATTGCTGGCCAAGCCAGGACCACACAATAACCCCGAGCTGGAAACTTCCACTAGGGTGTTACTCTGCAGGAAGAATTGTTTTCCCACTGCTGGTGCAGCTAGAGGTACCACTGTTTGTGGAAACACACTCTACCTCTTCCCAAGGCAGAGGAACCGGGGTGTCTCCCCTAACATCAGTCACTTGTGGGAGGTGAGAGAAAAGTTCCAATGTTGGAGTACTTAGAACTGGAGGTTCTCAGACCTTTCTGTGTTACTACTTACCTCTGACCCTCGTATGGCTGACCTTTGACTTTCCAGCTCAAGTCCTAACAGACCTGCAGGGATGGGGATCCCATCAAGCAGTGATCCCCCCCCCCCCCCACTCTCAGTAGATCTTTGTTAATTCGTCCAAACAATATCTTTGTAGTAAAAGAGAGAACACTCCCTCCCCCAGCTTTACGTTATATCAGCAGCAGTTTCACAGTAAGACTGCCTGGACCCAACATAGTCTGACTCCATCAACTTACACTTACGCCTCCACTCCAGCATCCACTCTCCTCTCTAACACTCTGGCTGTTTACTGTGAGTTCCCTCTCCGAGACCCACTGCTCTCTCTTTCAACTCAACCTCCAACTGGGACAGCTACTGTTCATCACACATACTCCTATATTCCCGAAACCCAAGGGATATTATAGTTCAATCCACTTTTTCCTCCATGGATCTCCTTAGTAGATCCTATGTGGATGTCTAAGTATGAATAGGCGCAGAGGAGAACTGCACCCCCTACCCGCTCTGTCCTAACTCCTTTAGCTAGCCACGTCCCACTGGTAAGTCCAACTGAATGAGTGGGGGATAATTTTGTCCAAGGCAGTGGTCTCCAAAGTAAGTTTCACAAGATGGTGTGGGAATAACAAAATAGAATTTCTATTTTTTAAAATTTTATTTTATTGAGGTATAGTTGACATACAACATTATATTAGTTTCTGGTGTCCAACACAATGATTTGATATTTGCATATGTTGCAAAATGATCACCATCATAAGTCTAGTTAACCTCTGTCACCACACAGTTACCTAATTCTTTGTTCTTGTGATAAGAACTTTTAACATCTACTCTCAGCAACTTTCAAATATGCAATACAGGATTATTATTAACTATAGTCGGCTTGCTGCACGTTTCTACTTATTTTTTAACTTCATGCTTTAATTTTTTTATGCATGTTTTACATGCATATATAAGTGTTAGAATCCATGGTCAAACATTTTTTTCCTAATGGGGTATAGTCCCATTAAAGTAGGCAAATCAGTAGTGTCCACAATATGGACCTGGGGAACCCAGAGGCACGAGATGCCTCACTGTCTTAGTGTATTTAATAATTTACTTTTCAGAGTTCACTGTGGTACAGTTTTTGTGTGAATATTATGCCAGTTTACCCTTTATAATTAATCAATAAAGTGGCAAAACTTTTTTCCTTTTAACTTCAGGAAATTCACACCATGTTTGCCTACCAAGAATTTTAAGTCCATATGACAACATTAAAATTTAAAACATACAACATTTGAACTTAGGTTATTAATATTGTTATTACCTAAAGCTTGTTGCCCATGTTGAGGTAAATTCTCAGTGTTTTTTAGACACTGAAACAACTGTTTCCTTTACGTTTCTTTACAATGGCTGTATGGTTAATTGCTTTCAGCTGCAGAAAGCCTGGACTGTTTGTAGGTTCCTCTTTGAGTTAGAGCTTCAAAAATTTGAGAAAACCCTGACAAATGAACCCATTCATCATGGTAAACTGAACTGTATTTATCCATATCCAGGTCCATTTATGTGTTGTTGGTGGAGGTTGCTGCTGACTTACCAGACTTTGGGCCTGGCTTACCCAGAAGGACTCATGAGAGGCCATGTTGAAGTGTCAAGAAATGAAACAAGAAACAGCACAAGCCCTGAGCTACGGTATCAGTGTGGCAGGAGAATGTGTGTGTGGAGAGAATGGCAAGGGTTTGACTTTGCTAGTTACATAATATCTCAAGATCAGTGTCTTGCGTGCCATCGAGGACTAAATTCAGGGTTTCTGCTGTCTAGAAGCAGTGTGTTCCATTCCTTACCAGCCTCCAAGATGGCCCCCAAGGATCCCCACCTCCTGAAACTCACACCTTGTGTGATGTCCCCTCCCACACTGGACTGGGGGTAGTCTGTGTGACCAACAGAATATAGCAAAAGTTTGATGGTGTGTCACTTCCAAGATTAGGTTCTAAAAGACACTGTGGCTTTTTTGGGGGGTCACTCTCCCTCATTTTATTTCTCTCTTGGACCATCTGCTCCAGGGGAACCAGGCTGCTATGTCACGAGCAGCCTGGTGCAGGAGCTGTGCCGTGTACATGGAATACGGAAGTAAGGCACAAGGCCTCTTTGTAAAATAATTCAGTCTTGTGAGAGAGATGGAATGTTCTTAAGCAAATGTAGCGCACTGTACTAGGTACTATAGCAGTGGAATGGGTAAAGCATCCATGGAGTCTCATGGAGGCCATCTTTGTTTCAGATTTGGCTCACTGAAAAATTGCCCTTGTAACTGGAGAAGAAAAAAATAGATGCCCTTGAGGCAAATTGGAGAAAAGGAAGAGGAAGGGGATCCTTTCACGCAGAGACCTGGGTATATAAAGGCAGGGAATTGGGTTCAATAAGTATTTTTTGAAAAAAAAAAGGAATTTATTGGAACTTTCTCTCAGGGACACTACTAAAAAATAAAAAATGTGTGAGAGAAAATGTCTGTCCCCTGAAATCATACACCTTTCCAAGACTTGAAGCTATGAAATCACTTGAAACTCTTAGACTGATACTGTTCAGTATGGTAGCTGCTAGACACATGTGGCTATTCTGTTGTTAAAATGTGACTAGTTCGAGTTGAATGTGTCATAAGTGTAAAATACACACCCAAATTTGAAGGTTTAACTGAAAAAAAGGTGAACTATCATATTAGTAACTTTTTACATCGATTACATCTTGAAATGATATTTTCAATAGAACACTTTATTAAAATTGATTTCACATGTTTCTTTTCACTTTCTTAAAGGGACTCCTAAGTTTAAGATTGTCTCTGTGGTCTGTCTTTGTGGCTCACGTTCTCTCTCTCTTGGACAGTTGGTTTGGAGGCTGTTGCTGCAATAGCCCAAGAGAGCCCCTGGCATCTGCCCTGTGGATGAGAAAAAGGAATGGGGTCAAGAGATGCTGCGAGGACCACAGCCAGTGTGCTTTCCTGTGCACTCACTCTGTGCTGACAGCATCTAGCATGTGGCGGGGGAAAGCTTAGCTGGAGCGGAGGTGATGCTAGGGTTTGGAATCCAGAGGAGGGTTCTGTTTTTGCTGAGCACCCTATGACATGTGGTGTTGACATAATTCTTGATGAATAGTGTAAGATAATGCTTTAATTACACCCTTTCCCCATCTGAAGATTTTTACTTCAGAATTCTCTGGTACATCTGCTTCCCTTTTGCTTCTAATATTATAGCATGGATTGCAGGCAAAAGAGGGACAATGCTAAGAGAAAGGGGAGGGATACACATACCTGACAATAGAGAGAAGGTCTGTCTTACCTCTGTCGAGGAGTTGAGTCTGGTTCTGGATGCATTCTGACTGCTCACTGGAGGGCCTGAAAGTTTGGGTCCTTGCTAGGTAAATTTGGGGGCAACCCATACCTTTTTGACTGGTGAGTGACCAGAACTTGGCTTTATTGGACTGGAAGAGACAATAAGAGCTTCCTAGGCCTGAAGACTCAATCCACTGGCTTATACCCTCAGGGATTGACAAGGTCAATTGTTGGAGGTCATCCGGGCTATGGACCAGACTCTGCAATGGGGCCTTGATTCTATTCCAATCTCTGGCACAATTTGCTGTGGGACCTTGCCAAAACATCTCTCTGTGTCTTTATATCCTTATTGGTTAACCAATTTCCTGCTCTGAATAGCCAGAGTGCTCTGTAGATTTACTTCAGAACATTTTTAAGTGCAGTGTCAATAGAATATTGTGCTTTTTCAGGTGGAGAACACTTTGAAGGAGAATAATTGATGGTATTCCAGGACCTTTCTGTGAAACTGAAATATTAATAGAGAAGGACATCACCCAATTCTGGGAATGTTGCAGGGAGTGAAAATGAACTCCAGATCACAGGACCACTCTTGCCCCCTCTGGGTTACGCCAGACAGTTAAAGAATATGAGCCTGCATGGGTGGGCTATCTCTCCTAAGGTAAAGACATTATGTGGGGAATAACTGTTTTAGTTTGCCATAACGAAGTATCCCAAGTTGGGTGGTTTAAACCAGAGAAGTTTATTGCCTCGCAGTCCTGGAGGCTACAAGTCTGACATCAACAGATCAGCAGGGTTGGTTCCTTCCAGGGCTGTGAGGGAGAATCTGTTCCCTGCCTCTGTCCCAGCTTCTGGTGGGTCGGTCTTCCTTGGCTTGTAAACGCATCACCCAGATCTCTGCCTTCATCTTCACGTGAGGTTCTCCAGGTGTGGATGATGTGTCTATGTCCAAATTTCCCCTTTTTATAAAACACCAGTCATACTGGATTAGGACCCACCCTAGTGACCTCATTTTAACTTGATTACCTTTGTAAAGACCCCATCTCCAAATAAGGCCACATTCTGAGGTACTAAGGGTTAGGACTTGAACATCCAAATTTTGAGGGGCACTCAGTTTAACCCATAACAAAGTCTACTCAAGGTAAGTGTTGACATTTTCCGCCTTATGTTATTTTTATGTACATGTGGTGGGTTTGATTGGGTAACTTCCCTTTGTGGCAGTGTAGATGTGAACTGATCTTACTTTTCTATAACCTCTACCATTTGTGTTTTTTCAAATATCCCTTCCTCTCTGGGTCCTGGTTCCTTACGCACATCCTACTGTGAGTCCACAACATTTTATTCAGGAAAATGGCCTCAGCTGGACTCTGTTTCTGGCCGTATGGTGGGTATGGTAGATACTCTACAGGACCCTCCTAAGCAGACAACTACAATGTTGATTTAAAAAAAAAAAAAGAAATGTCTTTTTAAATGCACTACTGAGCTGGAATAAAAGTAAGAAATCATCAGAGTTTTTATTTGTTTATTTATTTTGGTGAGGAACATTGGCCCTGAGCTAACATCTGTTGCCAATCCTCCTCTTTTTGCTTGAGGAAGATTGTTGCTGAGCTAACATCTGTGCCAGTCCTCCTCTATTTTGTATGTGGGGTGCCCCCACAGCATGGCTTGATGAATGGTGTGTAGGTGCATGTCCAGAATCTGAACCTGCAAACCCCAGGTCACTGAAGTGGAGCGTGCAAACTTAACCACTATGCTACCAGGCCAGCCCCAGAGTTTTCTTTTTAAATAAGCTTTTTTATTTTGGGATAATTTTAGATTTACAGAAACATTGCAAAAATAGTAAAGATTTCCAGTTTCAGTGTTCCCCAAGGTTATCATCTTACATTCTTGTGGTACATTTGTTAAAACTAATGTAATAACATCGGTACGTCACTATTAGCTCAACTCCAGACTTTATACAGAGGTCACTCATTTTTCCCATTTCAGAATCCCATCCAGGGTACCACAGTGCATTTAGTTATCATGTCACTTTTGTCTCCTCTTGTCTCTCATGACTTTGACAGTTACGAAGAATATTTGTCATGAATTTTGTAGAACCTCCCTTGAATTGGTTGGTCTGATGTTTTTCCTAGGGTTATAGGGTTTTAAACAAAGTAAATAAAGGACACTGGAAGATAAATAAATAGCAAATCTCCCTAGGACTTACTGCCAAATCTTGAAGACCTGAGATCTTGAGCAGTGGTTCTGATGGCCTCACAGCGTATGTGGGGCAGGACATGAAATCTAGAGCTTTCCCAAGGTAAGAAATATAACAACAAAACACTGTCCACTCCCCAACCCCAACTCCCACATATTAAGCTGGGAGCCTAAGGAACTACAATCCCTGTTAGATTAATGCAAAATAATCTCCGCCACACAGAAAGGGACAGCTAGAAAATCCACCTGTCAAAATCCAAGGTGCTGGGTGGAGGAGGAAGAAAGTTCCCCAGGAGATTTGTAACCATAAGCAGCCCTCATGTGAGTTTTCAGTCTGAATTCACAATACCTGTATGGGCTGAAAAAACTTCACACTCACAAAAATGCAACTTAAAGAAATCTTAGGTTAGAACCACCACTAGGTGTGTTTAGCATTATATTTAGTGTATATGTAGTATTTGTGGATATAGATAGTCCAGAAACCAAAAAAATATATAATAGTTGGAATTTTTAAAAAAATCAATAGTCAAACAGATTGAAGAAACTGAGGAATTGCAAACCAGAAGATTGATCTAAAGAAATCATTCACTCTGTGGTCCTGTGAGGCAAAGATTGGGAAAATTGGAAATAAAGGTTAAGAGAAAATAAGAATAGAATGAGAAAGTCTGCCAGTGCTGTCCAATAGAATTTTCTCCAATGATGGAAATGTCGTAAATAGCCACATGTGGCCAGTGACTAATATACTGGCTGTCACAGGTTTACCCTCCAGCTAATCAGTATTCCAGAAGCAGATACTTAGACTGGGAGAGAGACAATATCCAGGGATCATGGCTGGGAATTTTCAGAAATATTGAAAGATACCGATATTTATTCTAGGAATCCCCTCAAATCTAAGCAAGATACATAAAGAGAAATCTATACCACGACCCGCCATAGGCAAACTACGGAATACCAAAGGGCAAAAAGAAGGTTTTTACAAAGTAGCCGGTGAGAAAAGTCATATCATCTATAAGGCATGGCGGTGAGACTGACAGCTGCTTCTCATCGGCATTGGTGGAAATTGCTGGAGAAAGGAATTGTCTCTTCAATGTGCTCAAAGAAAACTTGTCCGTTGCAATACTTCATTCTGCAAAGTTGCCTTTTAAGAAGAAGACAAAATGAAGACATTTACCATACTGATAGAGTTTACCATGGCAAGGCCGCCACCAAAGGAAATTCTGAAAAGTTATTTTAAACACAAGGAAAATTACCCCAGTGAGAGGTCTGAGACATAAGTAGGAATGATGAGCAAAGATGCAGGGAAATCTAAACGAAGACTTTAAAACAATAAAAATACTGTCTAGCTTGTGTGGAAAACTAGGCTAAAGAAATTACAATATTAGAGAAGAACAGCATAGAAGATGGGAGAGGTTGGATGACAGTGAAAGAAATATAAGGCCCTGGTCTTATTTCAAAGGCACAATAGGCACTAAACAACAGACCAAAGGCTTTAACTTTCAAAAATTAGAGGCTAAAAGTGGAACAGAAAAAGAAAAAAATAATACCCCATCCAGAGGAAGGTTACAGAAAACTTGGACAGCGCAACTAATGACCTCGATCAAATGGACCTACACAGAGCATGGCTCCCAGCCGGAGGAAAAAATCCTTATTCTCAAAACACATGAAATATTAATGCAGATTGCTCAAGCGCTAGGCCATAAAACTGGAGTTCAAAAGATTATACTCACCCATATTGTGGTCTCAGACCACAAACAAATTAAGTTAGAAATGATACATTACATAAAATGTAGAAAAACCCCATTCATCTGGAAATTAAACATATACACATAACATACACACATGCTTCCAAATAACTTATGGGTCAAAAAAGAAATCCTAATGAAAATTTTAGAATACCTGGGACTGGATAATTAACGTATTGTAAATCAAAACTTGGGAATGCAGTTAAACCAGTACTTAGGGAAAAAAGTTAATGCTTACATTGGAAAAGCAGGAGGGATCAAAATTATTGAGCTAAGCATCAAACTTAAGAAGCAAGAAAAAGAATAGCAGAATGAATGCCCCAAAAAAGTCAGAAGAAAAGAACAGATGTCTATTAACATACGTGGTATGGTTATGACTTTTAGTCATTCAGTTATTCAACCAACATTTATTAAGCACCAAGTGCGTACTAACAAGAGATAAGTCCCTAAGCCTCAAGCTTCTCTTCTGGTGGAGCAGCAGACAGTACATAAGAAAATGAATGAATGAATGAATGGACGAATGAATGAATAGTGAATAGCATAATTTCAAGTGGTGAGAAGCACTTTGAAGCTGAAGAACATAGCGCAGATCAAAGGAATAGAGGGCAAGGAGAGGTGGGGAGGTGGTGGCGGTTATTTTAGACTCCAGGGTTTCTTCCAAGCACAGGAATTCATGTAGCCATTAGGAAATGGAAAAAGCCCACATCCTAAATAACAGAGTGATGACGGGCTCCCAGCCTGATGCCTTCTGCACGTGGTCTTTTGTGGCTGGACCAGGGCTGTGGGTAGGGAGGTTGCCAATGTGGACAACAGAACGAGGCAGGTACATAATTGCTCTCCAGGAGTTTGGCTCCAGAAACTCTTTGAAAGCCTTTTCCCCGATTTTCTCCCTGTCCTTAGCCCCACGTCCTCATTTGCCCCTGCTGTCCTGCCTTCCTGGAGGCCCCACCAGCTTTCTTTGGAAGCCCTCCATGCTCAGCCCATCGTTCCTCAAACTACCTCTGTCAGAATCTGTCCTGCTCTTCTAGGAGCCTGGCAGGATGGACAGAACACCAGGCGGGTAGTTACAGCATCCCGGTTCTGAGTCCAGCTGTGTGATGTCCGCGAAGTCGCTCCCTAGGCCTCTGTTTCTTCATCTGTGAAATGTGTGGTCAGCGCATGATCTCTAGGAGCCCTGCCAGTGCTACGATCTCATGATGCTGGGAAATTACTTGGTGCTCAGGAATACCTGAAAATGCAGCAATGTGGGAAAAAGCATATCCATCCCAGCTCCCAATTACATTTTTAACAATGCTATTCGACACCCAACCCCAAAGAAATGGCGTTCTGTCAGCCTTTCAGACAAAGGGAAGAAGATACGGAGGGAGAGCTGAAGCTGCTGTTGGAGTAATCCAATGGCCTCTCAGGGAGCAAAGAAGCCAACGATTGATTACAACTGGGCTCCTGCAAGGATTTCATGTAGAAGGTAGCATTTGAGTAGGGTTTTGAAGGACAAGTAGGACTGCAATAGAGAAAGTCCTTCCAGAAGAAAAGAGTGAGGTGAGTGACATCCAGGAGGCAGGAAATGGGTGGCGCATCCAGCCTGTTTTTATCATCCCTGAGCAGGGGCAGGCCGCAGGTGAGTGTTAGCATGGAGAGTGGCTTCCAGAGATGGTGTGTAATAACAGTAGCCTTTACTTTTATGCCAGGCACTGCTATGTGCTTTACATACTTTTAAGGTTTAATCCTCAAACCAATTGTATGAGGTTGGGCACTACCATAATCCCATTTTACAGATGATGAAACTGAGGCCTAGAGGGAACTGCACAGTGATAAAGCTGGGATTCGAATGGAGTTCTAACTCTAACTATATAATGGGCATCAGGAATAGAGAATTCAACAGAGCTGAGAGGGATGAAAGAGCCGAAAGTGTGAGCTGGGAATGTGGGGAGGGAGTCAGCAGATGTGAAGAAACTCTGGGCCTGTGTGTGATGTGACCAGAGAAGCAGCGAATCGGCCGGTTTTGGCAGTTTAGTGCCTCTTTGAAGTGAAAATGTTCATCATGAAAGTTCTGCTTCACAGATGATAATGGCTCTGGAGGGAATCATGAGGGAAGACAAGTGTGTACTCTGCATTATCCTAAATGCAGTGACTGGAGAGAGCAGGATGGCTCAAGGCTCGTCATTCTGTCTCATGGGGAGGCAGCCCGTAGCATGTGCAGTGGTGGGTTGGTAAGCCACTTTCCAAAAGATCAGACACACACACACACACACACGTGCGTGCGCCCGCACACTTTGATCTGTAGCTCTGCTGACTTCATGGTGTAAATACTCTCCTCATGGCTGATTTCAAGGTACCAACGTGATGTTGCTGAACACAGAGTTGGGATGAGATGCGCACAATCACCCAAGAGTCTCTGCAAGCAGGTCTCGGCACATGCCTGGGGGGTGTGTCATGGGGGAGGAGTCAGGTCTGGGGCGAGATGCAGGAAGGGCGAGCTCTCCAACGCACGGCTCTTCACTCCTATGTCTTTCTATCTGACAACGTGGGACTCCTCTTTTGCAGAAGGGTTTGCTGGGGATATAAAAGAAGAGAAGATGCGAGACTACAAAAAAGTGCAAAAGTGTAAGAAATCCGCCACCCTGGACCACCACAAGGCCCGTCTCCTAGAGTCTGCATGAGTTGCTCAAGAAATAGGAGTTGAAATGAGAGAAAGAATGAGGAGCCTGCCTCCGAGAGGATCAACTTACCCCTCAATGTGCCAGATCTGGTGTTTCTTCCAGAGATTGGGGGTGTGCCTCCAGGAACTTGGAAGAAGCAGGATGCCATAGCCATAGAGAGCACAGTCCTGGATGGAGACCGCCTGGGTCTAAGTACAAGGTCTCCCAGTTATTAGCCGTGTGACCTCAGACAAGTGACTTAACCACTCTCTGCCTCAATTTCCTCATCTGTAAAATAGGGGTACAGCACTTCTCAGGGCAGTTGTGAGAGTTAAACTATTATTTGTAAAGCCCTTAAAACAGTGCCAGGCACATAGTAAGTGTCAAATGAGTGTTTGTTGTCATCATCATCATCATTATCTGTAACTATTACTCTCATTCGCTGGTTTTCTCCTTTCCATATAAATGGAAGCTATAATTAGCATCCACAAGTTACAATTTATTTTTATGTCTGCACCCTTTAAAAAAATACCTCAGGTTTAAAATAACTTCTCAAGTTGAATATTCCTTAAATATATAACTTCTCCTTCCTGAGGCTCAGCGTTGGCCATCACAGCCCAGATGCTCCAACCATTTGGGCGGTGAATGAGTGATTCACATTTTAGCACAGAGCATTGAGTTCAGCATCATTTAATAAATGTGCAGCCATGCCCATTTCTTGTGGTAGTAGAAGTCTAGGGGGTAATCTGGAGAAATTAAATATACCAATAATCCCCAGACCTTATTTGGCCAGTACCTCACTTTCTTTTTCCTGCTAAGCTTTATGATTTTTCTTAACCCAGGACTCCAAACAGATTGTTTAAGGACTGGCTCTGCAGGGTCCTCCCTTCACCCTCCTGCTGTGTGCTCTGGGGCTGCCCTGAGAAGCAGCGGGCATTCTGGAGATTCCGCACTGAGGACAAAGAGCCAGTGGGCAATTAAATGTTAACTTAGCTCTCAGAAAGCCCTGTTTCAAGAAACCTGGAGAACACTCCCATTTAAGTAAAACATGTGGGTGGATCCTGTTCAAATTGGCCAAGGTATTCTGTCCACGACACCTGGAGGCCTGGGGATTTCACAGAGAGCACGTGCCATTCTCCTCAATTGGATGGAGGCAAACACAGCTAATCAATTCCTCCATTTTCACAAGCTGGCGTGGGTAGGATTGCATGGGGTGGGGTGGGTAGGGAGAGTGACCTCCGTGCTCTGCCTTCAAGGCCTTGCAATCAGGATACAAACTTGGGCTCATTTGTTCAGCAAAATATTTGTGGAGGCAGAGGCAGTTTCAGGCACTGAGGATACAGCAATGAACAAGACAGACAAGGTCCCTTCTCTCGTAGAGGTTACCTTCCGGGGGCGGGGGGACCCTAAACAAGTAACAGATATGTGTATAATATCATTCCAGGTGGTGGATCAATGAAGAAAAGAAAGCAGAACAAAGAATAGAGTAAAATGGGCATGGGAAACTATTTAGACCTGGTGGAGGTCGGGGGGCTGAAACCTGGACAGAGACCCGTTGTAAGTGAGGAAGCAAGTCATGTGATGATCTTGGTAAGAAAGGATAGCCAGTGTAAAGGCCCTGGGGGGCAAAGGATCTTGGCATGCTGAAGGAATATTTCCAAGGCCAGCATGGCTGGAGCAAAGTGAATGAGCAGAGACCGTTAGATGCCCCAGCCAGAGGAACTGGGGCAGTCGGCAGGGCCCAGAACAAGTAGTGCGGGAGGGCGCGGGAGACAGTTTGGATTTTGTTCTAAGTATGACTGAAGGGTTTGGGGAGTGATGAGCCCTGATGCATATTTTAGGAAATCCCCTCTGGCTGCTGTGTAGACAAGAAAATTAGAAGAGGGCAAAGTGGAATCAGTGGGATGAGTTAGTTGGTTGTTTTAAGGGTACCCAGGATTTGTTTTAATCAGGTTTGGTAAGACACACAGACACGGAAATGACTGTCCTGAAGGAAAAGGTTTATATTCAGGGTTGCTTAGAAACACATCAGGCAAGGCCACATGAAGAAGAACCAGGGTCGGTCAGAATGGAGAAAGAATGGGGGGAAATGTGGGCATAGCCTATATTGTGGTTTTCACAAGAAGGAATGGGCAAGGCCGGCGTGCAGACTTAGGATTGGCTAGTTTGAGTAATTTTGATGGGAGTGTGAGACCCAATGAAGGGTGTTGTTGGGGGTCTGCGCTCTGGATTAGTTAGTTTTTGTTTGAAAAGTGTGCCTGCCTTTGTATTTGGATTGATTGGTTTGTATTTGAAAAGCGAGTTGTTTACCATCTCTAGGAATTGGTAAATCCCAAGAGAAGCAGTCTCTCAAGGGTCGGCAAGGTCCCAGATGTTAAAGCATCAGAATGCGTGAAATAAAAGACATGGTTAGGACAGTGGAAGGTGATGGTTTTTAAAGACCTTGCCAGGAAAGAGGCAAATGAACAATAATGTGAGATAATAAGGCCAGAGCCGTTATTTTTCAAGGAAGGAGTCAGAGGCATGTCTGTAGAAGTATACACTCCTACATTTGAATTCGTGGTCTTCAGGAGATAATTTGATTCTTGCAGTGCAAGGTGTATTTTCTTTAGACTTTCCAGGGAAAATGGCCAGAGTCTAGTGGGCGGAGAGAAATCAAGCTGGAGGTAAAGCCAACACTTCATCCCCCACCACGTGTCCCCATGAGAGCTCCTGCTCCCACTTCCTTCCTTCCTCTTTTCACCAATGAGCCGGCAGACACCCGAACTCTCAGTGGAAGATTCTATTGACACCCAGCTGAAGCCTGAGGCAGCAGCATCTTTAGCCCACAAGAAGAGACTGGATTCTGCTGATCTAAGGGTGCAGGGCCCCAGGGAGAAGGGCTTTAAGAGCACATTGGGAGAGGAGCCTGAGAAAGACTAGAGGAGACAGGAGATGTCGGGAAAGAGGAGATGTCTACATGGGCTCCCTGAGAAGGCCGAGAGGATGAGCGTTTGACCCACTGTGTGATATGAGAGTAGCTAAGCCAAGGTGTGGTCTCCAATCCCGGCCCAGCCCCAGCTCTGGGGTACTAACTTGGACTCTAGTAAAAGGTCAACTGAAACTTCCATTGGAATTCAGTATGTATGTAGCCTAGGCCATGCCGGCCTGGTGGAATTTGCAAAGGAGTAGCCCCTACTCTAAAGTCACCAGGTGGGCGATGGACTGCCCCATTTTGGATTGCTAGGTGGAGAGAAACACCAGTCAATGGATGATCAATCTCCCCTCTAAAGAGATCATAAGATTACTCTGATTGCCTACAGGACCCCCACTCTCACTGTAGCTAGAAACACCTCCCACGTTTCCCCAGGGACAGAAGTATGCCTGAGGTACTGTGCAATTCTATTCTACATTCTTGGAGTCATAATGTATCAGCATCTAAATGTCCTCCAAGGTCATCCAGTTTTACTTGATGCTCAGGCATTTGATGTTTCTGTACAATATCCCTTGGAGGGAGCACCCAACTTCTGCCCTAATGTAACCAGTGATGGAGAACTCAGCTTCCTGAGGAAGCTGTTTCTATTTTCAGACAGCTTACTGCTGATATTTGGTTCTACATACAGAAAGTCTTTCAGCCTTCTCCAAGCTTCTGGTTACTTCTTCTAGTTTAGTCACTTTGGGACACACAAGGGAAGTTTAATTCTTCTTCTATGAGACTGACTTGCAATTATTTGAAGACAGGCAACTTATCCCTCTACGTCTTCTCTTAATAAGCAAGATGGTTCCTTCATTTGATGTTTGTATAGCCTGGTTTTATGTTATTTCACCTGGCTGGGGTTCTCCCTGAAATATTTTCTAGATTGTATACCTTACTTGTAAAACATGGAACCCAGAAATAAATGCAAAATTCCAGTATGATCTGAGAACCACAGAGTACTGGGTGGTCATACCCTCCTTCATCATAGATTTTTTACTTTAATTATAGTCACAATTTGTCACTTTTAGTTTTTTTGCAGCCACATTGGTTTTTTTGTTTTGGGTTTTGTGTGTGTGTGTGTGAGGAAGATTGGCCTTGAGCTAACATCTGTTGTCAATCTGTCTCTTTTTGCTTGAGGAAGATTGTCCCTGAGCTAACGTCTGTGGCAATCTTCCTCTATTTTGTATGTGGGATGCCACCACAGCATGGCTTGATAAGCGATGCCAGGTCCGTGCCCTGGATTCGAACCTGCAAACTCCAGGCTGATGAAGCTTAGTCTGTGAACTTAACCACGTGCCACTGGGCTAGCCCAGCAGCCACATTATTTTTAACTGATATTGGCTTAATTATTGACTAAAACTCTCAATGCTCTTAGAAAATGTCAGCTGCCTTTATATTGACTTTCTCCTCTACATGTACTGTGAAATTTTAGGACTCAAGTGCTGGACTATTATCCTTATTAAATCTAATTATTTTTAGATTTTGCTTATCATTCCAGCCCATCAAAAATCTTTTTAGATTCTGATCCTACTATAAAATATCCACGATATCACACCAATGTATATCTCCTGTAGAAGTGATGAGCATGCCCTTTGAATGTTCATATAAGTCATTGGTAAAAATATTGAGGCATGCACAGGGCTGTGAACCAATTCTCTGGCAGATCACCAGGACAGTAGGAAGCCCTTGCCAGGTTTGACATTAATCCATTAATAAGTGTACTTTGGATATGATTTCTGAACAGTTAATAACCCACTAAAATGTTCTAGCATCCGACCCTTTTTTCTCTATCTTAACCCCAAGAATATCATTAGAGACATCGCCAATTGTTTTGCTAAAGTCCAGATGCCTGAATGGAAATGTGTGTACATTGTCTTTATCTGCCAACCCCCCACTGAGGAATGGAAATGGGCCGGACTAACAGGACTTGTTCTTGTGAACCCATGCTGGGTCCTATAATCACTTCTCTGTCATTTGGGTGCCTATTATAACATCGCTTTAGTACTACATTCTGGAATCTTGTGTGAGATCCATATCAAGCTCAATCATCCGTGGTTTACAGAATCCATTTTCAATCCATTTTAGAAAATTGGAAGGATATTTACTCATTTTCTGCCTTATAAGGTCTTTGACTTCTTCCCAAACAGCATGCATACCCTGTCCCTGATCTGAAGCTAGTCCCAAATATAGCTGAAAGGTATTTTGTTTTTGTTTTTGCCCTTTTGTTTGTTTGCCAGCTTTAGGTCATTTTGATAAAATACTGAGGGTGTCACTTTCTTACACATTTCTTTGGTTTGCATCCTTCGTCCCATCCTGTCCTTTAAGATCTGAGCTTCCAGAGCAGTGGTTTGCAACCATAATTGAATATTGGGATCACTTGGAGAGATTTAAAAAATGACATGCTGGTTTCTCACCCTAGACACATTGAACCAAAACTTCAGGGAGTGATGGAAACATTGCGGTTTTTTTTGAAGCGCCCTAATGGGACAGCCAAAGTTGAAACTATAATGGACCAACATATTCATTTTGTTTGTTTCTGTTTTTTGTTGGCTGGTTTTTGTTACTTGTTTTAGATTTTCTTTCTCTTTATCATTGGCCTCACCTGCATCTGCATTATGAGATTTGAATGTTCGGAAATTTCTGAAACATTTTGAGTACAATGAACCTTCCTTTCTCATGCCTAGGAATTATGCTTTTCTCTACCTTTGAACTTTGTCTCTGAATCATGCTGTCTTCGTGTCTGCTGGTTCACATTACATGAACTCGGTAACCTTCTCCCTAAGACTCTTTTCTCATCCTCTTTGACAAACATTACTTTATCCTCATCGGTCAGAATTAAATCTAGGACTGTGGTTTTTCCGTTTGTGTGGTTGATCTTTTCAGAAACTTAGCGACGCAAGTTTTATGCTTCTTTGCTTTTGGTCAAATGAAGCTTCTAGTAGATGTTTATAGAGTTGAAATCCCCCATCATTACGGAATTATGCCTGTATGGCATTAAAAAAAATGTGTTAAGAACGTATCCCCCTTTTTATTCATCTGGCCCAGTGGCCCAGTCTGTATATTAGGGATTCATAAACATAATTGATCCTCAGAACTGTGTGGGGAGTTGTAAAAATACAAATTTTAGGATCCAACCACAAAATTTATGATTTAGTAGAGGCTCAAGATATTGCATTTTAAAGGTCCCCTAAACAATATTGATGAATGGTTAGATTTAAGAGACACCGACCTGAACCACAACAATGTCCTGCTCTTCCTGTCCCCTTATTTCTTTGCCTGCAGCCTGCATCTATCCACGGGTCCGTGGGTTTCCACAAAGACGTCTGTCTCCTTGACACAGCATTCTAGTCAATCTCTTCCTCTAACAGGCCTATTTGTCTTGAATAGAGCATATGCTTCCACCAATATATTTCAATTTTGTGTCTCTTCTTTGCCAAGCTTGGTGAAACAAGTTCATATTTATTGCCCTATCTTGTAAGAATTTCTTTCAAATTATTTCCAATTCATTGTGTTACTCATGCTCTGCTGACTGGCAAAAAATAAGATTTCTAAGATTGTAACAGTTTTTTTCTGTCCCCCTTTGCTCCATTGGTTTCTGGTTAAAAAAAAATCACCAGACATTTTACTCATTTTTATTTATTTTTTTCTATGTTATATCTTCTGATTTTCACAGCAATTAGTTTTGTGGATTTATCTGGGTATTTTTATTTCTCCTTATCTAAACTTAATGTTTAAGCCGTTCTTTTCAGTTCTCTCTCCTTTAAGAAAATTTTTTGTTGTCAAAATGCTCAAAAATACCCTAAAGTGGAGAGACTAAAACAATGAAACTTCATGTACATCGCTTGGCTTCAACAGTATGTCCATTAGTTTCTTCGGGAAGCAGAAGCTGAGATGGAGTTAGGAGAGCAAAAGTCTTATTGGGGAGTGACATCCATGGAAGGAAATGGGCAGAAAGAGCTGTCAGAAGGTGATTTGATACGACAAAGTTTGTCACAGTCCAATAACGAGGTCCGGGCCAAGACTGTCTTTAGAGGAGTTCTGTATTGGCAGAAATGGCTGGGCCCTTAGTCATTGGCTGGGGCCACCCTGAGAAGACTATGACCTCTGGCATACCTGAAGGAATTAATAGCTAGAAGATGTCAGCTGACCATACTCCTCAAAGATGGGCAAAGAGTCTCCTGTTAAATGTACCCTTCTCAAGCCAAGGTTGCTGGACTTTTCCATTCACATCACAATTGAGAAAGGCTGGACCAAGAGGCACCCAAATGGATCTCCTGGGTCCACATGTGTTCCCTTCTGCCTCCATTGTGTCATGGCAGCTCTATTTCCTCCTGCTGATCAAGATCAATTATCAACCCAAGGTGGTGACTGCTCTTCTTGACTGCTGGTCCTTGGACACAGGAGTTCAAAGCAGTAGCCATAGCTTGTGGTTTAATGGGACCTTTGGGGAATCACTCCATTTAACCTTGAAAAGCCCAGAATTTCATAAATGGGAAACCCAAAGATTCTCACTGGGTCACTGGGAATGATGCTAAGTGGGTCACTGCTGGTTACATCCCCTGGTGCATGTAGTTTTCCTCCTGGAGACGCAGCATCATACAGAGTTATCTGATTCACTGCACATACTGCACCCTGGAGGACTTTGCATCCTGTCTTTGAAGATCACACTTCAGTTGCTTCTTCAGCAGGTCATTCCAAACAGTTTCTACAGGGGTCAGACTGGTACATTAAGCAGAACTGTGTTAAGGACTCCTCCCCACCCCTCCCCCTTGTTTAGATCCTTAAGAGGGGCACTAATCTGTCATCCCTCCACCCTAACAGTGATGATGATTATTATTTTTGGTCTCAGTATCCTGGAAGGGGGTGATAGGGAGGCAGCTACAGAGTCTTCCACATTTTTCCCACTATGCTAGATCTTACTCCAGACCAAGGATCTAAAGTGGGGATTATCCCAATTGCTGAATATGTCAATCCCAATTATGCATTTGGGGACCGGAGAAATGCTAGTAGGTGTGTCTTTGGACCCAGTGGACTTGCTGTAAATTGGACTTTGGCCAGGACTTTGTTCATTACCTCACCCTGTGCCCTCACTCTAACAGGGGGCCAGATCTCTGGATATAAACGTCAATTCAGACCTTGTGTCCAATTGTCTTTTCGCTTTCCCCAGCATACAGTCACCCAAGTCAATGACCACAGGCTCCTTTGGGGAAAGACCAGGAGACTTATTACAGTATATACTTGCCATGGTGTCATAGGGTCCTTCCCCCTGGAGACACAGCTGCCTCTGCAGTCAACAAATTTAGGCTCTGAAAACTGGCTCAAGTCTAGAACCTGGGCAAGGGGTCACGGCTCTTTAACTGGAGTGCCCTCCTCCAGCCTCCTGCGCATCCATTCTCCCTTTGCTTTGATTATATACATCAAGCAATGTCCATGTTGGCTACCCATCTATTTTGCTCCTGCAAATGCTGTATTCCATAAATAATCTCCACAGCACTGTAACTCCTTGGCTGCTACTCCCATATGGCAGATTATTTCAATAATTGCAACTCCCTGGTTTCTGACATTCAGGACCTCTTTAAGGTCCCATTGTCCTCATTGTTATCAATAAGCCAAGTTCTGTGACAGCCTCTCCTTACAGTCCATCAACCCTGGCCTGCAGAGAAAAACCACTGCTGATCTTCTTGGTGATGCTAGTGCCCTCACCAGGGCAATTCTGATGGCCTTTCTGAGTGGTGTCCTCTGGTCCTTCTTGGTGAATATAAAGCTCAGGTGGGTCTTCTGATCTCATATAATACATCCACTCCGGCACACCAACTTCTCTAAACCTGTTAATCCTTTCCTCACCATCTGCTATGACAATTCAGGCATTTCAACTATGCTCAGCATGGGCCATAGCTTTCTCCAGGCTTCTAGGAGCCCTCCTAGCACATAGTTTGCACCGTCTCCTGGGGCCCTTACTAGGGTATTAAACGCCACATCCTGATAGTGTGCCCCCAGTCAATGTACTCTCCCATATCCAGTCTTATGTTCCAGCCCCTAGATCGAGCACCCTTAGAATCCAGTGCACGGGTACTCCCCAGCTCCTACTGATATATGGTAACTAATTCTTGTAGAGTCTTTGGGAGTTTAGTCCCTTTTCTTTGTTATCAGACCCAGTATGTGCCCAGCTGGATTATCCTGAGACTTAAGTGCAGTTATTGGCCTGGCTACCAAGAGGGGAGGTAGGGGCAGATTCTGGGGCATGAGGGGAGTAGAGGGGGCACTGCTGTCCTGAAAGGAGAGGGCTTCATAGTCTCTTCCCACAAGGAGGAAGTGCTAGCTCTTACTATGGATGGGTGAGCCACCTTGGCAGGTTCTGAGAGTTTAAAGTCTGGGCAGCCAAGATGTTGGGGGTTATCCACCCAGGTATCCCCATTCTGTGTGTCAGAGCCCCAGGTTTTCCCAAACAGGGCCTTGACCTTGGCTTATCAGAAATTTCTAGGCTTAGCACTCAATGTCTTTGAGGCTGGGGCTCCATCTGTTAAAATCTGAATTTGGTTTTCAGCTCTTTCTGCTCTCCTGCTTCAGGAGATAGAGGCCTCTTTGTAAGATGGCTAGGAGTCCCTCTGGCCTTCATACTTAGCTTTCAGTGTTTGTTAACTGCCCTAGCTATCTTTTATCCCTCTGAAGGAAGGCAGTGCAACTCAATAACAACTAGCCCACATTGAACTTGCGTGCATTGTCCCCCAACCCTGCCCCCCAACACGCCACACATAACACACTTCCAACATCTGAATTACTGCACTGGCCAGGGCCTTCCTATATACTGAAATATTCTTGCAAATCACCACTGGTAAAAATTTTAGCAACTGGGCTATGATTTCTGTCAAAGATTATCTACAACCCACATACTAGTGACATTAAGTACATTCACCTTGTTGTGCAACCATCACCACCATCCATCTCCAGGACTCTTTTCATCTTGCAAAATTGGAAATCTGCACCCATCAAACAATAACTTCCCATTCCCCACTCCTCCTAGCCCACGGCAACCTCCATTCTACTTTCTGTCTCTGCAAATTTGACTATTCTGCATATCTCATATTAGTGAAATCATACAGTACGTGTAGTTTTGTGACTGGCTTGTTTTACATAGTATAATGTCTTCAAGGTTCATTCATGTTTTAGCATCTGTCAGAATTTCCTTCCTTTTTAAGGCTGAATAATATTCCATTGTATGGATAGATTACATTTTGTCTATCCATTCATCTGTCAATGGGCACTTGGCCCAAACCCCATCTTACTGCCTGTTTTCTTGAACCACTTCTGGACACAAATTCTGAGGTGGAGATAGAAATGCAACACACCTGTGAAAGGAAAAGAGGGGAAGTAAGATTGGGTAGAGGACCTGTCAGACTTCCACACACATCTGATAGAGTCTCTGCCAGGCCAAAGGAAAGGTCTGGAGCAAAGGTTGCACATTACAGGAGTCCCATATTGGGTTTAAATGGCTAAGCCCTTGGACCACAGTCTTGTTCAGTCATTGGCTGGGGCCACCCTGAGAAGAGGGTGGCCTTGGCTCAAAAGCAGAGGTGGACCTGAAGGAGTTAACATCTGGAGGCTGTCTCTAACCCACCCTCCTTGCAGCTGGGCCAAGTGTCCTTTCTTAGAAGCAATCAGCATATTTCTGTGTCCACCCTAAAAAGATTATCAACAGTTTGCTAGTCTTGAATTGTTACAACACTCTTGTTTAGTTCAGTGAATCTCTGCGCTAATTCTATTTTTCCTGTCCTCATGAAGTGCATTCCATCGTCAGCCAAGATTCCATTATTCTGGCATCTTAAACCACAGTGCAGAAATCTAGATCCTGCCCACAACACCATTACAGAGTCAACTATTCACCTCCTCGACTTCCTTCTCTTTTCCTAGATCCCAGCTATTAATGTGAAGGAGCAATGAAAATCCCACCTGGGCTTCCAAATCCTTCGGTTTCTTACTTTAAATTTCATAACCCTTAAAATATACTCCTGTGGGCCAGCCCTGTGACTGATTGGTTGGTTTCACGTGCTCCGCTTCGGCGGCCCAGGATTTCGCCAGCTCAGATCCTGGGCACAGACCTAGCACCACTCATCAGGCCACACTGAGGTGGCGTCCCCATGCCACAACTAGAAGGACATACAACTAAAATAGACAACTATGAACTGAGGGTCTTTGGGGAAGAAGGAAAAATTAATTAAAAAAATATATATATCTTCCTTGGGGCCGGCCCAGTGGCATAGTGGTTAAGGTCACACGCTCCACTTCGGTGGCCTGGAGTTTGCAGGTTTGGATCCCGGTCATGGACCTATGCACCACTGACGAAGACATGTTGTGGTGGCATCCCATATACAAAGAGGAGGAAGACTGGTAACAGATATTAGCTCAGGGCCGGTCTCCTTCACTAAAAAAAAGTATATATTTTTATTTTATATATATATTTATATATTTATATGTATTAAAATATACGTATATTTTATATATGTACATATTCCTAGTCACTTCACACTTGATCTTAGCCAAAAGGCTGAGAAGTGATCCTGGTCACTTCAAATGACATTATTTGTACCTCTAAGAATAGTAGAGGTGGATGTGTCTTATGAATTTGATAAATCTTGGACACCTTTCTGTTACACCCCAAATACCTGATCCAAGAACTTTGGTCATGGCCATTCTACAAGGACTTTCCTCTACTTCTCAGCAGACAGTCCCAACACCACAGTGCACCCCTTTGTCTTAAGCTGTTAGAGAATTCTCTTGCATTCACCAAGGGTTGGGCAGACTCCTCATCATTCCACTTTTTTCTCCGGAATTTTGGGCTTCATCTTCAACTGGACAAGTCTCATATCACCTCCAAAGCTCTAAGGATGAAGAATTTCTCCCCTTTGGCTTTTTCCCTTTGTGTCACATTTCCCTAATCTCTTTCTCTTGACTCTAGTTTTAATTCTTTTATTAGAACATTTTGAACTTTCTGGTTTTCTTTTTGCATTGTCCCTTGCATTTGCTCCAAGGTTACCCCTAATAAACGGCACATATAGAGACAGTTCTTGTGCCCATCTCCTAATTCTCAGTTATGAACAGTGGTTTGCATTTATAGGGAATGCTTCCACTTCCACTTACAAACATCTCTGACGTAGTGCAGGCCACAGGGCTCATTTCTGCTGGCTTCCGCTCTGCCTGGTTAGGGTTGAGAGTCCAAAGGCAAGAACGCCCACCCCGGACCCTGGTAGACCTTGCTCTCTGGCCCACTGTTTACAGCCACTCCATCTTCCCGTACCTCTCACAATTCCCCTGGTCAGAGAGACTCACTTGGTGATTCTGCACATCAAATTACCACCAATTACAAATGTTTGCTTAATGTTTATTGAATTGTCAATAATTAACATCACTCTGCCACAGCCACCAGATTGCAAAACGCCAAGGAACCAGAGGGAAAACTCTAAAGATTTTAGTGATTCATTCACCTTCTCCACATGCCAGCCTCTGCCGCAGTGTCAGATTTAATTTCTGTCTCCCTGGGCTTAGGCCAGCAAGAACAATTCTTCTAAATTGACTATCTCCACATGCAAAATGGGATCAACATTTTTGTCCAAGTTGAACAATCAATTCTTACAAAAAAGTCAAACAATCAATTTGACTCTTTCTTCCCACTTCATTGTTGAACTGAATTGGCTGATCAAATAGCAACAGATTCTAAGGTAATGAAAAATACCTTTGGCGTCTATTCACATAATGCAGGAAGCTCTACTGCAGGAATCCTGGCAGATTCTTCATTATCCCGCCTAGTCTACAGGATGTTTGAACACTTCCAGTGATAGGGAGAGCTCTGCTTCGCTGACAGTCTACTGAGTCCTTTTATTAATGATTCATCTGGGTCAAGTCACCCTGGAGTTGATATGGAGACATTTAATGGACACACACCTTAGTTTCACCAGAAAGTGCTCCCTTCAGCTTAGTGTCCTAGCACAGAGCCCGGGAAATACAGTTTCACAGCTATCTGGGACGCTTCCTTCAGTGTCCATGACTTTACTCTAAAGTACCCCTCCCAGCACCCCATGGCCACTCCCCACCTCCATCTCAACAATTCCTAGGACCTTTTCACTGTTTCTCCCAGAACCATCTGGACTCCATGCATATAAATATCCTAGAAACTCTCCCTTGGTATCTGGATAAGGGCCTGTTGAGAACCCACCAAACCCTCTACATTTATGATCTTCCTGTGAGGAAGGGGGGCCTAAGAAGTGATGCTATCTTCATGTTATAGAAGAAGATGATGGGGCTCCACGACATGATGGCATCGGTGCGCCACTACCATCACCAGCAACCCTGGCAGGCTTATTTTACTGATTCATTCATCCACTCATTCATTCTCTGCCTTGGAATTTAAGGCAACATATATGATACATATGATTAGAAAGAAAAATTAAAAGTGGTTATCAAAAAAGAAAACAACAACATTAAGAGCAGATGCGAAGAGGAAAAAAAGATGGCTAAGAAAAAATACATAGGACAATACCCTATACTTTTGCTTAGATTTAAAGGTTTCTTTCTAAGCTTTCCAATAGATTCTCAGCTTGGTGATTAACAGGACCCATGAAAATTAATGAGCACTTATTGCATACCAAGTGTTTGCTAGACATCATGTCAGGAGGTGAATGACAGTTGCGTTGTAAGCGTCAATTACAAAAACAAAGTTTCCTATTTTTCAACCATTTGATTGGCAAAGATAAAGGAGAATGGTAACCCGGGAGTAAGGTGGAGGACAGGGGCCCTCTCAGGCTCAGCTGTTGGGACTGGAAAGTACTGCAGCCTTGTAGGCATTCCATTTCTCAAAATGAATCCTAAAAAAGTAAGTGCACAAGTGTACAAAGATATATGTCAAATGATACTTAGTGATGTCTGATTTTTTTTTTTTTTTGAGGAAGATTAGCCCTGAGCTAACATCTGTGCCCGTCTTCCTCTACTTTATACTTGGGACACCTGCCACAGCATAGCTTGACAAGCAGTGCACAGATCCACACCCAGGATCCGAACCAGTGAACCCTGGGCTGCTGACATGGAATGTGTGAACTTAACCACTGCTCCACCAGGCTGGCCCCGATGTCTGACTTTTAAAGATTTTATTTTATTGTTTTCCTTTTTCTCCCCAAAACCCCCCGGTACATAGTTGTCTATTCTTTGTTGTGGGTCCTTCTAATTGTGGCATGTGGGACGCTGCCCCAGCGTGGCCTGACGAGTAGTGCCATGTCCGCGCCCAGGATTCGAACCAACAAAACACTGAGCTGCCCGCAGCGAGCACGCGAACTTAACCACGGGGCCAGCCCCCAATGTCCGACTTTTAATAGTGAAAATCGACAACCATCTAAACGGAGATGCTAAGTAGAAAACTATACAGAGATTGAAGATGAAACATAGCCATATCTATACTGACCTAGACAGGCATCCATGATATATATATTTTTTGAAAAGTTAACAGATTATGTATAGCACAACCTCACTTTTATGAAAAAGGAGAAAAACTATTTACAAAAATATCTCAAAGAATATACATCTAAAAGTTAATAGTGGCTGTTTCCAGATGGTAGGATCTTAGAAAAATTTCACTTTTTTTCTTTATGCTTTTCTGTACTGTCTTAATTATTTTACAGTGAGAATCTACCTTACCTTTGTTGTCGAAAACAAAAAGAAAACCCTTTTCACGGCTCTGAGAGCTAATAGAGTTTATCTAGTTCAGCCTCCTTAGTTTAGAGATGAGGATATTGTGGTCCAGAGAGGTGGTGATAAGGTTTTTATAAAATTTCTGTAAGACATCCTAATTACCATTTAACGTCTATAGTACCACAGAGGTCTACACTAAAGGGAAACCCTGGATTATGCTCATCAGCATTCCCACAGACACAGATTATACTCAACTTTGACTTTTGTGCTTTCTATGGGAAGGGACACAGGAGCTTTGATGGAGCGTCATCTCTGAATCTGTAGCTCAGTCTCAATCCAGTAACTAACAATCACAGGAGCGAAGTCTCGCCAACAGCACCCCCTCTCACCTGTGAACCCCTCAACCACCATTGCTTCTCCCACCCATTTGGAACTCAGCTCTTGCCCCTGGGTTGCTATTCATCTCTGATTGATGCCGCACCCCCCAGTTATCATGTATGCTGACAGGGGACCAGGCCCTGCTTTTGTGTCTTATGTCCTCTTTAATATATCAATGCTCATGAGGGCAACAGTGATAGACAGAACACTGGCCTATAAAATAGATAACCCCAAACAAAAATCCTGTCCCCAGTGGTGAACATAAAATAAAAGTTAGCACGGTGTCCCTACGTAACGTGATCCATTAAAAAGCCAGCTTCTGGGAATTAGTGTGACCACTCAGACTCAAGAAACTGTTCTGATTCTGATGCTATAAAAATGTATTGGATTGGGAGGAGGAAGGGGTAGTGGGGACAGTTCTTAGGCTTCTAAAACTTTGGCTTGGCGATACTAGCAATTCTTTTTTACTTTTATAACACTGGTGAATCATTTATTGGGGCAACATTTTCATTCTCTTTCTCTTTTGAAAAATATATCTCCATAAAGCACTTACAACTAAATAAACTATTCTAGATGGGCTGGTACAGACACTGAGTTCCACTGATAACACACTTTCATCTGCCTGGGCTTGACCTTGGGAAGCCTAAGGCTAAAGAGAGTTCAGAAAGGTAATTGGCAAAGACCTCTTCTAATGCTAATGTCCTGAGAAGCTGACTGATCATCTCTGAGCTTGTGGGGTGGGGCCAGGAGGGCAGGCGTGGTCTGCTGGGTCGGGTTAGAAACCCGATACCAGATCCAGTCCCTGGAGGAATGAGACAGACCCAGATGGAATGTTGCTTATCTGTGTTCTAGAGGGTGCCTGCAAGTTGGGCCTATCTATGTGCAATATTCAGAGTTTGAAAAAATCCTGGAAAACCTCTGAGCTTGTCTAGACCCTTGCAGACCAAAGTCCATCCTTTCTCCTTCCGCTCCCAAGAACAGCTGAAGGACGCACAGGGCAAGACCTCAACCACTTTTGTATCTTCTTTGCCCCTGCTCTTCCCATGCCTGGGCTTTGGGGATGTGTAATATTGCCGTCACAAATATCCCCCTAGATTGTCTTTAACCAGTAGAGCTGGACGTGCAATGAAGCTAGGACCTGAATGGAATGGAGGAGGCAGAAGAAAGGAAGTGAGGATTCCTTTCCCCCTTCTCATTGCATGTCCCAACATTACTGGAACCAGGGTCCGGAGAAAGACCATATCCGAAAATATCTCCCGCCCATACCTGGGTGCTAACACTTGGCATTTTCTTTTTCATTCATTCATTCATAGTATCAGGAATTACATGGCTGGGGATGTGATAGAAACAGTCCTGATTCTAGCTCTCATGGGACATATACAGGCTAGTGAAAAGTGGATATTAACTAAGGGATTGCAGCAGTAAATACATAGTTTAAAAATGCTGCAAATGCATAGTGGGGAGGTACATAGTGCCCTGAATTATAAAATAAGGATATTGGCCTTCCCATGGAGGTCCAGGGAGGACCGATCCTTAGTGCTTGCTCTCTTTAGTTCCAGGAACTGATTCCAGTTGAGATCGACAAGACTTGGCTTAGGTGACACTCAGGAATGAGGGAGACAGTTCTGTGATTTGTTGGGTGCTGTATTAGAAAAACCTAGCTCTTCCCTTCTATGAGCTTTTCTCTCATATATCTCCTTTACTGCTCACACAGAACACTCACACTTCTGGTCACCAATTGTGAGGAGGTTTTCCCCCACACCAAGCAATTCTGCAACACCAACTGCTTGTCCTACGATTTAACTCAATTCTGATACTATCTACCTGGAGACAGTGTCAGATCCCACAAGTTAAGGGCTCAGTCCCACAGGACTGCTCCCACCCCACTTCAGATGCCAATCCCAAGTCCAGGTTATGACCTGTGCTTCTGACCAACTGGCTATAAAGATGAGGTTCCCACGACCCTCTCCTTGAGTTCAATTAATTTGCTGGAGCAGCTCACCAAACTCAGGGAAACACTTATGTTTACCAGTTTATTGAAGGATATGATAAAAGATACAGATGAACGGCCAATGAAGAGATCCATGGGTGAGGTCTGCGAGGGTCCTCAGCACAGGAGATTCCATCCCTGTGGAGTTGAGGTGTGTCACCCTCCCAGTATGTGGATGTGTTCGCCCAACTGGAAGCTCCTCTCTGAACCCTGTACTATTGGAATTTTATGGAGACTTCCTCATGTAGGCACAATCAATAATTAACTCCATTTCAAGCACCTCTCCGGAGAAGTTAGGGGGAGGTCGGAGCTGAAACTTCCAAGCTTCTACACACGGCTTGGTCTTTCTGGTGACCAGCCCCCATCCAGGAGCTCACCCAGAGTCACCTCAGTAGAACAAAAGATGCTCCTAATGCTCTTATCACTTAGGAAATTACAAAGGTTTTAGGAGCTCTGTGCTGGGAACCACGCGCAGAGACCAATTTATATTTTCTGTTATCTCAAGGTGCCTATTCTGAGCCAGGAGCTTCACACGCCTTGTCCACTTGAGCCTCAGAAAACTCTGTGGAGTTGGTCCCATGCTTCCTGAGGGGTGAATGAAAACCTGAGTTCAGAAAGAAGTGACTTGCCCGTGGCCATGTGCCTTACGAGTAACAGGGCTGAGGTTTCAGCGCAGCACATTATAGCAAGTGGATTTGTTTACTTCCTAGTGAACAGGAGGCAGCTGGGGAGCCATTTTTCTTCTGGGCATCAGGGAGAACTTGGAAGTCTGAGGTTGGGAGAAGAGAATAGAGTTCCCAAAGAAGGGAGGGGAAGAGAAAGGATGCAGAATCAGGACTCTGGTGAATTTAAACTACAGATTGCACGGCAGGGCCAGCCCTGCCCTATCTAACCATCTGTCGGAGGACAAAATGGAACAGCTGAACGCTCTAGCCATAGGTGGAACCTGCGATGATTAATGCAGGGGTGAGAACAAATATATTTACCCACCGGTAGGACAAACACACCAACTAATCAGAAGGGATGGCAGCCCCAGGGCCAGAGGAGGCCCCTGCTGCCCCAGGGGGACTTTGGTCTCTGAGTCAGGGGAGCTCTTCCAGGTCCTAAGGAAGGGGGGAGGCACTCCAAGCTGTGAGGAGGAGGCACTGGGGATGGGGGCACTGGGAGTGGAGACAGGGATGAGGGACAGTGTCTATTTACCAAACTGTAGAAGTATATTTCAACATTTTCACAACTGCACCTAGGCCCCTTTGTTGAATAACAGCTCTGGCTGTTCCTATTTTAATTACAGCTTAGCCAGAGGTAAAGAAGAAAAAAAAAAACCCCCAAAAATCTATCAATAGGTCTTGGATGGAATCTGGCCTGCAGTCTTGTCTTGTTTAACCCATAGAGTAATAAAAAGAAATATGGAGCAACCTTCAGAATGGGGAGAGTCAGAAGTCTGATTTCTTTTAGAAACAGATCACAAGGCCTGGCATCTGGGGCCCCCTGAGCCCCCAATTTTTACCTGGCGATAGTTGCCTGGAGCTGAGTAGAGGCTGCCCCCTGTGTACAGGGCGGGCTCCCAGCGTGACTCCTTCTCACCTCTGTCTGCCCAGCCCTGAGGCCAAGTGTGGGTGGGCGTTCAGCCTGCACCATTGTCTCATTGATGAAAGCCATTCCCCCATGTCTATGTCACCACAGAAAGCAAAAGAGGGACGAGAACAGGCTGTTTCAGGAAATATGGCGAGAGCACATTTCTTTACAGAATAGAAAACTCTTCCTACTCTCTTTTGATATTACAAAATTCTGCGTGTGCCAAAACCACAGACTCATCCTACTTATTCACCTTGTTCCCTGCCTGGCTTCTGTGGGTGCTGAGTTTTTGACCCATCATAGACTAAGTTCCAGCCAGTCCCTCTGCAGCCTAGCTTGGATGAAGCTAGAGATGTCAATCAGCATTTTAACATGGTGATTCTTACACAGGTGACCCAGGTGTCACACTTTGAGCAGCAGTTGGCAAACTCTTTTTGCAAAGGGCCAGATAGTAAATATTTGAGGTTTTATGGACGACTTGTTCTTTGTCACACTACTCAACTCTGCCATTGTAGCTTGAGAGCCACCACAGATAATACATAAATGAACGAGCCTATGTGTTCCAATAACACTTTGTTTGTATGACAGGAGGCAGTTGGGCAGGATTTGGCCCCCATGTCATACATTGCTGGCCCTTCTAGAGGCGAAAATGAGATAGCTTATGACAGTGCCTGACACACGGTGGTGTCTCAGCCCAAGCTCCCCAAAAGCAGGGCCTGAGACAAAGACTGCCATGCCTGGTGAGTGGTTTATTCATCAATGGATCCCAGGAAACAGCTGAGACAGAGCCATCAAACAGGGAGGGAGGGAGATTCCCTACAAAGATGCATCACTGATTTGGCCACAACTAGGGCAACTGGAGGCTGACTTTCCAGGACTCTCTGAGAAGCCCAAGGGAACGAATCTCAGAACTGCTCACTCAAGGGATGTCCATTTAAAGGACAGCTCCCATGCCCCGTTGGCCAAGATTTGTCCCATGCGTTCTCAGCTCTCCTGCATTTCTGGGTTGTATGTGTGGGTGCAGAATAAGCTCTGCAGACATCCTAGAGTCAGAGAAGCTCAAGGATGGACATGAGAAGCATGAGGTACATGCCTAACATGAAGCACTATGAGCTTGTGCCAGCAGGAAACCTGCACAGATGGGTCATGGTTGAAGAAATGACGGGAATTAAGAGGTAAGGCCAAAAGGGTTTGAAGCAGTGGACAAGCAGGGGCTGACTCAGTGAGCATTCACTTGTCCTGAATTTTAATTCATTTAGTTATTTGAGCTCCTTATTCTCAGGAGGTGACCTAAGAGGACAGCAATGACTTCTAAGCTGGTCATGCCTGGAAACAGTGCCTCATGGAAATCTTGGCTGTAGAGTTGTCCACTTACAATGGTTGCAAAGCACCAGTTGATTAAAATTTGTAGGCATTTCTTGTTTCTTTTTCATTTCTATTACATAGTTCAGTTATGTTAATGTTTATTAAGCAATGACCACAACAATCCTGTAGGACAGTTATTGCCATTCCCATTTTACAGATAAAGCTTGAGCACAGAAAAGCGAAACAACGTGCACAATTTAGCAAATATTTCTTGACCCTTTAAGTGCTAGGCCGTTCAGTTACTGACTGCAGAGAGAGATTTTAAATCCAGGCTTTCTATGTTCCTCAAGCCCATTCACTTCAACCCTTCACCCAGTAAAACAATAATAAATAAAATAATAATTAATAATTAGTAATTCTATACATTACTAGATATAATAATGAATAAATAAATTGAATAATCCCTACCACACCCCTGGTAATGAGGGGAATGATCACTTACCTGCCAGCTTATTTTTCTTTAAAAATGTGTTTTGTGTCCATTTACACTTTTCATCAACCACTGATTAGAACCAATCTGGACCTAGGAGAGGATAGTGAGGTAATTGTTACATGGTGCACAGGGAGAACCGTCCACCCAGCCATTTACAGGGCATGTGTGGGGTCCTGAGAGGGAGTGCAATGGCCTTGGAAGGTCAGATGTCTTGGGATAACTGTTGTCTCTCTTAAGGGCATGTGGCCCCTTTGACAGTCACCTCTGTTGGGCTTGGGAAAGTCCCTGAGAAGAGAATTCTACTCGAGTCACTCCACCTGAGCCCTCTGGGCCACGAGTAAAATTAGACGGGGCAGGAAGAGGGCAGCTCAAGGGGACGCTGTGCATGAATTAACGCCGCCCTTGTTGGAATAACTTGCACTCTGCAGCCTTGGCAGCTGTGCAGTCCCTAGGGAGTTGTCTGGCTACATGTGATTTTACATATCTGACAGCTAAATCAGAGATCCAAATGCCAAATCCGGCACTCGGGAACATTACGTGGATTTGTGACACTCCCAAGGGGACTTTGGATCCATAAAGCAATGAATGGATTACAATGAGGCATAAATATAGCATTTTCATCTGTGACATACAATCCCACCCTGTTATTTCTCACATTGTCATGTGAAGAAAATCTATACCCACTCTCTCAGGTCTGTTCTCAGAAATTAAAATTAAAAAATAAGAAGAAGAAAGGGCTTTAAGGAAAAGAAATCTGTCAGGGCATCACAAATAAATTAAGAACAACATGTGATGACTGTGATCATTCAATCGAAGTAATTCGCAGTATAGGGTAAACTCCAGGATCACAGACGTTGTCAGGAAGCAGCAGTCTCAGACCAGTGTGTCAGCTCTGTCACCATCTAGCTTTGTGGCTTTGGGTGTATCACTTCACCTCTCTGGGGGCCTCAGTTTCCTCATTTGTCCAGTGGACTCCAAAGTGATGGGCACGCACTCTCATGTGTGGGAAAAATGATCCCACGTGTGGTGTAGGAAGAACATATTAGAACTGTCTTTGAACTTTCAAAATGTCTAATTGTGTATACATTTTTACAATGCACGTTCTATATTAGCCTATTAGTACATATCTCTTGTTTATAAATGAATACATATGCATATATTGGAAGGTGTGCTGAAAAAGGCTTTATTGCTAGAAGCATGTGAACACAAAGTTTGGAGGCCACTGATTTAACCCATCCTGGTCATTCCACTCATGATGGGGAGGCCGCTTTGGACCTAAGAGTCTGTGATTCTATGTATTTGAGGACTATTCTCACTAGTTTTCCTTAGATTCCCCCACTAGGGCTGAGTGCATCAGCCGTCCATGGAAAGGAGCATGTGCCCATTTGTGCTGGGCTGCAGACATGTGGGCTCAGAAACCACAAGATGCAATTAATGGTCCCCTTAGAACTGTACCTTCCACTGTCAAGCATGGCACTGCTCTATCTTTGCGAATAATTTTAATCCCTCCTATTTGCTTCACACTGGAGAGTTCACAAACCAATTTCAAATCAATTTCATAGGTATATACTGAGAGAGATGGGACAGGTGTTATTTTCCTATTGTACATGTGAGGAAAGATTCAGAAAGGCCTAATGACTTCCTCATGGCCACCCAGCTAGCATGTGACAGGGCTGTCACCAAAACCCGCATTCTCCTGATAAAGACTCCAGGGCTCTTTGCACTTATAACCAAGTGCAAATGTGCTCCCTGGATCCCAGGGAGAATTAGGTGACAGTGTGTGAGTGGGCCAGCGTAAATGCAAGCCCCAGCCACTTAAAAAACAACACAGAGCTCAGGGCCCACTGTTGGCAGATCAATAGCATCATTCTTGTGTACACAAGACCTCACATTATTCACGGAGGGCTGGCAGAGGGGGAAAAGCAGATGCGTGGGCTCCTCATGCCACCAGCTGTCATGGCTTGCTCTGCTGCAGTTCCTGACAAGGGCTGTTGAGCTGGTCTTTCTACACAGTTGCAGGGAGCAGCTTAATAGGAACAAGAGCAAACAGCCTTGTTTACAGAGGTGTGAGGGAACAAGGAACACATATATACTTAAAAGAATGTAATTTTAAGAAGGTCTTTGGTCCTGCCACATGTGTTAGCACTAGGGGATGCCAGGTATGGCCACACCCCTGAATTAGCCACCTTGTGCCTGGCCAGGAAATGGGACCTAACATCCAGGGGAGAAGCTTTCCCCTATTGCTCGTCTTCATTCAATCACGTGGTAAAAACCAGCAGAAATATTTTATCCTTTTTACCCTAAAGTGGCCATCACCACGCTAAGACATGGAATACTGTTTTGCTAACCATAATAGTGCTGATGGGGTTGTAACAAAATTTAAATGGTTATTTGTCTATTTCCTTCTCTAGATTGCAAATCGCTGAAGGGCAGGGATCCCGACTTATTTATTTCTATATCCCTAGAGCTTCCCCCGCAAAGTCTAATCCATAGCTGATATGCACTATTTTGTCTATTGAATGAATGAATTGTAACCCACATGTCCCTCTAAGAAACGTCTGTCCTTGTCCTGCATTAGCCTTACAGCAGGACTCAGACCTACTAAAATTCATCATAAAGGATTAGTTTAATTAATCTTGCCACGATGCATATCACCAGTGAAGGATTACTATCAGAACATGTAAAGAAGATCTAGAAATTGATAGAAAAGAGACAAATAACCCAATTGAGAAATGGATGGATCAACGATTGAACAGGAAATTCACAAGTGGGAAACCTAAATAGTCCGTGAAAATACGAAAATAAAGCTTTTCCTGCCAAGTAATCCTAGAAATGCAAGTTCAAAACACTGAAATAGTAGAGTACCCTTCAGAGTAAAAGCATTAAAAAAATCTGGCTGAACCATTTGTTGGCTGTGCTGTGGAGCAGCGGCTCTCTTACATTGTTGGTGGGATTGTAAATTGGTACAACCACTTTGAAGAGCAATTTGGCAGCATCAAGTAAAAATGAAACTGTAAAAACCCAGGAGCAATTCTGCTCCTAAAATATATCCCAGCAGTCTTTCTTAACCATTTATGCAGAGAATTAAGCCCTAATGTCCTGAGGCCTCACTGTATGAAATAAATCAACTTCTCGTCTGTGCATCTAGAATGGTGCTAGCTAAATCATCCATGGGAACTTGAGAAAATAGTTCCTCCAATTATCTTCCCTTTTCTGCAGTTCAGAGGAGGAAACTGGCTGAGAAAGGCTGCCCACTTGGCAGGCACACAAGGAGACATAAAGAATGTCATGATAGCATTGTTTCTAAGAAAAAAAACTTTCCAAAACAACCTAAATGACCATCAAGAAAAGAAAAAAATGAATCGTGGTATATTTCTGCAATGGAATGCTACACAAGAGTGAAAAAAAATAGATGACCTACAACCACGTGCATTAATAAGGGAAATATAAAAACCTTCACGGGGAATTAAGAATCAAATTGCAGGAAAGAACACAGAGTATGATTCTATTATAGGAAATTTAAAAATGACAACATACCATTATATATTGCTCATATATACTTACACACACAGTAAAAGTATTAAAAAAAGTGCATGGGAATGATAAACTCCAGAGTCAGAAGAGAGGTTACCCTTTATATTATTTTTTATAATATGCTATATTATTAATATATCATAGTATACAACTGTACCTTAAATATATTATATATTATAATATATAATTAAATATTATATTATTCTTTGTATTATTCCCTATTTCTTTTGTATGTCAAAACAGATGATTTCAAGAATGTACCATGTTAAAAAAAAAAGTAAAATATATGCTACCCCCGTTGCCCCCCGCCCCCGCCACTCTTTCCCCAATCCATCTTCACTAAGGCAATTTTGATGAATGACTCCTCTTTTGGGAGAAAGAGGGAGTTTTTCTTGAAATTATTTTAGAAGAATCTGATCACTTCACTCCCAAGTTCAGAAATGTGTGCTGGGTTTTGAGTGTTGCTTGATGAAACCTGAATTCCACAGCATGGCGTTCAGAGGTCTCCACAAGCTGGCTCCAGACCAGCTCTTCCATCTCTTGTCCTCGAGCACTTTACGTTCCATTCAGATTGGAGCGTTTGCCGTTTTCCAGATATACGCCATGCTTTTCCATTTTACCCTTTTGCTAATTATATTTTAGCTTCCTGAGAACTCCTTTCCTCATTGTTGCAGTTTGACATTATGTACCAAAGCCTTCATAACATGCCTACTCTTTGACACAGCAATTCCCCTACAAGAAAAGTAATTCATGATGTACGCAAAGACTTGGCTTAAGAATGTTTACCGTAACATCGTCTCTAATGTTAAAATATTAAAAATAACCTTAACATCCAAGGAAGGTTTAAATAAATCCATTCCACATGGGACATGGCACATAAAAGCACAGACTCTGGAGCCACAGGCAGACTGCTCAGATCAAGTCCCAGTTCTGGAACATTGTGGCACATTCCAGCCCTGTGATCTTAGCCTTTCTGTGCCCACAAATTCTAGTCTGTAAAACGGGACTAAACTAGTACCTGCTTCACAGATTTAGGGGAATTAAATCTGTTAATATTTGTTAAAGCACTTAGAACAGAATCTGGCACATTATAAATGTTTATAAATGGCTAGTTCTGGCTAAATCTCATCTGCAAACTCTTGAAGCAAAGGAATGCCACAGTCTACTTTGGCGTCCAAAACCTGAGCATGGCAGTTGGTACTTAAACCTAGCATGTATTTCGTACAAGTAAAGTCTTAAGACGTGTGTTGAATGTAAAAATCAATACTATTCTAGCTGAGTGCTTTTTAATTTTGGATTCTAATGCAGTGAATAAATTTTTACGGGGTCAAGTAGAAGAATCCAGGGGTTGGAAAGTGAGTCTTACAAGGATAGTAAAAAGGTACCAGATTATGATAGAAAACCAAGTCACTCTAGAAAGAGTATGGAGTAGCAGACTAAAAGAAGTACATGGGTTCTGGAGTCACCAACTCTGACTCTGCCACTCACTAACTGGGTGGCCTTAGGCCAATTCCCCTAACCTCTAGTCCAGGTTTCCTCTTCTGTCAAAGAAGGACAATAACACCTTTCCTTATAAGCTTGTTGTAAAATTTAGAAATGATAATAACTAATATTTTGTGTTACTGTGTGCCAGGCACTGGTCTAAGCACTTTTCACATTATCTCATTTAATCCTCACCACAACCCCATGGGGTACTGCTGTAGGTTGAATTGTGTCTCCCCAAAAGATATGTTGAAGTCCTAACCCCAGTACCTGTGAATGTGACCTTATTTGGAAATAGGGTCTTTGCAGATGTATTTAGTTAAAATGAGATCATACCGGATTAGGCTGGGCCCTAAATCCAATGTGACTGGTGTCCTTATAAGAAAAGGAGATTAGGGCACAGACGCAGAAAGAATGCCATGTGATGATAGAGGCAGAGATTGAAGGATGTGTCTACAAGTCAAGAAACACCAAGGATGCTGGCAAACACCAGAAGCCGGAAGAGATCAGGAAGGATTTCCCGCCAGAGCCTTCAGACGGAGCAGGGCCCTGCTGACAGCTTGATCGGGGACTTCCAGCCTCCAGAACCATGAGAGAATAAATTTCTGTTGTTTTAAGTCACCAAATTTGTCGTAACTTGTTACAGCATCCTTAGGAAACTAACATGGGTACCATTTTGGCAGATTTAGAAACTGAGGCACAGAAGGGGTAAGAAGCCTGACAGAGCTCTCACAGCTAGTAAGCTGGCTAGGATTTGAAACCTGGGCTGACTCTGGAGTCTGTGCTCTTAATTGCTAGATGATATTCAGCTGGATTCTGGGTGGCTTCATCACTTTCTTGGGGAGCACAGAAGTTTTTATTTTCAACTTTTACATTTGGTATACTCCACCATCCACCGTCCCCAAGAGGCATTATTCTGTGGTCTAAGAGTGATTTTGTCACGTGGTTATCTGAAGTTTTGGCCTTATTAGCCCAGCTGAGTCTACGTTCAAATCATGCAATTTTCACAAGCTTCCCAGAGCAAGGCCCCCAAGCCCGCTGGGTACGGCAGGCTGGTCCCCAGCTCTTAGGGGGGATGCTCGAACAGCCTGTGTTCCCCCAGACCGCAGCAGAAGCAAGCTGCTAGATCTGAACATGTTTCAGCCATTTACACTTGAAGACGTAAAGAGAGAACAAGGAAGTGAGTAAATGAAATCTGAATTACCCCTCAAATTCCATTTTGCCCCAAAGCTTTACCTTCCTTTTCCATCAAAACGATGTTTCTAATCGCAAATCTTAGAAAGATTTTCAGATTTGAGCATCCACTTCATTTATCCCATTCTTTCTCTCTCTCTCTGTCTCTGGAGATATTCTAGGAAATGCATGCCAGAGAAAGGAGGCTAGGAGAGCAGAGCCCATCCAGGGCTGGATTTCCACCCCTGGCATAACTGAGGCTTTGTTTAATTAGTCACACCTTCTAAGACACAAAAGCTTCCTGGGTAGCTACCATTTACTTTCCTCGTTCTTTTTACCCTGTGACTTGCAGCTTCACCAAGCGCCTCCCGGACCTGATTCCCCAGAGAATATGCAGCAATACGATGCACGCAGGAGCTCTGGCTCTTGGTTTTCAGAGGCAGGGCCAAGAGAAACCTATTCATCCGCGTCTGTGGGCTCCAGGCTGCAGCAGGTTGTTATTCAGGTTGATAAAAGCTTCCATCCCTGGGGGAAAGCTCCTCCATCCTGGCAACCAAGATCCTGACTCAAGAGTGTAAGCTGAGCCCAGGCACACCTGTACATCTGACAGATGACCCAGGCGCAGAAAAGCCTCTGCTGACAAGCTTATCGGACTGCAGACACCTGCAGGGGGGCCCACACCTTCTTTCGCGAGGGCTCTGACGGCAGTCCTCATGCAACAGGTCTGTGTACACGATCAGAGAGATTACTCAGAGATTCACAAAGGAGTTGAGTTACACCAAGCCCAAACGTCATGCTTGGAAGGAAATACAACCACCTACTCACGACCCAGGCTCTGTTCGATGGCATTCGTTGTCCACCCCTCACTGGTTTTGTTCCAAATAAACTCCTATCTTTCTCGTGATGAGATAAGGGTGAGGACAAGGGCAGTTTAGCTTTGTTAAGCCTACTGTGTGCCTGGCAAAGGAGTAGAGCTTTATATTCAGCATCCTGTTTTAATCATCTCAAGAACCCACATGACAGAAGTGGTGTTACCCATTGTCCTGATTTTACAGACAAGAAAACTGAGCTTAGGTTGTCACGTTGCAAGATTGCACATTCAATTAATAGCCGGTAGGGTTTGAAAAGGGTTCTTCCAGGCTTTTATCTCCACCAGCAGCTGTTCCCAAGCAAATCAACTCAGGAAACCTAAGGCCCAGGAACCTGGGGGCAATTAATTCTGTTTTGGGCCCTTCATTAGTAGGGGTTATATTGTTATGCATTGGCTCTGTGGAAGGTCAAACTACCTGCATGAGCCCATGACCCAGAACTCCAGGCAGATGTGCAGAACGGCCTGGGGTGACCTGAGTAGAAGCTGACAGGGGTTGCCTTCAGACTCTGTGCTATCCTGAACCAGAGGCAAGTGGTCCCATCGTATCAATTTAGAGGCACATCAGTTTATACTTTAAAACAGTGGTCCTCAGCTGGGGACACCTTTGTCACCCAGGAGACATTTGGCAATGTCTGGAGACATTTTTGGTTGTCATAACCGGGAGGGGGTGCTACTGGTATCTAGTGGGTAGAGGCCAGGGGTGCTGCTGAGCATCTTAAAGGTGCTGGACAGCCCCACAGGAAAGAATGATCCAGCATGAAATATCAGTAGTGTCAAGGTTGAGAAACTCTGCTTTGAAATCTCATCCCATCATGCACATGAAGCACAGTGGCTGGCACACAGCGATCAACAAATGTCTGTCTATTGATCTTCACTGATCAGTTTCCAAGCGTTGCTATGTGACAGCTGAGTCGGTGATCCTGGGTAGGTGATCTCTGGAATCCTCGAAGGGGGAAGCAGGGAAGAACTGGATCTTTCCTCCTCTCAGTGACTGCACAGGTCACAAGAGCCAACACACAGCAGAATCAGGCCAACCCGGAGCTCCCCTAACACTGCTTTTCTCATTAGTGTGTATAACTCCTTATGAAGCGATGCATTCATTGAAGGGTTTTTGTTCTTGTTTTTTAAATAGAGCAGGCAAGGTATGTGACTAGTAGTGGGTGGCGTGAACTGATCTTTGACAAAAATGTTTATTGAGTCTGAATTCTAAGACTCGGTGGGCATCGGGGTTGGGGCGCTCTAACGGCAGTGTTGCTGAGGGGAAAGAGCACGATCGTTGGAGTCAGAACTGGCTGTTGAATCACAGCTCAACCCCTTCGCAGAGCTACCACTTCCTAATGTGTAAAACAAGAGTAACAATCCTTACTTTCAAGGGCTGGTGTGAGAATTAATTGAAATAATGAATGTAAAGTGCTGAACCCAGCAGGTGGCATAATAGACACTCAAATGGTCCTATGATTAGGAAAAGATTAGGACAGGCCGGTCTTGGAGGATTGCCTGAGACATGGCCTATTTGCTAAAAGAGCAACCTGAATGCTGTTGGGAGGGCTTTGTCCACCTTCCTGCTGGTCCCCACACAACCGGCACCTGCCTGTGTAGTTTGATTGGTACCACAGGTTGGGATGGTCTCTCCGGGGCTGCCTGGGGGTCCTCAGTAGAGGAGTGGAGCCAGCCTTTGCTGAGGCATGTCTTGAGAATTAGAAAAGTACCTCGATCCCCTGAGGGGTATGAGACGTTGTTGGCCATGACCCTGTTCTTCTGCTCCCTGTCCTGGGGGGCAGCTGTGGTGTAGAAGGTGGGGTGTCACTCTAAGTTCCACCCACACACTAGCTATGGGACCCTGGGTGAATCACTTAAACTGTTTGAACTTCAATTTCTTTCCCTCTAAAATGGATAATACAACTACTCCATGGTAGCTATGCGAGGATGCGAGGACGACGATGATGATGATGATGATCAATATGAAAGTAACTGGCTATAGTGGGAACTTGATAAAAGAAGCTAATATATTTGTTTTTATTTTCTTTTTTCTTAAGGCATAGCTAAGTTCCTTATGCAAATGAGGATCTGCCTCAGTGGTTCTACTTTACCTGACTAAACATACCACCTGTTACTCATGGGCGTGATCCTTCTGCCCACATAGGCCAGCCACCTCCCTTTCTCTTTCTATGTCCATTCTCATTGCCACTTCTACACCTTTGCCAGTGGTAAGCTACTCAGACTAGCCTTCTTTCCCTTTACATCTAGTTCTCTCCCTCTCTTGAAGCCTACCTCTGGTCTCATCTCTCTTGGTAACCCCATTTTCCCTAAGAGCTTCTGTCACTGTCCCCTGAGCACCAGAGAATGACCTCTGTGGGAAGTGGAACCATCATGCCTCATGTGGCTGCTGTGAAGGGCTGAGATGAAGAATTTATGGACTTCCTGCTTTGTTTGTATCTGACAATGTCTATTAAACAGAGATGGTTAATGTCCTTCCATCACCTACTACGTCCTTTAAGTACTCTTTGCCCAAATTTCAACGAATACATTTTCTCACTATAAAACAGTATTGGACAGAGTTAAGTGTGCCTCTCCAGCTCTCTCCTCCTGTAAGCCTCAGGGCCTGTGTGATATTTGACTTTGCATCTCCAGACCTGAACGACGAGTCAGAAATAGGTAGGCGAACTTAGCAAACATTGATGAACGTGGTTTTTGTGGTAACAAACTTTCCTCCTCCATGCGCCACCCAATCCCCCATCCCATGAAGGTCTACGAAGACGACTGAAGAAGCGGACAGGGGGACATTCAGTTCTTCCTCATGGCATTCCCGGCAATGACACTCGACTCTCTGACATCTATAGTCCACTCAGCAGAATCCTGATCACAGGCGCACTGTGCTATTTTCACACAGGGGAGAGGACTGGGCCTTATTTTTCTTCCTTTCTCCTGAGCATTCCCTGGGCAGAGAGATGCTCTGCTTCAATAAATGCACTTTTTACACCAGCCAATCTACATGTTGTTGTCCAAATGAAATGTCCCACAACGCCTATCACCTCCAGGACTTGTTATGGTTACCTTGCCCAAGGTAACTGCCCATTTCAGTCCCTCACCTACTTGGTTGAGAACTTCATGCTGGCCTCTATTATTCTCCAACTGGTTTTGTTTATTTGTTCTTCGTTTCATTTTACTTTTCACTTTTATTTTTAAGAGCGCTCTTTCTGATTGAGGATAAATTCTCAGAAGGTACGCATTGAACTTCTCACTGACTTCTTCAGAGTAGGACACAGGCCCATGCAACAGCAGACGTTCCACCAAGGGTAGCTGAATCCGATGGAATCAAACCCCTACCTTTCCCATTCATCTTCCTCCAAGCTTGCCCTGGTGCCTAAGGCCAGAATGTAGCGATATAGCCCCGACTGGGGATTTTAAAAAAGAAATTCAGGTGAATTGAAAAGTAGAAGACAATGGCAGGCATGGGATGAAAACCCCAAAACTGACAACCACCCCACCTGCCCCTTCAACTCTCCATGAAAAGAAACCAAAGCCATCAGATTCACTTCAATTGCTCTCGTGGCCTGAAATGGCTCCCTCCCCCAGGCCCGGAGGAAAATTCAATTAAAGGGTCCATCTGCGAGGCAGCAGCTGAAGAGGAATGACTGTGGGGAGGCCCACATTTTCATCAAAAAGAGCCCGTGTCCTTGCAGCCCGCCCCCTCCCCTCTGTCCCCCTCCTCCTCTTCCTTATTAGGCCCACCCCTTACCTCACCGCAATTCTCTCCAATTAGGCCAGCTCAGAGAAGCAGCTTTTATCTGCTCCTTTCAAATGCGTGCGCATTAAAGACTTGGTGCATCCCACAGACAGGGGACTTGCTGGGAGAGAGCAAGAAAACCCACAAAACGGCCCACAAGGGTTGGGAATCGGGAACCTCCTGGCCCAATTAATCCCATTGCATCAGCTGGCTCAGTGGCCGGCGCGGCTGTGCATCAGTTCTGTAGGCTCCTTCAACCCAAAAGGCAGGATGCGATTATAAAAATTAATAATAAGAAAAATCATGGCCAGGCAACCATCCTGGGCTTTGGTGAGAAGCAAACGGAAAGGCAGAAGGGAAAGGTTAAGTGGCGTGACCTCCAAAACAAGCCTTGACGGTCCGGAGCCTTCCCACACATGGGGCTGCCTCCCCGCATTACGGTTTGTTCTGGAGGACGAGAGAAGGCCACGCTGCTGGCTGCAGGGATGGTGGAGCTTGGTGGCCACGGGGCCAGTAAGAACTGAGCGCTGTTCTGCCAGGGCTCACTGAGGCTGTTTGAACATAAAGGATGGTCCTTCCAAAGGTGGAGTGCCACTCCCTTCTCCCACATTCCCTTCAAAATAAGCAAGGTTCCTGACAGTGTCTGTAGGGCAAGGCTGAGCACAGACCCCCCAAAGCCCCCTCAGCTCCACACACAACAGTGTCCTATTGTCCCCTAAAAGGACTCCTTGTTTACCTCGGGGTTCTCAGGCCTCTTTCCCACTTCCTTCTTCTGCCTTGTGATTCTTTCTGATTGGAGAACATAGGGAAGAAAGCAGCTTACTGCCTTCCCCTGTCACCTCAAGTGAGAGGAAGTGGAATCATTTTGGGAGGTGAGAGAGTTGACTTCTGAAGGCAGGCCCTATATGAAGGCTGGGCGCTTGGGGTCCTAACACGTGGCTGGGGATGGTTTCTGTATTCGTCAGCTAGGGCTGCCCTAACAAAGTGCTGCACACTGGGGCTTAAATGATTGAAAGTTATTGTCTCACAGTTCTGGAGGCTAGAAGTCTGGGATGAAGCTATCAGCAGGGTTGATTTCTTCTGAGGCTTCTCTCCTTGTTTTGCACAGCTGTCTTCTCCCTATGTCCTCACGTGCTCTTTCCTGTGTGTGTGCCTGTCCCAGTCTCCTCCTCAATTAGAACACCAGTCATGTGGGATTAGGGCCCACCTTACTGACTTCATTTTTAACTTAATTACCTCTTTAAAGACCCTCTCTCCAAATATAGTCACATTCTGAGGTTCTGGGCATTAGAAGTCCAACATATGAATTTGAGTCTATAACAGTATGCCTTGGTGATTGTGCCTAAAAATGGACTGCTATTGGCCAACCTAATTGTTTTACCTCAGGATTTTTAGGACTTTGAGGAGATATCAACTTTACAAAGGACTGGAACCTCCTCAGGAAAGGCCTTCACTAATCAGTATTGGTGTGCTCCTGTTTTATTAAGTGTAAAGTAGAGTTTGTGACACTACTTATGACTGTTATGTAAAATTGGATTGGAGAGATTCAATTACATGAACACCATTAATTTGATCAAGACCGAGTCTGGAAAATCTATTTCTTACCCTGAAGTGATTAACGCATTGAACACACATATACAAATCGAGTGATCTCGCCTCCATTTCCAGGTTCATATTCCTCAGGCCCCACCAAACCTCACCAGACCCCCATCATTCTTCAAATGTAGCCTCGCTAAACTTTCCTTTCTCCGAGCCTCTGCACAGGTTGTTCCTTCTTTTTGAAATGCCCTTTACGTTCTTAAACTGAAGAGTATCATGGAAGGAAAAGAGAGAACAAATGAGTTTTAAAAACGTTCTTTGACTTCTCGACTGGCAGAGACAGTGCTAGTACAAACACAAGCCATTGGATGCTGCTGGCTCAGGTCACTTCCCCTGTCACTGGCCCCTCTTCCCTGCTCCCGGTCACGAATGAGTGAGTAGGAATGTGTAAAGATGCATGGCCATGCTGTAGACACATGCGTATTCCTGTGCGTGTTCTTGGTCACTGGCCCCTGGGCGTAGCTCTTCTCAGGAGGCTGAGTAAAGCTCTTCTGCTTCCAACGTCTTTTAAGAGCCAAAACCACACAAGCCTTAAATCAAATTAAGCATGCTTGTCTGGCTGTCTGCTATAATTTCAATCACATATTGGACTGGACAGACTTAAATCCTCTCATTCTTCTGAGAGTGTCAATGTCTTAGTGTCCCAGGGAGGGTCTGGCCCATGTTTTCACGTGTGATCTTCCCCTTTTTGGCTGAGGGGACTTCTGCAGACAGGGTTTTGATGACCGTGAACTTTAGCGTCTTGCTCATCCTGCGCTTCCCACACCCTGGGCCTCAGGCTCCCCAGAGCTTGGCTTCTCCCATGACTCAGGGCAGGCGGCTAAAAGCTTCAGCTGTCTCTCAGAATGCCCGGGTTCAAACCTGGTTCCGCACTTATTAGTTGTATGACCTTATTCATTCACTTAACCTCAGGTGCTCGTCTACAAAATGGGGATAATGAGAACCCGTTTCATGTCAGGACCTCCAGTAGAGATTGGAATAAAGCACATGTTCTGCGAGTTCTCGTTGTTGTTAACTATATAGCATTTGGGACTGCTGGGTCTCAAATGACTTCAAGGCCTTTTGGATTTCAACAACTCGTAACTCGGAACGTTTTGGGGATGGCATCCAGAAAGCAGCAGCATTCAGCTATCTGATGTCGTGTTCTATTCATTTGCCTTCAAGCAAAGCAAGTCAGCAAATCCTTTTCTCCCATGAGAGCAGACAGCTACTGCTCTGCTCTTAGGAAATACCCAGGAGCCCCAGGGGTAGCAGGGGTCCTAGCTGTGCTCCCCTGGAATTTAGTTTATTTGCTGAACTGGTCAGTTGGGGGATCTTTTGGGAATTTGTTTGCAAGATTGATATACCAAGTGGCTTTTGGTGGGGGAGGGAAGGCCAGAGTGAAGAGGGAAGAGCTGTGTGATTTGTATGAGACAAGGATGACCGGGGAGAAGTATGGCGTCTGTCCCTTTCCACGACTCTCTGTGACTAGTTTGGGGACTTGATGAGGAGAGGGGAGAGAAGCTGAAGGGGCTGTTTTCATGTAAGACTTTATGCTTTGGCCCCAGAAAGAGCCAGAAGTTGGGAAGGAAACCTTTCTTGCTGCTTTTACATAAACCCCCATACTGCAAGGGCACTCTAAGATGACCAGCTATGGGGGTGTGAAGAGGCTGGAGCCTTGACAAGGACATCGGCCATCCAATGACGGCCACAGTGTGGTAGATGGGGATGAATCCCAAGACACTTTGTGAAGCAAAGTCGCACGGAGCCTAGGAGGCAAGTGAAGCAGACAGGCTGGTTCATAAGGGTCTCCCAGGAGTGCCTGGTGAGCAAGAGGAGATATTGGGTAAAAAGCTTGTCAGGTTTGGCATTCCTGCTTAAGCAGGTCAGAGTGTTTGGTTAGCAAAACTTCACGTGACACATTTTATGCTTAAAAGCTCTGGAATCCTAGGGACACTTGAGTTACATGTATTTCTGGTGACACAATCTTCTCCCTCCATCCTCCACGTTAGAGAGATGTCTGGGACAGAGTGCCTGTTACGACTGAGAGTCTAGGATAAGAAGAAAGGAGGAAGGATGTGCTAACTGCGTGCTTCATTGCCCCAAGAATGGAATTCACAAATGCTTCTTTGTCTATCTGTGACCTTGACCTTCAGTGTCCATTGTTCGGTTCTTTGCTAATCTTCCCTCTTCCTCCCTTTATAATTAGAACAAAGGATGTATCAAAGGTAAGGAGGAGGGACTCTCACTCCCATTTAGGACCAGGGTTTTACCTGTTCGAAAATGAGACACAGAGCTCCTATTCATTTTCCTCCAGCATTTTGGGTTATCTACAAAATGGCTTTAAAATGCAGTAGGAAATGAAAATATGCTAATAAATCCAAAACATCCTGCACCTATGGTTTTGTATGTTTTTTTTGTTCAACTTCCATCCACCAACTCTACTCTTAACTTTTAAGTCATTCATTTCAGGAAACACATAGTGAGCACCTGTTGGATGCCAGGAACTGTGCAACGTGGGGTTTTTTAACAAGCAATTTATTTAACAACTACGTTGAGTTTCTCCATCACTAGATGCCATTCATTCTATCCAACAGAGGCATTAATACACGCAACATAACGAAGAGGTGGGTATTAAGTTTATAAAATATAGAGGAAAAAAATCAGCATGTAAAACAAGAAATCTGGGTTACTCATGATAAATTCACGGGCCCGAGTGAGAGTTGATTGTGTTTTACTTGCTTGTTTGTTTGTTTTTTGATGAGGAAGATTGGCCCTGAGCTAACATCTGTGCCAATATTCCTGTATTTTGTATGTGGGATGCTGCCATAGCATGGCTTGATGACCAGCATGTAGCTCCATGGCTGGGATGCCAACCAGCGAACCATGGGCTGCTGAAGTGAAGGGTGTGAATTTAACCACTATCTCAGTGGGCTGGCCCTGACTGTGTTATTTTAAATTGACGCATAGTTTACATATAGTGAAAGGTACAGATCTTAAAAGTAGAATGACGTGAGTTTTGACAAATGTAACTACACATCTATCAAACATTTCTGTCACCCCAGAAAGTTCCCCTGAGTCCTTTCGCAATCAACACTTACCCCATGTTTATTTTTAAGATTTCTGAAATGTCTTTATATTTCAATCAAGAAATGTCCTGGACACTTACAAAGTGACCCTAAGGTTGTGCGTGTGTTTTTTTTGGTTGGTTGTGTTTAGGTAGCTTGCACAGCATCTACTTTGGACATTCTGAATGACAGTTTCATTAAGTATGCTAGACATTCCTTCCTAGGAAGGGAATTCATAAAATTGGCCTATTGGGGACTTAGGAGGAAACCATCTTTCTCCTTTTGGGTCCATTCAGCAATAATCCCTCAGCTGGTCTTGAGAACTCTATCAGTTTATAAAGAAATAAACACAGTCACTGCTGAATTCTGGCCCTTGGGCCTACTCCTCTCTTACATGTGTTGAAGGTGAAAAGTTAACAGGCTGCTACTGGGAGACAATTCTCCATGGGTCTCTCAGATTTCTGCATGTCTTGCAAAAGAAGGTACTCATGAACTTTGCTCCAGACCATCATTTCAAAGATAGTTGCGTAGTGAACAGCTTTAGAAGATAGACAGCATCTTATCCCAAAACTAAGGGCGGGTTTGTCCAGTACAATAAAGATAATGTCTCCCTCCAGGGCGGGGAGCAGGTTGTTGGCAACCTGTTATAAAGGATTCAGATCTTCTAAGTTGAAGTTCTTCTGCATTGCAACCTACTGCATGTGCAGACATCACCTGGCCCTGTGCACATCTTGCGGGAGTTGGGGCTCAGGGAGCCGGCACAAGAAAATGATAATCCTCCGGATGCCAGTAGTGCTATGAGAAATAATCTGTTCTTTGTCTGACTCAGGGGTCTCATGTCTTCTGCCAGCATCCAGGAAACTGTTGCAAGCTACCTGGTTAGTTTGCAGGAAGGGTAAAATTCCAGACTCCTTGCAGTTCCTGACAGCTACAAGCCAAAACTCTGTCTTTGGCATGTTCCATTCTAGTTAAATCATAGCTCCATTTGAACAATTGGCCAGAGGGGATGGCTCATGGGCTAAGAACATTCACTTTAAGATCAAGTCTCAGCACAGGTGTGAGTGTTCTTCCTTCTAAAGCAGAAAGAAGCTGAGCGCTTGGCTTAGAGATAAGGAATAAATGGCCTGGGTGGGTGGTTAGCTCCAGCTACCCCTGGCTCTAACTCCCCTGTCTGGTCTTTCCACTGCCATGTTGCTTTACTTCTGTGAGCTGATCAAACCTGACACCACCCTCACGTGTGTTCTTTACTCTTCTCTTGTCACCAGGTCTCCCGGGAAGGCAGATCAGTGGACTGCGCACATCGAAGTACTGCACCGAAACCAGGAGTTGAATTTTTAATTCGTACTACAATTTTGGTAGCTTTACTGTTTTATGTAATTGTAAACATAATCCAGGATGATTGTGAAAAACTAAAATTCAGAAAAATCACAAAAAAGTAATACAAAATTTTCCTAATTACACCCCACAGGAAGCGCTGTTAACATGTAGGTTATATCTTTCCTGATGTTTTTTATATATACACATGTTGAGCTTTCTTCACCCTTTTTTTTTCTTTTCCTAAACAGAACTTATCTTTTTCTTTTAACAGTATAGTGTGGATGTCTTTCCATCTCAATAGTTAAAAACACGTAACGTCATTTTTAATGATTGTATAATATAGACGTATCCCTTCCTTATTTGTTTAACCAGTGTCTTTTCAGTGGACATGTAGGTTGTTTAGAATTTTTCACTATCATGAACAATGCTTTTATGACATTCTCTTTATGTATCTCTCTGTCTCTATCTGTCTATCTATCTACCTATCTATCTATCTACCTATCTTTGCACACTGGTTTAAATATTTCCTTAGGATTATTTCCCAGGAATTGAACTACTTAGTCAATTGCATCTAAATTTTTCCTTGCCCCAAGCTTGTTTTCCTTTCCCCAATAAAATTTTCTTTAGATTACAAGGTAGTGACGATTCGCCTGGGGAGAACAAATAGGTGTATTTCCTTATTATTAGATAGGCTTTGTTTGGTCAAAAGTGCAGAAATCAGCTCAAATTACCTTGTGAAAAGGAGAATGCATTAGCAGAATCTCAATCTACTTCTCTGGCCTGACAACGGGACATGTGTAGGTCTTAGAAACAACCAGAAAGGAGAATGCCAATGCCACAAGACCCTTCTTACTTCACATCTCTGTTCCTCTTAATTTTAACGGACTGGTTCCTCTGTTTCTACAAGTGGGAAACATGGAAACAACTGGCTTCCAAGTTTTACATTGTATAGACCCAATTTCAAAAATCCTGCGGAAAGAGCTCATTGACCTGGCTTAATTCTAGCACCCACCACTGGTGCAATCAACCATGGCCATGGGGTCAGTCACATTGCTCCAACACAGCAGATCCCATGGCAACCATAGAGATGAGGGAGATATTCTTAGAAAAACAGATGCTGGACAGACAGTTCCTTAGATGTCTGCTAAATCTTCCATGGACATGTGCAAAACAAAAATTTAGCTGAAAATCTATTTAGATTTCATTCCCTGACCACTTTTCTCAACTTGGAGATCACTTTTCAAGTGAAAATTTTGGTGGCTTTAAAATGAGAATTTTCAAAAAGTTGCATCTGAGACTACAGCAGAAAATGAGATAATATAAAGAGAAAGTATAGAGAAGACCATTGGAGTTACTGTATGAAATAGCATGTATAGTTACATGTATGAAATTTAGAGATGAATGAAACAGTGAAAAATGATATTGTCTGTTGGTGTGACAGTGTTAGAATACAGTATTTTTATTTTGACTTTTGCAAGTGTTTAGTATACTTAGTTTTATTAATTATATTGAAGAACACAGGTCATAAAAAGATCCTCTTCTGGTAAAATATTAACAGTATGATTCTACAACAAAGTGTATTGAACTACAAAAAAACTACAAAATCTATTCCCTTGGATCCACATCCATGGGAAGCCAGAGACTACTAGAATGTGTGCGTTTTTTGCCTGTGACTCTTTCCTTCCTTTTCTAGGATGTCACCTGCTAGTCTTCTTCATAAAAATCTCACTCCCAGAAAGCACTTTCATCTTTGACCAAACCTTGTTCATCCCATCTCCACATCCTGATTTTAGAAAATCATTTATCCCCTCTTTTCTGGAGACATCATGGATTTGGGGATCTTATAGACCTAAACTTTACTCTTAGTCCACTCATTTAACTGGGCTTCCCCTGGCTGGTGCTTATACCAACATAATTTTGTCTCCTGAACTGAACATATCAATGGTCTTGCCCCTTCCCTCACCATTTGTGTACCACCCATCTCTCCAGATTGCTCAAAATTCACCTCCCCTCCACAACCCCAGTGTAATGGCGCTGCTGCCCTCACCCTTTGAGCCTATTCAACACCTGGCATCTCTGTTAGCCATTTAGAAACTAAAGTTTATTGCTTTGCCTGCAGGGTGGTAGTAAAAATATTTAACAACCTGTACTTCGTGGTCACTGACCAATCACAGTGGACAGGGCTGCTCTGGAGGACACCTGCGGTGCAAAGCATTACTGTTTCCCTTGCTGAACTCAAGAGCATAGGAGAGTTCTGGAGCATGGAGGAGGAGCCAGAAGCCCTGGGGCCAGGGGAGGGGGCTCCCAGGAGACTTGAGGCCATTCTTAGGGATGTATTTCAACAATTTAACAACCAGTGTGACTATAACTGTTTCAACAAACAGAAGTTCTATTGATGTCATTTTCTTGTGATTGTGTGATCTGTCTTCCCATTTGGATTGGGAATTTCATAAGGTCTAAAATTATGCCTTAAACTTTTGGTGTCCTATGAGACGCAGCCCATCGTCATCCTTAGAGTAAGAGTCGTATTTCTGTGCCATGTGATTCAGGAGTTGTCAGGTTGGGGAAAACAATTGGTGCTCAGAGATGGGCAGTACCTGACTTAGGAAATTGGAACTTAAGATCAACCTTTCCCATACTCAACATCACTTAGACTTAATTTCTTATTCCCTTCAAGATCTGGGTCCCTGTGGGACCAACTACGCAACTGGCTCCTCTTTTCAGAACATCTGGAATGTGAAAAACCTGGAAAGATGTTTCTTTAATGCAGATTAGGATTTGTGAAAATTTTTAAAAAAAATTCAGGTAGATAGAAAGTTAAGTTGCTAGTGCCTAGAAGTAGCTATCACACATTCTACTCCTTTCCCCACTTGTGGTGCTGGTATTAGTGTTAGGGAGTAAGGGGGAAAGGCGTGTTTAGAATACAAACCTGGCATGCAATGTTGAGACCTAGAATGCATCCTGTATGTATGTGCTGTGGTTGGTGGAAATAGTTGAAAGAGTATCATTAGTAACACCTTCAGGTATATTATGGACTTTTGTGGAACTGGCCTGGGAATTTCGCCACTATTTCAAACATGACTTTCTCAGTTGCCTCATCTCTAAAAGGAAGATGTTGGACTATGTTTCAGTTGTCTATTGCTGTGTTACCAACCACCTCAAAAGTCAGTGGCTTACACAAACAATTCTGCAGTCGAGCTGACATTAGCAGGGTGGTTCTTCTGCCAGTCTTACTGGTGTTCACTCAAGTGGATGCAATCTTTTGGCAGCCCGGATGAGGCTGGGCAGTCCAACATGGCCTCACTCACATGTCTGGTGGTTAACCAGGGCTGTCGGCCAGGATGCCTTGGTTTTCCCTGATGTTGCCTTTCCAGCCGAAAATTCCAGGTTTCTAACATGTTGCAGCACTGTCCCAAAAGGAGAATGCCCCAATGCATGAGCAGTTATCAAGTCTTTCCTTGCATTATGTTTGTTGATGTCCCATTGGCCAAAGCAAGACCGATGACTGAACCCAGAGTCAACGTGGGAGGTGACTACACAGAGGCCATTAATGTTACAATCTACCACAGACTACGTGATCTCTGAGGTCCTTTCAACTCCAGCATTCTATGTTTTCCTGGGGATGTGAGCTCTCATTTTTGAATATCAAATATAGAAACATACTCCTGGAGCACAAGCAGCCTACAAATTCCCTACCATCACCAGGACGACAAAATGGGGATGATCATTTCCTCTGTGACAAACAGCCCTTTCATACTTATTGTCTTTTTTTTAATTTTAAATTTTGGCCCTTTAAGACAGCACTATGCATTCATTTTAGTTAGATGTCACTTGTGCAAAACTTTAGCAGAAAGAGAAGAGTTAAAGAATGAAATTTGAACCTGTGTGTTTAGGAAATGTTTGTACATCAATCTGTACCCAAAGTGTATGAGCAAAATCACAAAGTCTATCTTCTCATTCACGAAGCAGAGTCAACTCATGCAAATACTTGTCCTCTCTCACCAAATCTCATTGAAATTATAAAAAAATATGTTTAAAGGAATAAAGCCATGCAAGCATCGGGAAACAGGAAAGGGTACACTCAAATAGAAAGTAGATGGGTTTGGATCAGAGTTACTCAAACTCAGCGCTATTGACACCTTGGACTGGATAATTCTGCTATGGGCACTGTCCTGTGCACGGTAGGGTGTTTACCGGTACCCCTGGCCTTTACCCACTGGATACCAGTGTCACACCTCGAAATCCTGACAACCAAATGGCTCCAAAGATGACCAAATGCCCCCTGGGGCGGGGGCAAAATCACCCCCAGTGGAGAACCACTTAATTTGTCACATTGGGAGAATTGTAGCCCAAAATCCATGCAGGGGGAAGCTGCTACAGAGTTAAGAGCCTTTCAGAAACTTCAGAGTCAACTGTAGCCAGAGCAGGAGTGGGCTGTGGAGGTGACACGCAAGGTGAGTAATGAAAGGCCCATCTGGAGAATAGTCGCAGCCTCTCTCCTGGTGCACAGAGACTGACTAGCTTCACGGGATTTGCTCCCAAACCAAAACTCCTAAAGCCACTATTTAATAAAATTGAAGGATCTGGGAGAGAGAGCTTCTCATTTAGATGCTGAGGCTGAAAAGAGAAGCAGAGCCTGAAATATCTACAACAGCATGGAAGGAAAAACCAGAAAGACACCTCTGCTCACAAGTAAAATAAAGACCCAGCACAAAGCCTTTTTCCTTGGAAATTATGATGCCTCTGGCCTTTACATCAACTCCCCACCATGTACTGCCCATTTCCACCAAGCTCTCCAATTCAGGGGAAAGGTTTATTAAGGAAAGGAAGATTAAATGATTGCAGAAGAAATGCAATCCAACTACTGATATTGCTGCATTTATTAATTTGCTCATAAATAGGAACGACCAACAGGATTATCAGACATTGGATGAAATCTCTATGTACAAAAGAGAAAAAGATAAACAAAAATCAATACTAATAAAAAGCTTTTTCTCCTAATTAATGATCAGTTAAATGCAAATTAAAGCAGAGGGAAATGCAAATTAAAACATCTCAAGTTTACCTATTAGAAAGGCAAAAAATAAAAAGAATGATAACATACAGTGTTGGTAAAGCTGTGAAGAAATGGACGCTCTCATATACTGTCAGCAAGAGGACAAAACCCTTTAGGAAGTTAATTTGGAAATGTCCATCGAAATGAAAAGAACACAAATTCTTTGACCCAGAAATTCTTCTTCTAGAAACTGTCCTATGGAAATATTCATGTACACACTCAAAGATATACGTGTAAGGATGTTCACGGAAGCACCACATGTAATATCAAAAAATAAAACTTAAGTGGCTTTCAATAGAGGAATAACTATGATATAAGAATTGCATAGAATATTAAGCAGCCCATTTTTAGGATGAAACAGATCTGAATGTACTGATAAGGAAAGATGTTAGTTATTAAACAAAAAGGGTAAAGCTCTGAACGGTGTATATGTTGATGTCATTTATGGGCCAAAAAAATTCCTGTGCGTTCACATAAGCACATGCACACACATGTGGTATATAGAAAGGCATACAGGGTCCAGCAGGGAAGAGGAATAAAGAGAGTCATTTTTGTAAGGGGTATGTGATAGCTTTGTATGCTTAGAAGCAACTTTTACAAAGAAAAGTAAACAAGGAATGTTAAGTCTTACAGAGTTTATAAAGACTATATCTACTCTCTGTTCAAAACAAGGAAACTATAGTTCCAATCTGAACCAAGAACACCAATGTTCTGATTCCTAATCTTACTCTTTTTCCATTTATCATGTTCCTTTTACACTTCTAAGAATTTTACTGTTTACTTTAAGCCATTTATCACAGCTGTTATCTTAACGTAGTTTTGCTTATTTAACAACCACTGTGGCTCATAATGTAATTATCTAATATATTTTATAAAATAAGCATGCCTATTACACCAGATTTCAGGTATTACGAAAAAAATCCTTACATAATTTATTTCCCCAAGCATAAAATTTTCACATGATTTTTAACCACAGTTTCCTGTAGCGGATCAAACAATACATTCATTTTGGTGATTAGTGCAAATATTCAGAGTGAGAGAGGTAGACAGTAGGAGCAGCGTCACAAGACTGGGGACAGAGTCTTGTCTTAGATGCTTTGGGGGAGACCCATGCTGTTCTTAAAGATGGCATTCCAGCAAAGGTGAAAAGTGCAAAGATTCTTATAAGCCAAAGGACAAATATTATCCTGTCTGAGAATGTAAGAGAAAAAAGATGGACAAGGTGGCGATTTCATTTCAAGGGTGTAGGACGTATATTCAGAACTGGCTTCCTGCTAGGTAAAATTCGGGCCAGACTTTGAAAGGATAGAAGCAACTTCAGGTTGATAGACGCTCTTTCTCTTCTTGAAGAATGATAGATAATTTGGGCAGGATCCCAGATCGAATTTCTCTTGCCTCATCTTCACTTACTCGGTGTGGTTGATCCTAAGAAGCTTGTGAATCTGAGCAGAAACAAACAAACACAAAAACCACAGCTGACCTACTTTTTGAGATATGGAAACTTACTAAGTGATCCTTTTCCTAAGACATTGACCAAAATTTTTGTCAGGGCTAAAAATGAACACTCTTTAGCCTTGGAAAAAATTACTCAATATTTTAAGTGGATGCAATTTCACATAATTACTTAAATTTGACCGAAATGTCTGATACTTATTTACTACCTTTGATCTATCTTTAAAATGGCGTTTCTATTTTCAGATATGAGTCAGTTGGAAGAACTCAAAGACAAGCCAAAGCTGGATGTATTTGAGACAATATCCATTTCTCCCAGTGATGATTTCTGCTCTCCATCCTGTTTGGGGTTTGGTATAAATGCAGGTGGAACATGCTCATGCAAACAGGTATGTTCCATGTTGTTTAGAGCTGGAAACTTCTCTAAGAGAAGATCAGTACAGTCCAGAGTTGTCAAAATGGCACCAAAATGCTCCTTAGGGGAAATATCATGTATATGCAGAGCCTTTTAATTTTCTCCTTAATTTTCTTTACATTACTTGGAAAAGCTATCAAGACACTTTCTTCAAAGGAGCGAGACTTCCGCTTCCTCACAGGCACACTGTTTCTTTAGGGAGGTACAGGATTTTTGCTAACAGGTGCTTGTTGCCCTCAAAGTGCTGTCTGGGTTCACGGGAGGAGACGGAATAGACGGCGGCGCTGATGTCACCAGCTGATAAGTCCTGGCAGCAGCCCAAATCTGCAGATCAATAGGGATGCAGATGGCTGTGGGGCAGACAGCCTGATGTCTGCTCTGATTTCACTTCCTCCCCAGTCACAGCCCATCACTATGGTCATGTGGGTCAAAAGAGAGAGAATGCTTAGGTTTCAGATGCATATAGCTCTTGTCCCCAGGGCGGTGACCATGATGTGAACTTTCAATGAACAAATGGAAAACATGGGCCTTCACCCCAATCTAGACAACATTTTTGCCAGTACGTGCACCTAACAGCCTTGCTTTTGTTGGGAGTTGGTGCTGCCTCCACACGGGCTCCATGGGCGTCAGACCCTGTGCAGTCACACAGGACTCTGTGCTGGGTTTCATGCTCTGCTGCTGCCACCTTGAAATACTGATTCTTTAACAAGGGGCCCTGCATTATCACCTTGTAGAAGCTAGGGTCCACAAATTATGTGGCGAGTCCTGCCTGCAACTTTGGATTGCTCACTCTGGTTGGGGCATGTGTATGTTTGGAAGAGTTTTCTGATGCTTTGTCAGAGCTTGCTCAGGGCATTGATGGAAAAGAAAAAGCCCTAACTCTTCCACCCAAATTCATCTTCCTATCAAAAGAGCATGCTCCAGACAGGCCTTTTTGTACTGCATCTACCAATGAAAAATACTTAGCAGGAGCTTCAGAGGGCGGCCTTGGAAGCCCATAGAAGCCTTGGGAATAGGGGCTTGTCTGAGCACTGTACCTTGGCCTTCCTTGGGTGGACACTGTCAAAACCGCAGACAGAAAAGCTTTACTGTTTGTGCTTTGCAAATACGTAACCATCTTGGAGTCTGCTAGATATTTTCTTTCCAAAGTAGATGATTTCCACCAATCTGGATGATTTGGACAATCTCATTGGATTTGCCTTTAAATCTTCTGGGTTTATAAGCTAAAATTTAAAATAAACAAACCTAAAATCTGTCATCTTTTGGCCTACAAAGATACCTTTAGCTGCAAATCCCCTACTGTTCAGTCAGGCAGACTAGACACAGGACATTGAGAGAGCTGTGATGCTTCTTGCTCACTGGTTAACTGCACTCACTTGCAAGCTTAATCAAGACCTTTAGACCATCGCTAATTTTACCTTCTCATCCCTGATCACAGATTGGAGAAGTGTCAATCCCACGTGCCCATGTAGTTCTAAACCCCTCAGGGCATGGGCTGGCAGAGCTAGCTGGTAGGCAGAGCTGAGATAGTTCATAAAGAAAACCAATGAATTCTCAAAACTTATCTAAATAGATTTTATCATAATTTTAATGTTTATCAAAGTAACGTATGGATGTAATTTATAATGTCAAAGGTACTATAAGACATAAAGAAAAAAGCATCCCTTTCACCTGCTCTTCGCACCTCTGAATCCCATACCCCCGAGGCAACCAATTTTAATTCTTGTAGTGTTATTTCTGGTATTTACCTCGACTTTTCTAATTAGCATGCTCATTATTTCTTGATTTTACCAATTAGATGCTATCTATTGACTTCTAGTATAAAAGATATATGGGAAATTGTATATGGAAAATCTTGTAGATACCCACAGCCACACACAGTTTCCCTAGCCACATCTTCCCAGCATAGTTCTAGGATAATAGATGGCCAACTTACAATTAGATGTTACCGTATTATGACTATAGAAATTTCAGTGGAGATACACAATCATGGTCTATTATAATTATATTTTCTTTCTTATACAACTCTTTGTTTTTCCTGCAGTTAACAATTGTCTGGTTTCTGATTTGTTTAATTTTCTATTTTCCTATAACTAATACTTCTACCAGTTTTCTCAACAAAAGAGATCCATTGATTTTCTTGGAACTGTGCTCCCTGGAGCCGTCTATCTTCTCCAGACTTGATGCACGGCTATCATCCTGGTATCTGTCTGCATCTTCTAGGGAATTTCATTCGCCCCTCTCCTTTTGGGGATCCTCTCTTCCTAGGCCCCACGTCTTCTTGTTTTAGTTGAGTCTCTTGTTTTGGTGAAGCAAGGCATGGAGGGTAAAGTTTCAGGCATTGCATCTTTGAAAACTTTATTAACTCTCACACCTGTTTGGTCATTTGGCTGGAACAGAATTTTTGATTGGAAAAATTTCCTCTCAGAATTCCAAAGGTATTGATGCACCATCTTCCATTTTCCGGTGTTGCTGTTGAGAAATCCACTAGTGATCTTCGTTCCTGATCCTTCATAACTTGCTTCTGAAACTTTTTGGGACCTTCAATATTTTCTGATTCCCTTGTGTCTGGGCAGCATCTTGTCCTACCCTCCTTTGTGTCTGCTTTCCCCAAGCCCAAGGCTCCTTTGCTTGAATTTCTCCAGGGTCTAAGCCTCTTTTCTTCTGCAGTGAGTGGAGCAGTGTAGTCACCTGGATGCTGTAAGATTTTCCATCACTCTTCCTGCTGACACCTCATTGAGGACCCCTTGCCTCTAGAGCTGTGAGATAATAAATTTCTGGTGTTTAAACCACCAAGTTTCTGGTACTTTGTTATGGTAGCCCTACGAAACCAATATACCATCTGAAATTCTACCTACTCCAAAAGGTTTATCCATAAGAATTATGTCTGTGCTCATAATCAGTTTGACCAAATTCTGTTTTAAAAAAATGTAACCATTGACCAGGGCATAACAATGAGAGTTCCTGAGCCCGCACTTCTGCCTGTCTGTTAGCAGGGCTTCTGTCACCAGAACCTGGTGCATTGATCCCGCCCCATTGAAGGGAAGGACATTGTCCTTTCCACCCTGTCTAGCTCCCCTGATGCAGGGACCTCTGAACAATCGAGGCTCCCACTACCCAGAATCAGGCAAGGTACTAACCATGTGCTGTTCACTGAGCCTGAGGGCTTGGCATCAGGAGAGCATGGACATGGTGAGGAAGCTCACGGGGCTAAGCCGTGGGGCTTCTTAGGATGGACATGAGCACATCAAGATGGTGGCATGGCAAGATGGAGAATGTCCAGTGAGAGAAAGTCAAGGTAAGAACCCTCAGTAGCACATATGTGAGAGAATGAGCAGATGAACATAAGCCAGCAAAGAGGACTGAGAAGCAGTTGGCAGAAAAGTGGCAGGAAAAACAGGGAAAATAAATCTCAGAAGCCAAGGGAGAAGGGAGCTCATGGTGAGGGCATCAATGGGGTCATATGCTCCAGGGAAGTCACAGGATGAAGACTAAGATAAGGCATTGAATTTGTGAAGTGGGAGCCAGTGGCCTTCAGACAAGCAATCTCTGTGCCATAGAAGCTGGGTTATGCCATAGAATAAGAGATAAACCAGAGGTGGCAAAGGGGAGAGAATACGAGTAGATATTTTAAAGGGATCTTTGGTTCAAAGAATGAGAGATGGTAGTTTGAACGGGAGGCAGGATGATGAGGAGGGTTTGTTCTCATTGCTTATTAGTTTATTTTTAAGGTTGGGGGAAAGAATTAAATGTTTGTGTTCTAAGGAGAGGAATTTATGGAGGGGGAGAGACTGAAGCAGAAAGAGAGAAGAGATCATTGGAAAGAAAAGTCTGGTAGGAGAGATGGGGACATGAGATCAATAACCTAGGAAGAGTTACCTTTTGATAGGTGGAAAACACCATTTCCACGGAGCTGAGGAAGACGTGCATGCGCATACAGACTCATCTGTAGGGCCTGGGGTAGGGGACAGTGTTGGACAGGAAGTTGACAGAGCTCTGGACTTCGTTTTGATAGAGAATAAGGAAGAAAGATCAAGGAAGTTCTGGTTCCTTCCAATACTGAGACTTAGTTCAAACTGCTGGCTCCCTTTTTCAAGACTGATCTTAGAGAAACAGAGAAGGAGACAGAGGAAAACAATGAAATAAACTTTATTAGTGAAAAAACAAATATTTTAAATAAGAAATCATAATGGAAAATTTAAAAATACTCAGGACTGCATGGTAATAAAGGTGCTAAATATTAAAACTTGTGGGATGCAATGAAAGTGGAATGACAGTAAAGCCAAATAAATAATATTTATTAATAAAGAGAAGAAAGGCTGAAATTGAATGTCCTAAGTTGTCTAGCTTAAAAAGTCAGAACAAAAGAATAAAGCCAAAGAAAATAGAAGAAATAAGATTATAAAAATGAAGTAGAAAACATAATTCAATAGAGAAGAGCAACAAAGCCTAAAGTTGGTTCTTTGGAAAGACCAGCAAAATGATAAATCTCTGGAAGTCCGATGAAGAAAAAGAGAGAAGGCACAAGTACTAGTCCCACGAATTAAGAGAGACACAAGGACAGAAAAAGTAAAGTCCAAAAAGTAGAGAAGTGGAGGATATCAGAATAAGTTGATGCCAACAAAAGTGGACAAAACAATATACTTTTTAGGAATACAGATAAGTGGGGTAAACACTGTATTTTTAAAAAGTAGAGCAATGGTGACACAAGCTTCAGCATAGCAGTTACCTCTGGCGAGGAAAGTAAGGGAACAGGATGGGAGAGGAGGACAGAAATAAATGTAAATTACTGTCAGGGTTTTGGTTGTCATGTTGGATGAGGGGTTCAAGGGAGTTTATTCATATTATAATTAGTTACTTAATTCTCTTTAAAAAGGACCACGCATGGGCCAAGGATCCGAGCATTTCAAGAACCAAGAATTACGATGAATCCAATTCAGGGCACTTGAAGCCCAAAAAGAAAATTCAAGAAAGTAAGGCCATTTCCGTTTGGCCTGGGGAGAGTGGGGAGGGACTGAGTAGCTGCAGTGAGAAAGAACAGTTAGGGTACAGAGCAAACCCAGAGAGACAAATGTGCATGTGTTGATCCACGCCTCTGTGACGGCGGTGTGAGGAATATTTTGCAGTGTAGGATGCTGTACTGGGGCCTAAACTTGTATTTCCTCCTCCGTTCAGGTTAGTGAGGGATCAGAAAGTCACGGTCATCACTGTTCAGAAGGAAAATTATCACTGAGTCAGTGAGTGGAGCTGCCTATGGGCAGCCCACTGCTCTCCAGGAAGGGGGTGTGAACAGACCTTTGGGGTTTAAAGGATCCCGTATTAGTTTTCTAGGGCTGTCATAACAAAATAGCACAGACTGGGGTCTTAAACAACAGAAATGTATTTTTTCACTGTTCTGGAGGCTGGAAGCCCAAGATCAAGGTGTCGGCAGGGTCGGTTTCTCCTGAGGCCTCTCTCCTCCGCGTGCAGGCGGCCGCCCTCTCCCTTCTCCTCATGTGTCCTCACATGGTCTTTCCTCTGTGTGAGCACTCCTGGTGTCTCTCTCTGTGTCCACATTTCCTCTTTTCGTAAGGGCACCACCCTAATGGCCTCATTTTAACTTACTCATCTTTCAAAAGACCCTGTTTCCAAAAACAGTCACATTCTGAAGTATTGGGAGTTAAGAAGTTTCAAGAGACTCAGTTCAACCCATAACAGGTCACAGGAGAATCTTCCAGACCCCAGGAAGAGAGAAAAGAAGATTTTGGGTGTCCTGAGTCTGTGAATTGGCACATGCCAGGCAGTTCTGACCAAGTACTCCAGGGTCAGTGTGCAACCCAGCAGGAGAACAGGAACAAGTCGATATGTGAACTAGTGGCCAGAATGGAGGACCCAGCCAACTGGATCAGCTCTCCAGGTCACGAGTCCTTTGCCACCAATGTTCCCACCATAGTCACAGTAGCAGAAAACAGACCCTAATTCCCCAAGTCCCATATGGATGGGGGCTGGGGCCTCTAGCACTAGGCACTTTCATGGACTGTGACATGCTAGTTGCACCTTGAACCACACAAGTGACAAACACAATGAACTGGGCAGATACTTATTATTGTCCACAGTGGGCTAGTAAGTTAACTGAGTCTCAATGAGGTCACGTAACTTTCCAGAGACCCAGACCTAATAAGTGGAGGAACCAGAATTCAGCAGGATCTGCCTGACTCCAAACCCATGCACTTTCCATGGCCTGCCATAGAGGCGGTGCTTTAAATATCTCCTGAGATCATCTTAGACCCTGTGATGGTGAATTTTATGTGTCAACTCGACTGGGCCATGGGGTGCCCAAGCATGTGATCGAACATTATTCTGGGTGTGTCTGTGAGGGTATCTTTGGATGACATTAACATTTTAATCAGTAGATCCAGTCAAGCAGATTGTCCTCCCTAGTGTGGGTGCGCCTCATCTGACCCACTGAAAACCAGAATAGAACAAAAAAGCTGAGTAAGGGAGAATTCTCTCTCTCTGCAACTGCCCATCTTCAAGCAGGGGCATAGGTCTTCTGCTTTCAGACTCAGACTCAGTCTGGAACTTCAACCATTGTCTCTCCTGGGTCTCCAGCTTGCCAATGACAGATCGAGAAACTTCTCAGCCTCTATAACTACATGAGCCACTCCTTATAATCAATTATATATAGATATGTATATATCTCTATATATCTCCTATTGGTTTTGTTTCTCTGGAGAACCTAGACTAATGCAGACTCCCAAACATTTTACAAATGTTTTTCCATGTGGATTGATAAGCTATTTACAAATGATTCTTGTTAGCTCAATAAAAAACAAAATATAATTTAACTATTTCTAATTATGATAGCCAATTGAAAATAACAACAATGCGCTTAAAAACTGTTCTTTTTTCTAGACTTTTATGACTTAAGACTGTCTTTTCCTAAACAAAGTGAACGAAGGAGCTTTTTGCTTTTTCTTTTAATTCTTAATTATCAAATTTGTGCTTATCAGGTAAGAGGACCAAGGCGACTGATGTTTGCTGAGCAACTACTTGGTGCCAGACAGTTGAATTAAGTCCTTACATGGTATCTGTCCCATGTGATATTCACAAATGTCACCTTATTTACTGACTTTCTTTTACTCACGTTGGGGACAGACGGCAGCCGTGAGAGCAAGGGAGTTCCAGAGGGAACCAGCTTCCTATCAGAAGGTTGCCTTAGTTGGTCAGGATTTTATGACTCCACCGAGTACATTTAGCAGGCAAAGGGCTGGATTCCAGATAGGGCTGGATCTGGATGAACTTCTCCGTCTTAACAACCGGACACATGGGAGACAGCAGCGCATGATGTGCAAAGATTCCCTGCCCAGCGATTTCTCCCAGATGCTCCGCTCTCCATCCTGCCTAGTTGTCTGGTATGGAAAGCGACACGCGCGTTAAGGACCTCCAACTTCAGATGACATCCCAATAACTGCCTGAGCCCCGTGGTTGTCAAAACCCCAAGGTGTGCATTCAGCCTTAATCACAGTTCTCCTCAGTAGCACTTAAAAATGTAGTTGATGAATTTAACAAGAACACATGTTTTCATTTAAATTACAATTAGCAATTAGAGAGTAAAGTGTGCCCTAGATAGAATGTATAATCGTTGTCGAGTTTGTGGCATAGCTACTTTACTGTTGCCATTCTCCTTTTATGTTTTGCTTTATGATCTGATAGTAAATTTATGCAGAAACTGTGAGAAGCCCAAGCTAAATAAAGTGGCTGGGTTAGAGTTATTTGGCTTATAAAAAAAGGTCACTAGCCTAGGCCCACTGCAAACTCATTGCCTGGCATGATTCTCTTTGTTTTAGGAAATGCGAGAAGACGTTTTACTTACCCTCTTAGCAGTTTAAATTGGACCATTTATTTATGAGGGTTGTGTGTAAATTACGTACTTCCGAGCAATGATAAGTTGGCTGTATCTGTTTACTTCTTGGTGTGATTTCCTGAAAATCCGAAAAAGGGAAGGAAAGCTATCTTCTCCTTCAGGTCCTCTGCAGTGTTTCAGAGAGAAATTAATATTCGCTTCTGGAGATTATTTTTTTAAAAAAAAGAGGCCAGGAAAATGTGCCAATACATACAATTTGGGGGACAAGTCAGGTGCATTCCAGATGGCGGGGGAATCCGGCTAATGGGATTGCCAGGAGGAAATCCATAGGGTTAAATAGCCACAGCACAACTGCTTTTGATCCATAAAAGGTTGCTCTAGCAAAGCAAGTTGGCAGTCATAACGCAGCCATCTAATGAGAAAGTAATTCCTGGTGAGGAGCCCCTCCCTGCAAATAAACTAAAATAAAAGGAGAGAGACATGGTTTATGGTGAAATTACCACTGGGACCATGCACGGTACAGATCACAGCCAAGACAAGTAATTGTAGGTGGCTTGGAGACCTGGATATATAACTCCTTGGCACCGTCTAAGGAACCACAGCAGTTTCTAAATTTTAGCAAAACCAGACACAGAGGTGAGGGGAGATTGCTCCGTGGGGACGCCGTCAGGAGTCTGAGATTCTGGCAGTGTTTGCTGCCGCTAGCAAAGGGTAGGTGGCCACATATGACGGATAGACACTGGAGAGAATCATTTCTGAATTTCTTTAGAGAAGGCAGCAAGTCATATGGGCTGAGGGGAATACAAATCACCTCTGGTTTCCACAAAACAACCAGTATTTTATTTTAGCTTCTCTTGTAGCACATAGACCCTGTCACTCAAAAGAACCCAAATGGCTAGTCTTTCCTTGTTTCCCAGGGTTCGATAAATGTTTCCAGGTCAAGATACTGGGATTAAAAAGAAGTTTCCCTGTCTATTGTTGCAGAAAAAAATGGCTCACCGGGCACTATTGTTGAAGGGCACCACTCCAACAGAGAAAAACTTCCTAGAGAAGACGGAGGGCCGGGTTCGACTTTCTCCTTCCGTGTTGTTTTTCATCTCCTGGAATTGTTTGTCTTGAGCATCAGAGACAACGAGTAAATTTTCCACCACACGCTGACAGCCCTCGTGGAACATCTGCATAACGATGGAATTTATTTTGTTCATTATGACTGCCGCATAGCGCAGAGCTTTATTTCACTCCCACAGACTAGTTCTGCTTTCATAAATTATCCGGCATGCTCTTCGTGTAAATGGCGGGCAGTCTTGGGAGGACGAGCAAATAATCTCTGAGTTGTCTCTGCCTCTTCATTTTGGTTATTTCTATGTCATAAAAGTTATGACATATCAGACAGAAGAAGGATAAAGAAGGCTTCTAATAAATACTTTTCAACAAGCTCGAGACAAATCTAATAACAGAACTACTGGGGCTTCAAGGAAAACTCTAAATGCTTCCCCAGCCCCGTGAGCTTCAAGGTGGAAGCATCTTTTTGTGGAAATCAACACCCATTTCTGTTCCAAGAACTTCATTGCATGTGTGGTGAAGGAAATTTTATCTTGCTCGCTTGATAAACTGTCCGGCTCTGTGTTCTTAACAACGGCTCTCCCCTTTGAGTTTTGCAAACACAACAGATGTAAATAGAATCTGTCCATAAACGCAAAATAAACAAGGACCACAAGTTTCTGGACAAAAGCATGACCCATGCAGAGCTCCTTCAGATGTTCCACATCCATCAAGGCCTCACATACCATTTTCTTCCCCCTCTTGCTCTCATTTATCTTTTTCTTAGGATTTGGCACAAAAACCACAGGCCTGGAACTGGAGTTGTAATTTCAAACAGTTAATCTAAAGTTCAGGCTACTCTCTGAAGGATTTCCCAGCATTGTATTACTGAAATATATATAGTCCCTCGGAAGGAGAATGTTTCATGAAGAGGGAGCTGGACTTTGGGAACTGAAGAAGAAGGGATGCGTTAGTCAGTATTCTCTAGAGAAACAGAACCAATAGGATGTGTGTGTGTGTGCATAAAGAGATCTATTATAAAGATATGGCTCACGTCATGAAGGAGGCAGGCAAGTCCCAAGATCTGCAGCGTCAAACGGCAAGCTAGAGACCCAAGAGAGCTGATGGTGGAGTTCCAGTTTGAGTCCATAGGCCTGAGAACCAAGAGAGCTGACAGTGTAGTTCCATTCTGAAGGCTGGCAGCCTCAAGACCCAGGATGAGCCAATGTTTCAATTTGAGTCTGAAGATAGAAGAAAGCTGACGTCGCAGTTCGAAAGTGGTCAGGCAGGAAAGAATTTTCTCGTATGCAGGGGAGGGTCTGCCTTTTCGTTCCGTTCAGGCCATCAACTGATTGATGAGGCCCATCCGCATCCGGGAGAGCAATCGGCTTTACCCAGTCCATCAATTCGAAAGCTAATCTCATCGCCAAAACATTCTCATAGAAACACCTAGAAAAATGTTTGACCAAATATCTGGGCATCCAGTGGCCCAATGAAGCTGAAATAGAAAATTAACCATCACAGGGGTGATGTGAAATTAGGCCCCAGAGAATGTGCTCTGTGTCTGTTGACCTGAGACACCTCGGGAACAGAACCAATGGCAGGATAAACTGGGAGACTGTTGTCCAATGAGATGTTAGTGAGCAAGAAATCACGCTGCCCACCCCCACACCTGTATGCCCCCGAGAAATATCAAAGCTCTTCTTTCATGAAAGACTCATTTTATTGTGGAAGTTTTCAGGCTGCTGGATTATTTGTTCTTATGGTCTCAGGGTTCCAGGATGGGTAGAAACAGACTGGAAGAGTGGCAGGGAACAGGGAGCCTTGCTTCTCTGTCTATGCGGACCACTGTCTTCATTGCTGTCAGTCTAATGTGCGGTGTTGCTGCTTCATGTTAATTGGGCAATGCCATGATGCCATACAGACCTCTACTGAGGCACCCTGGGCCTGTAAGCATTAAGGCCTGTCCTTCTGGACAGCCACCCAGCTGGAGCTGTACAAAGGCTTGCCACCTCCCAGGTGTTGCCTTGGAGCAAAGCTCCAGTCTCTGCCACCACTGACGTGATGTTGCCATTCCACTCCCCATTCCCTTCCCAGCCCCCAGAAATTCATCTTTAGGGTCAGCCTTGCTTGCCTATTCAACACAAGGGTTAATTTCCCTGCTGAGCCTGACTTGCTAAGCAAAAGTCTGGGTGTCTGTTATCTTTAAACACAGCCCCTGAAACACATGAAAATCTATTGACTTCCCTTGGAGCAAGGAAATCTCAAACTCAAGATCTCAAAGATTCACAAAGATTCACAAAAATGTGTAAATGAGGGCAGGGGTGGGGGAGGGTAGAGTGTAGAAATATGAGCAAAAAATTTATATGCCTTTCTGAAATGACAGTGGTGGAGACCAACAATAACAATTATTATGTAAGTATTATGTTATTATTATTTCTCAAGCTCATCTTGTTAAACTTTCCATATATCAGACACAATGCTTGATGCTTTTATGTGTTTTTCATTGAATCCTCATAACTTTGTGAGGCAAATACATCCTTCATGTGACAGATCTGGCTAGGGAGAGAAATTACATTTTTCATTCTAGGCATTGTGCTGGGTACTTTAGATATCTTTTCATTAAAATTGTACAGCCCTATAACATATGTCAAGTTATATCCACTTTACAGATAAGAAAACTGACGCAGCAGTCGTGTTTAGGAATAACACAAAAAGCTTATAGCTATGAATTTGGTAAACACCAGGGATAGGGCCCCTAAGTCTGGGGTTTGAGTACCAAGGCCACAACACTAGTCCTTTGGGAAGACGGCTCTAAGCTGAGGTACCCTGAATCCTCCAGTCTCCTCCTGGGTATTCTTCTGGAAGTTTCTCTGAATGAATAGTCCTGGTATCTTCCAGTGTGAGCCCTAACACCCATGGGGGTTATTTGGAGGGAAGGAAGGACACTACGAGAGAAGGGAGGAATAACTTCACCATAACCCAAAGATTATTAAGTAGATACAAGTCAAAGGCAAATGAACGCTAAATGAGAAATCTTATTTTTCGTTCTCATTTTTGTCTGCTGGATGGCTCTGCTCTCCCTATGGCGTAGCAATGATAATATTTAAGAAACTGCTTAATTTCTTTCATCATCATTCAACACTGTTTATTGAGTGTCCTTGTGGATGTGCCAGTGCTGTGGAAAATCACGCTGACTGCTGATTGACGAATTCATACCACGTACGTGAAGCTGGGGCCTCTGGGTGCCTGGTTGCAAAGCTGCAAGTTTTGGAGTAATAAGTATTTAGGAATTCCTTTCCCAGTGCACCTAGCAAAGCCATCTATCCCTCGCCAACCCAAAAGGCAGACTGAATGGAGCATATCCCCCCTCCCCACTCTTGCTCCCCTCCCCTCCCCCACTTCAGGTCCAAGGCGAAACACTGGGCTATTTGTTTCTCCAAAACCACAGCATGAACTTTTCCAGCCATGGCAGGAAAAGGTTTCCAGGTTCCCGGCCTCCTCCACCCCATCCCCTTCTCCAATTAATACCAAAGGTTTCAATTATCCCAGAAACCTGAGCTCTGGTATGTTATTAGAATCCTGTTTCAGGAAAATGCATTTCCAAGCCCCCAAGTCCTATGGAGATTTTTCCACTCTCCAGAAGCCGCTGGAGTAAGACTGTATCTGAGCTATTTCTCAGGAGGTGAGTTGTTTTCCTCTTTCCTAGTGAGGAGCAGTATCCTGATGTGATGGGGTCTGGGCTGCCTGGTAGCTAGGAAGAGAGAGGAACTTGAGATTTCCCTCTTGGTGCTTGAAGCCATGGACATCAGAGGACCTGCTTTACCTGGCTGTCACCGATACTTTCCACCTCCGACCAATAAGTGTGCCCCTCTGGGGATGTGTCTTTGGGAAATTAGACTTTTCTCTTCTCTTAAGGGAAGAAAAGTCTTCAGACCCAGGACTTATCCATTTTTAAGAAGAGTAATCAAGAACTAAGCCTAAGACCTGTGAACTGAAAGAAACCACAAACCCCAAACTACAAAGAGCTATACTCATTTGTCAAATATAGAATTTAGCTCAAGTAAACACCTGCAGTAGGTTTGCTTAAATAGTCAAAACTCAGCAGGGAAAAAACGTAAAACATTTTTTGGATTTTCCAAATAACTGATATCAACTTTGTTTCTCAAGCCCCCTCATTACGTACAAGTAGACCAGGAAAAATGGAAAGGTTCCTAGTTAAATGTATAACAGTCTCTTTATATGAACTTCAGACCCATAAGGAACTTTCCAGTCTCTTCTGGTTAAATCAATCACTTTCCTGGTGATTATTCAGTCAATACAAAAATAAACTTGTCACTGTGGTAGCCAGCCTTTAAGATGGCGCCCAAAGATCCTCACCTCCTGGTAGTCACACTCTTGTGTAGTCCCCTTCCACATTACATCAGTGTTGTTCTCTCTGACCAATAGACTATGGCAGAAATCCTGAGACTTCTGAGGCTAAGCCACTTAAAATACGGCTGCTCCCACCTTGCTGTTTTGGATCATTTTCTCCGGAGGAAGCCAGCTGCCGTGTCATGAAGATACTTAAGGAGCCAAGAGACTGTGGCTTCTTGTCAACAACTAGCAGTAGCTTGCCAGACAAGTGAATGAGCCATCTTTACAGTGGACCCTCCAACTCCAGTCAAGCCCCCAGATAACTGTCAACCACATTAGAGACCTTAGGCCAAAACCGTCCAACTGGACCGCTCTCAAATTCCTGACTCGCAGAAACTGTGTGAGGTAATAAACATTTATAGTTTTTTAAGCCTCTAAATTTTGGAGTAAATTGTTACACAGCAGTAGGTAACTAATACATCATCTGAGCTGTTCTCCTTCTCCCTGTCTTCTTTCCATGGTGTCTGGTGTGTAGGGCCAGGAGCTTGTGTGACCTCGGTAGTGAAAGAGTGAAGTCCTGCGTCTGTACAGTAGCCTTGGGACACTCCAGGTCTCTTTCAGATCCAGGTAGGGATGGGGTACTGGTTGGATCTGGTCTTTGTAGATGGGGCCTCTGTCAGTGATTTTTCGCCATCTGTTCCCTTGGCTCAGGTAGGGTAGGTAGTTCTGCCTGAGTGGTTCAGCCCATTTAGCTCCTGCCAGCCCTGGAGACTCTTCCCTGGGGTCAGGTTGTCCTTTCTGGTCAATCTCTGGTCTGTAAGTTCTGCCCAGCAGCATTAGGAGCTACAGGTCACTTTGCTGTGGTGACAGCAACCTTCCTGGCAAATTGTCAGTCAGCTCCTTTGGCTACCTTTCTTGTTCCCCACAGGGTAGGGGAAACTTCTGGATGCATTGTGCATCCAGGGAGACCTGAGCACCAAGGGAGACTTGGCAGTGCTACCTCAGGCTCTCACTCTAACAGCACCACACCATCTAACTTTTGTTCAGCAGGTTCATGTTGCCACGGGCCCATTCCATGGGACAGTCCCCTTGTGGAGTTCCAAAGAGGGAGCAGGGAACTAGACCCCTGTTGTGGGCTTCCCCATCATCTCTGGCTTGCTGGAGGGTGCAGACCACACATTCCTAATCATTTGCTCCAGGACCTGGGCTTCTCCTCTTCCTACACTCCACCAGAGGGACGGGAGAGCCTTTCCACTTCCGCCTGGAACTCCTTTTCTGCCATGTCTGCCTTCTTCCCTAGGACAGTAACCCTCTCGGCCTGGCAGTCAGATGCAGGAATGACTTCTCTCTACTGCAGAGGAAGCCTGTGAGAGCCCGCCGCACTGCTCTTCATCTGGGAGCTGCAGGGCAGTGGGGAACCAGGTACCGAAGATGAAAATATATGGATTTAATATGCTCAAATTATTATCCTCATTATCCATTAATTTTGATTGAATTATAAAATATAATCCATTTCCCCTCAGTAAACAAACTTCACACACACACACGCACATGCACGTGAACACAAGCACGCACACAGGGAACCAGTTCAAACTAGAACTGTAGCAACGTATTTTTTTTCTCCAAAAGAACTAAATGTGTAGCGTCAAAATCATCTCCAAACTGAACCTGAATTTAACTGTCATCCATTCAGTTCCAAACCTTGTGTCTTAAGTCAGACTAGTGTGGGGACAAGTAGAGTCAGGATGCATACAGCTTATGGTAGAGTTAGAAACCTCTGCTCTTTTCTTTCTCCCAGTGTGTTCTGAAATATTTGATCATGACCACCTTTTAAAAAAATCACACTTGTTTATATACATGGCACTATTTTTTTTCATGGCTCACACTTCAGGAAATGCTCCCCTGGACTCCTCTGCTCACAGGACTCACCAGAAAAAAAGCAACTGGGAACTAATCTTTTGGACTCCTAGGCTCCACCTTTTGAATGACTTGTGCCTACTCCAAATTGTTCAGACATTCTTCTAGATCAAGAGATGCAAATCAGTAGCCTACAAGAGAAAACCAGCCCTGAGATGCATCTTGTTTAGCTTGGGCACAATCATTCTAGTTTCTATGCATTTGAGAATGTTTAGAGTATGCAAGTGTTCTCCAGATGTCTCCTTTAAGCGGCTTATGGATACAGTCAGTAATACACTATGGGGCTATAAGAAAGGCCACGCTGAGTGATGGGAAGGAGGGAGTGGCCATTTTTTCTGGGAGGATCAAGAAAGAATTCATTAGGATATGATACCGGAATTGAATGTGGAAAGATGAGGCAGGATTTGCCTGGAAGTGAGAGTCCGAAGGATATTTCAGGAAAGAATGTTATTATGGAAGTCAAATTTTGAAAAGAATATAAAGAAAGGGAGAATTCAATATTTTTAAAAATGAATATGTGTAAGGGGGTGAATAGTCAAATATTTCAGAAAGAAGAGGTAAAATATGCCCTGAAAAAAAATTCTAGTGGATTTACAGTGTAAAGGTTATCAGCGATCACTTTGTCTGGGCAAGGCAGGCTCCGTGGAGTGTTGGGGGTGGGCCAGGACAGGGGAATGCCATGGATGAAGATGGTGAAATGAAATACAGACGAACTTTCTTATGGGCTTTGTGTTAAGAGAGGGAGAGATATAGGCGATAGCTAATGGAAAGCTGACTTTCTTTTTAAAAAGGGAGAGTCTTGAGCATGTTTGTAGGCTGTGGGGAAGGAGGCAGGGGCGAGGAAAGGGAAGGAGGTTGGGTTTGCTGAGCAGGATTCATGGGAGGGCAAGGGCGGAAGGACACTGAAGGCAGAGAGTGGCTGGAGCCATGGGCCTTAGCTCCTAGGTGGGACAAGAAAGGCAGGAAAGCTATGAAGGGAGCATTACGGCCTCAGTGAAAACCCCTTACAGTACAGACTTTGAGGTCCGTATGTGGAAGCCTCTCCACGATCAGATGCACCTAAATCAACTTTGAGGAGCCCCTAAAGCTCATTCACACCTATTGGTTTTCACTAGAACTGATTTGAGCAAAACAGAGGAAACAGTCCACTCTCCAAGTGGGATGTAGTTCTCCGATTTTTCTCTGCCTTTTTTTTCTATAAAGATTTTTAAAAACTTTTCCTTTTTCTCCCCAAAGCCCCCTGGTACATAATTGTGTATTTTATTTTAGTTGTGGGTCCTTCTAGTTGTGGCACATGGGACGCCGCCTCAGCGTGGCCTGATGAGCGGTGCTATGTCCACGCCCAGGATCCAAACCGCTGAAACCCTGGGCCACCAAAGCAGAGTGCGCAAACTTAACCACTCAGCCACAGGGCCGGCCCCTGCTCTGCCTTTTTGAGTAATCAAAACATGGTTTCCTTAGTCCAAGTGATAGATAATTTTATGTTTCTATTACTACAAGCCTTTGAAAGATGTAGCAGGAGAGTAACATAGGAGCATCCTAACTCATGAAAGTTGGTATTCGTCTGAGCATTCAACATCTGCTGGACCTAGGCCCAAATTTCCTCAGCTCTCACCAATACCTGTGTGTGGCTAAGGTCCCAGCAGCAGCAGCAGCACCTGGATTTTACTGGCACGTGATGACTGCCTCTGTGATGTCCATGAGACCTCCAGCCTCCCCAGCTCTTCCTGCACGGCCCTGGAAGCCTCTCTGTGGACCCGTGAAAAGCTCTTCTAGATTCCTCACCCAGGGTAATGTCTCCTGGCTTCCTCACAGCTGTAAACCCAGGTGCTGCCAATGCGATATAGTGTTCCATTCAGTCCCACCACAGCGGAGGTGGGGCAACACCCCCTCCCTCACTCTGCCTGCCACTCTGTCACCTGGGCTATGGAGCTGAGATCCTCAGGGAGACGTCCCCTGCCCCTAGCCCCTCCATCTTCCAGGGCTCAGATGAGACTGGTGTCAGACCCATCTGCTTCTCCTGTATTTTCTCTCTCTTCCCACAGATACCCATGTGCAAGTTCTCCTCCTCACTTGTATCCTATCCCTCCAGACAACCTCACGCTCAAAAAGAGTCCACTGTCAGGGGCCGGCCCCGTGGCTGAGTGGTTGAGTTTGCGCACTCCACTTCGGCAGCCCAGGGTTTCGCTGGTTCAGATCATGGGCGCAGACGTGTCCCCGCTCATCAGGCCATGCTGAGGTGGCATCCCCTATAGCACTCACAACTAGAATATACAACTATGTGCTGGGGGGCTTCGGGGAGAAGAAGAAGAAGAAGAGAAAAAAGATGGGCAACAGATGTTAGCTCAGGGGCCAATCTTTAAAAAAAAAAGGTTGCACTGTCTAGGGGTCCATTGGGTCAACCCACAGGATGATCTCGATCTCATTCCAGGCTCACCTGGAAAGCCCTGCTAAATTCACAGAGAAAGCAGTTTGGACATGCCTATAGGATCTTTTAAGTTGTCCACCCCCTCCCCGCAAAAACAGACCCCCCTTCAGGGAAATCCTAAGAGGTGGAGATTTTTTTCCAGGATACCTTTTTCTGTCTGAGGATTTTAACTTGATTGTTCCCAAATGTCTGATTGTCCCTGATAAAATCATTTAGAAGAGGTGGCTGGTGACAGGGAAGGGCAAAGGTAGGTAAGCGAAGAACAGCGGGAAAGAGAGGATTTTGCAGCCTGGTTGTGTTGGTCTGCTGGGGCTGCCATAACGAAATAGCACAGACTGGACACTCAAACAACAAAAATTTGTTTCCTCACAGTTCCGGCGGCTGGGAGTCTGAGATCAAGGTGTCGGCAGGGTTGGTTTCTCCTGAGACCTCTCTCCTTGGCTTGTAGATGGCCACCTTCTCTCTGTGTCTTCACAGGTCTTCCCTCTGTACATGTCTGTGCCCTAATCTCCTCTTCTTATAAGGACTCCAGTCCTATTGGATTAGGGCCCACCCATATGACCTCGTTTTACCTTACTTACGTCTTTAAAGGTCCTACCTCCAAAGACGGTTGCGTTCTGAGATACTGGGTGTTAGGACTCGAACACTGGACTTGGGGGAGTCAAAGCCATCAAAGGAAAGTGGGGGCAGTGAAGCAGGGCCTTCATGTGAGACCCCGAGGTCTACTGGCCTACGGGATCCTCCATGGGTCAAGTGGCCGGCAGAGCTTGGTGGAGCGTTCTGCCATCCTCCACTCTGACTGCCCACTGCCAGGTTACCATGGGCAGAACCGAAGGTGTATAACTCGATGTCCCAAGGACGGATTTGGAAAGTCCCCCGTGAAACTGCGAGCTTTTATTAATTAAATATTATTATTAATTAAAGGCTTCCCAACGATTTATCCACTTTGATCAAACAGATGACTCTCTCTTTGTGACCACAGTGAGCCCCAAGGGACGGGAACTGGCCGGAGGACATCCACAACCTCAAGACTCAGATCAGAAAGACACAGAGTGTTTGGACAGACGCAGAACAAGAACACCTCTTCATGGCGATGGGATCATTGAAACTGTGGGACGTGAAAATTCTGAAGGGTTTGGAGTGAGTGAGGAATGGTAAATGAAAATTATACTTGGAACATATTCTCACTTAAGGACTGATAAATACCAGCGATAACCTATTGATTTATTGTGCTATCTTTATTGTTTCATTTTACTAAAAACATTGTATAAGATTTTAATAGGTTCACTTGGGATCTTGGTGCCCAATCTCTAAACTGTTTTCTCCATGAAGACTTTAGTTCCAAATGGCACATGCTCATGGGTAGCTATGTCTGAGAAAGGGCTGTATGGTACATTTTGAGACCCAAGTCTAAGATACTGTTTTATGGGGGGGGGGGGGCGGCGCATCATAGGCTTGAGATATATGGTCTCTTTCCTGGTTTATGGCTTAGCTCTTAAGGTACACATTTTTCATTTTAATTTCAGGATCAATGTAAAAATGTCCCTCAAGCATATTGAGTACTTTGAAAGGATACGCTACCGTATGACTTTCAGTGGTGGTAAAACATTAGTAATGGCATGCACCTTCTGGCCCTGGTGTACAACTCCAGCACTCACTCACCACTCATTCATCCAACAAGTTTTTATTAAGTACCTTCTATATACCAGGCACTGTGTCCCCAGCCATGAGCACAACAGACAGGCCCCTCCCCTCAGGGATTTATAGCGTGTTAAGTGCCCAGGGTGACATAATAGGGAGGAACTGACGTGACAGGGAGAACAGTATGAAGGAGATGCAGAAGTAAGCAGAAACTGGATCATGCAATTGGAAACCGTGGAATGACTTCACACATAGGAGTGAAGGGTTCCAATTCATGTTTTTAAAAGATCATTTGGAGTGTTGTGTGGGCAAATGATTGTATGAGGTCAATGCTGAGTGGTCCAGGTGAGAGATGACAATGTCTGGGAACAGAGTGGTGGAGGTGATGGGTTTGAGAAGTGGACAGCTGAGAGGGGAGAATGGATAAGGTGCCAAAAGGAGCATATTGCCCTCGGGCAGGAAGGTCTGTTTGAAAAAGAGAAGACTGCATGAAGGGAAATGGGCTTACACCTAAGAGGTAAGACTTCATTCAGGCGATGAAGAACCTCCTTACAGCAAGGTTATTTTGTTGTGAAAAGGGCTACAGAGGTTGGAGTAATGGGCACATCCTCCCATGAGGGCATCAGGAAGGAGGCTAGCAGGCCAGCCCTACATTGAATGATTCAGTGTGGTCCTGCGTGGAGACAGGAGGCTGGAATGGAAAACCTGATGTTGCCCTAGGCAATGAGTCCAATCTGTAGGATTTCGTGTGCTCACTGGCCAGGCTCCTTCCTCTTCCCACTTCATTGTCCCATTTGGTAGCCAAGAGCCATAAGTGGCCATTTAAATTTAAATGTATTAAATTAAATTTAAAATTCAATTCTTCAGTCACATTAGCCACGTTCCAGGTCCTTAAGTGCCACTCGTGGCTAGTGGCTACCTCATTGGTTAGCATAGCTATAGAACATTTCCATCCTCACCGGAAGTTCTTTTGGACAGTACTGCTGTAGAAAGTTCTCACTCTCTTGGATCAAACACCTCTGGGATTTTTCTAGGCACTACCTGCTAATCTCAGCTTCATCTTGCCAGTTCTCTGTTGCTGACCCTTTTGTTTCGGGCAGATATGGCCCAATGTTTGTCCCCCCAATCAAATTCATATGTTGAATTCCTAACCTCCAAGGTGATGGAAGTAGGAGCTGGGGCCTTTGGAAGGTAATTAGGTCGTGAGGGTGGAGCCCTTGTGAACGGGATTAATGCCCTTAGAAAAGAAACACCAGAGAGCACCCTCGCCTCTTCCACCATGTGAGGACACAGGAAACAGACAACGATCTATGAGGGAGTGGATCCTCACCACACACCAAATCTCCAGTGCTTTGATCTTGGGCTTCCCAGCCTCCAGAACTGTGAGAAATATATTTCTGTTGTTTATAAGCTACCCAGTCTATGGTATTCTTGTTATAGCAGCTCCAAGGGGCTAGGATGTGTGCCATGCCTACTCTCTTAGACTGCCCACCTTGTACCATCCTTGGGGCTTGGCTTGCCCTCACCTGGGATGTGGACCCCAAGTCTCCTCTCTTCTCCATGTCCCACGGCCACACACCAGGCCTACCCACTCCCAGGCCCAGAACCAGTTCTTAGACCAATGTGAGCTCAGCCACGGGCCCCATTTGCTAAGTCTAGCAGGTTGCATATTGCATATTCCAGAAGAGTCTGTGACCCAGGAAGCAGAGAGCCCGGACTGAGAGTAGGAATCACACGCTCAGTGCTGTCTTCGGGGTGACTGGCTGGGATTCTGAAGGGTGAGTGTTGACACGCTCTTTGGAGGCAGTGGCCCACGGGGAAAATGGACCGGGAGGAAATGCCATTCCCTGGGCAGTAAAGAAGAAGTCAGGGCCACAGAAGAGAAACAATAAATAAAAGAAAAGACACAAGAATTTCGTGTTTTCCCTGTACTTCAGAGAGCAGGTTTCATATATATTTCAACACCCGGCCTGCTCAAGAATGGAGCAGACATGCACGTGCCTGCAAAACCAAAACACAGCTGGTAGGTCTAATTTTAGGTCCCTGAGCATTGGCAGTGTCCCTCTATCTGATGAGTGCTGACTGATCTCCCAGAGTCTGTGCCAAGAGCTAGACTCCACTGGACTCACTGACAGTCCTGTGTGCAAGCAGTGGGGCGGCACCTCTCTGAGCCTGGTTTCCCCAGGAGGGGACAGAGGCTGTCTGCTCAGGTGTGATCTCTTAGGACCAGGGGAAAGGGCAGCCTTCCCAAAGGTCTGCCCCTGGGCCTCAACTTGTTTTGGTCATCTCTAAAAAAGCAGTCTTAGAAAGAAAAATATGATAATATGAGGCTTGTCTGGTGGGCTGAGTGGGGGCATGCAGGAAGAAAATATTTGCCTGGAATAATGGTTCCCTGGAGTATTATTTTCCATCTTGCCAGGAATGATCAGAAAAACAAGATTTCTGGCTGACAGAAGCTTCTAGAACCACACTGCTTGGGTTTGAATCTGGTTCTGTCCTTGACTAAGTTATACGACTTTGGGTGAGTTACTTAATCTCTTGGTGTCTTAGTTTCCTCATCTGCAAAATGATGCTGATAACAGCATGTATCTCATAGTACAATCCTGCAGGGCTGCCGTGAAGGGTAAATGAGTTCACACATGTCAAGTTAGAATGGAGCCTGGCACGTAGCAAACATTTAGTAATTGCTAGCTATTGTAATTAACCGATTATTCAGATTTCACACACTTAGCATTGATAATATAACAAGACAGCAAAGGGTTATGGTGAAGCGTGTTTGCTGGGATCAAAGCCCAGTTCTACCACTAACCAGCTCTGTGAATTTGAGCAAGTTAGTTAAGCTCTCTGTGTCTCGGTATCTTCATTGATAAAATGAAGTTAATAATATGGGCATATTAATAGTATCTTCTCCACATGATAGTTGTGAAGATTAACAGAGCTAATACATGTAAAACACTCAGAAGAATGCCTGGTATTACAGAGGAGGAACTTGATCAGAGCTAGCTGCTATTATTATTATTATACTACTATTTTTATTGTATGGATTCTCAGCTTTCAAAGGCAAAGAGTACGGTAAAGTTCACTGAAGGCTGAAATGAGACTAAGCCTCATTTACTCCTGCTTTGAAGAATCAGAGGGAACTGTGGGAACTTATAGGCACTAATTCAGTTAATCTGCAAATATTTGTAGAGCGTGTACAGTGTGTCCAGAACGAATCTTTGCTGTAAACATCCAGTAGCATTGTGCTGGGTTTAGGTGTTGCTGCCAACACAAAGGTCAATTCAGTGCCATCTGGTATGTCAACGCAAAGCTTTCCCAATGCTACAAGTACCATGGCATCTCTAAAACATCGCCAGCCCCCGAGCTGAGAAGACCCAAAGAAGGAAGAACTTGTCTTAGACCCCGAAACATCCCTAGTGTGATTTCAAGTGTAGTCAAGGCCCAGACAAAGGGGACAGACTCAAGTTGAGACTTTGTGGTGTTTCACGGGTCCCCCTTCCCCGCCCCGACGCCTTTTCCTGTCACACGCCTCACCATTGCTGGCCTGTTGTACTGCAGAGATGACAAGAGGAAGACAGAAAACTGAAGGGACTAATGAGGATGGTGACCCTCACTCTCCTGCATCACCCCAACCAGGGGTCGTTGGACTCTCTGTCTACCCTCAGGAAACCTCATCAGAGGCAGGTAAAGCAGCAGTAAGACAGAGGATGCCACGAAGTGCCCTTCCTCTTTCAGGATGCACAGCTGCCTCGCTTTGCCCCGCGCCCCCTCGAGCCTGGCTAAGGCTGAGGGCTAGGTTTAGAAGTCGTGGTATCCGGTGACACCCGCTCTGTGAAGAAGTGAAAGCTAAAAGCAAGAACACGTGTGTGTGTTCTCCAGGGTCCTTGTCTGCTTTTGGCGCTCTGTCCTGCACACACACTTTCCTTCTTCTCAGCGCTCTCCTTCCTCTGGGAGCAGGGCCCCTGTGGGGAGTAGCTCCCACCTGGCTCCATCACTCAGACAGGATGCAGGAGGCAGAGGGTGAGAAGGGAGGTTTGCCAGGGAGACAGTAGGAAGGAATGGACACTCCGGCACTTCAGGTGGAAATAGGTCCCTGGAGCACCCTCTCCTCTCTCTGTCTTTTCGTTGCCCTCTGGGGGAATTCAGCCTCTCTCCTCAGTGGGGCCAGTCCCACTTTCCGGGCCCAGCGATGTCTTCTCATTTCCTGCGAGCCTCAGCTCAAAAGAGCCAGACTGAACAGCCAGAAAGTGGTGGCCAGGCATAGAGACCTGTTAGATTCCCAAAGCCACCCTCTGCAAGAGTTAGGGAAAACAAGGGAATGGATTTAGGATTTCTTTTTCTGAGTGAGGGTAGAAAAGAAAGGCCATTTCTCAGGCTCGGGAATGACACAGAAATAGCATCCCTCTTGCGCTTTCCTCCTTTAGTTGCTTTCAATTTAAGTCAATTAGACAGAGAAAGAGATCGCAAAACCTACAGCTGAAGACGCCTGGGGTTCTTATTTATCTATTTATTTATTTATTTGCCTTTTTTTTTCTCTTCTCCCCCACCCCAGCACCTTGTTCTTGAAACTTGTCTGGTTCAACATTTCACCGGCTTGGTTAAGTATCTTGTAAGGAAATCATTTATAATAAAGCTGGGATGCTTGGGTTTATCATTTCTAAGTGTGGGTCAGGGTTTAGTTCGCTATGTTAAACTCTCCATGCTGCATGTGATTTGTCAAGCTTTGTCAGGAACAAAAAGTTCCGGGATGTGCAAAGCAGGACGGCTTGGTTTCCATGGAGATTCTGCTAGTTAGGCTATGGAAATCCTGAAAAGGCCAGAGGATGAGTGACAATACAAGGATTTAGCGGCTGATCTGAAGAGCCAGACTGAATTAATGAGATTTTTCACAGAGCGTTATTAGCAGGGCTAGCACCGTATGGCTCTTAGGCCCGCGTTCTCTCAGCTGCAGTCTTGGAAAACAGAAAGGGAAAGATTTAACTGCTGTTTTTTAAACCCTTTAAGATTATTTTAACCTATAACATTTTAAGGTGGTAATAAAAAAATGGGGTTCTTTTTTTTTTTTTCATCACTAGGTTACTGTTATGACTGTGTTTTTGGTGGCAGTTGCCCTTTATCTGCATAGAGATGGGAAATTCAATAGTACTTATTATATTGAGCAGTTAATTCCCACATACTGTGAACACATTACTGTTCAAAGTAGGTTATCTGGAGTTCCATTTAGAGCCGAGGGAGAGATACCATGTCACTGGCTTTATATCTCCTAGGGCTATATTAATTATTTATTATAGACTGCTGATGTAAACTGTTAACTCTGGCAGGTCATAGTTTGTACACATATCTATCCAGTGTCCTGGCTTTTTTGTGTTGGGATGCAGATATCTGAAAACAAGCAATTCATGTGGTGTGTGAGTTTCATTCCACGCGCTGCTGCTGGTGCCGTTAGCAGCAAAAGGGAAGATGCTTAGAAAGAATTCTTTTGAATCATCATCAGGTAGCAATTTCTTCCAAAGTTTGGGGGCCTTGCTGTCAGAAGGTCTTCTTCTCCCTCTTTCTTTGCAAGAACTGGTGCCGGAACTCCTAATTCCAGCTCCGTCCCTCGGCCGTCACGAACCAAGCTCCGAGCGTGGAAACTGTGGGTGTGATTAGCCTGGTTGCCTTTTCCTTTCCAACATCTTCCCTGCACAAACTCTCCGTAAAATGTCAGTATCTCCCGCCTCCTGAAACCAGCCAGCACGGTGCAGGGAAAGCAGCAGCCCAGGCTGCTCTTTTTTGCTGGTTCGCAGGAGGGCACATGCCCATATGTTTCTGGGAGACAGAAAACTGTGTCGTTGCTGCTGAGTAATCCACAACAAAAGCGCATGCAGCTGCAATCCCCGGATTCCTGTACAGTAGACGAATCTACTTCATCTCGCTGTGAGCTTCCCCGGGCGGGAATTTCACAGTCTCTTTTGATTTAGTGGTTTGCAAAATCTCAGATTGAGTGCCTTTGCCTTCCCCTCGTTGTCTCTCTATTCCCTAAAGGATTTTGTGAGGAAGAAACCAGGGAAGTTGAAATAGGGGTCAACATGCCCTCATCCTTTCCTATCTGGTTTGTCTTTATTGTGATTTTTAAATTTTAAGGTTTTTTTTCTTGACTCTATAGCCACAACAGTATTGTATTTTTTAAATTACCAAATGTGCCCCTCTGCTTTGCCAATCTGTCCTGGGTGCTCCTAACTAAACTGATCTCAAGTTTATCTCGGCCGTGGATTTGTATGTTACCAGTTACACTTGGCATCTAAGAATCCACTGCTCTGTGTGTCTTTAGAAGGGCAGTGGTGAGAGGAAAGGGGATGAGGTCAGACAGACTTGGCCTTAAGACCTGGTTCTTTCATTTACTAGCTGTGTGGTTGTGGGCAAGCAACTTAACCTCTCTGGTCTTGATGTCCTCATCTGAAAGTGAAGATTGAATGCCATAGCATATGTAAAGTACCTGGGTCCCTAAATATAGCAGATATTCAACAAACTATCATAATAATAGCTGTCGTTCACATGAGTGTACATATTTTGCACGAGAGTGATTTTTTGGGGGCATTTTGTTAAGCCCTTTGATGTGCCTTTTTCTGGCATCTCTGCTTAGATTAAGCTTCTTGAAGTTAAGAGTCGCAGTTTCCCATTTATTTTGTAATTGCTAATTGCGTTTAGTTTGTGCTATGGGCCACCTCATTCTCTGCCTCTTAAAAGTGCTGATCAAAATATTTGGGGAAATTTACCTTGGATCAAGTCGTATAAATTATAGAAACAATAAGATGTTCAGTTGAAAAGCTGCCTGTTATATTAAGGTTCTCACTTAACTTTTAAATTGAGTAGCAAAGCAGTAGAATTTGTGTCCAGCCAAAAGGAGAAACTCAAAAGGAAAAAAAACCACAAAGGCGAAGTAAAAATTAGTGGGTTTTGCTATTGTTGTTGTTTGGTTCCCAGTTTTCCTTTTTTTTTTTTTCCTAATGAAATTCTCTGCAAGACCCTTCAGACTAATGGAAACATTTCTTCTGCTCCTTGGAGAGAGCTGTCTCCTCCTTTCTCCGTATCTTCCAGGGAAGGAGAATTCGGAGATTTTTTCCATAGACACCTCTGAGTAGGAAGAGTCCTGTCACATTGAAGCTATGCTCCAACTCACTCCAATTCTAGAAATAAAGCCCCTAGCTCTCGTCAGTGCTGGTTGATACAGAAGGTAAAAACTTCACTCTGATATCTGGGAATGGGAGATATAGCAGTTCTTTATGTTTTAAAATCAAATCACATGTGACTCCAGGCTCCCACCACCTGATTGGAGGGAGGCCCGGGCCCAGCCAACACAGGGCTGCTGGGCTCTGGGCTCCATCACTCAGTCACTGCCTGATCTTGCCAAGTTACTTAACCTGTGTTCTCATTAGTAAAATGGGGTCATTGGTATCTCTCTTGTCTGTGGATGGTTATTGTGGAAGATTAAATGAAACCCTGTGTGTAAGTGCTTAGAACAACGCCTGTCTCATATCAAGTGTTCAGAAGGCATCAGTTTGATCATAACTTTGATGATCATTATTATGAGTTGAGAGACTTCTGTGATACCAGCAAAATGGGGCAGTAACATGATACTTAGTCTATAACTATGACCATCCCTTATCAAATCACTCCTCGTGCTGCTTGATGCTCTACCCAGTGCCGGTCCTCTACCACCTGTTGGGCACCTATGTGTGCCCCGGGCATGTTAGAGTGTTGCCTAAATGAAACTCAGTACCAATGGCTCCTCACCTGGAGCTGTGCTCCGAGCATACAGTCCCCAGAAATCCACAGTCCTTCCCCCAGAGGACTAGCTTCCTTTCTGTAACAGAATGGGGACAATGTCTTTTCTACTCATGCAACTACCCAGTTTCAGCGTCTCTCTCCCTCAACCAATGGGCCAATGGGTTCCTGGGCAATCCAGTGCTTTAGGACCACAGTCTTTAAACAAAAGTCTATTAATTCTCCCCTGGAGCAAAAGATGCTCCGCCTGTAGAATGGGAACTCCCTCACCTCACTACTCTCTTATCGATGTGATGTGGTGTGAGGGTGGGATTGGGCTAAAGGAAAAGTACCTTTTGTTCCTTTGTGATTGTGTTGAGCCTGTAGCAGAAATCAGGACACAGCTAATCTCTTGTTCAGATTTCATGCTGGCTTGAAGGCAAGTTTTGGACAGCGTGGGTTTGGTACTTCCACCCTCTACCCCTCTCTAGTCTGAGCCAGCAGTGTTCTAGGGGCTGGGCTGAAGGAGTGGTACCTTTTGTCCAAGATGAAGTACTAGGCACTTTGGACAGATGCCTGAAGCAGAGTTTTAAGGAGCTGGTGGGTCGGAACTGAATATCCAGACCAAAGCCAGACTATGAAGGCCAGAGCCGCTGAAACAAGATAGGAAGCCAACAGATTAATGGGCCTTAGGGAGCCAGCATATGAGGGGATTCCAAGAGGAAGGAAGGAAGGCTTATCTGGAGGTATTTCTAGTTGTTCACAGTGGCTTTTCTTTGTTTGCCATATATGTCACTTGTTTCTGTCCTATTCTAGGATTATTGTCCTGTAGTGGCCTATATGCTTCCTTCTTTTTACTCCCTCATCCCTGGCATGCCTGTACTAGTGTCTCAGGCCATTTAGGGCAGCAAGCCCATTAACTGTGAACCCCTCTAAAAATATCCCAAGATCCCACTTCTTCCTTCATTTCCCCTATCCCAGCATTAGATTTAGGAGGAAAGAAGAACGAGTATCTATTGATCATTTCTTATATGACAGGCCATATCTAAGTGCATGTCTAATTTAAAGTCAGATTTTTAATCCTAGCTGTTCCATGCCAAGCTGTATGACCTTAGACAAGTCATTTACCCTCTGAAGGATTCATCTCACCTATAAAAAGAAGCTCTAAAAACAATGATTCTTTGAAACTTTAAAGATTTGGCCTTTATTTTCATTCTCTCCTCACAGTCTACTTTTCCAACTCTATTATTTCACTTCTTCCATTTTTTTGGCTGTGTTAGACAAGGAAGTAAATGGAAAACGAAACTTCAGATAAACTAATAAGTGCTAACGAGCATTAATGATTTAAGGGGTTTTACCCCTCAAAGGGATTTGAATTTTAAAGGGTAAATTCCATTTCTTAGTTCAAAACATATTGAGTGCCTAGTGTCTGTCAGATTGTTATTCCTGTGGATTGAATGCTTTAAGCTAGAATTTCCCAGAGTATGCAGCATGAAAAAAAGTGCCGTTGTCAAATAAAATTTTAAAATACAACACGCTAATTTCTGCTTCTGCCCAAGGTGGAATCAAGGGGCCTGGATTTACCTTCTTTCTGGAATAACAACAACAAAACATACAAAATAACAATTTGAAGACTGCTTATCAGGCAACAAAGGACCATGATCCCTGAGAGTCAGGAAACAAAGATGAGTTCTTTGAGTGCCCTAGCTCACTGAATCGAGAGAACACCCATCCTGCAGTGCAGAGGTGGGGCAACCCAGGAGGAGTTGGGGAGATGGAGCTGAGGATTTGGGAAGATCAAGATGGCCAGAGCTCATGGGACAGCATACTAGAGAGGAGAGGGCTGCACAGAGAGAAAACCCTGGAGATCTGTCAAGGTCCCCCATGAGGTACAGCAGAGTACAGATCAATGCACGCATGTGAGGAAACTACCCAAGAATGGGGAGAAAACATCCAAAAGAATAAGGGAATAGTTCCTGGCACTCATACAAAGCTGGGAATAGTGACTGCTCCCATCAACCAGACTGGAAAAACTCATAACTCCTGAGACATTTGGGTGGAATGCTCAGGAATGTTATGCATCTGTAGTGGGGAATAATTAGTCTTAGTTAGAGCATGGTTATGGACCTGCCTAATAAATCATAAAAGTTACATGGGAAAGGGGGCCAGCCTGGTGGCATAGTGATTGACACAAATGTTAGCTCAGCAACAATCTTTCTCAAGCAAAAAGAGGAAGATTGGCAAAAGATGTTAGCTCAAGGCAAATCTTCCTCACACACACACACACACACAAAATGAAAAGATATGAAAAGATCAAACTGTTTCCAAATAATTGCATCCCACAACAAAGCTAAAGATTATTTGTATAAATACAAAAATATCCAGTTCCCAACAGGATAAAATTCACAATGTCTAGCATCCAAACAAAGATTACCAGGCATTCAAAGAACAGTAAAACATGACCCATAGTGAGGAGAATAATCAATTGAAACCAATCCAGCACTGATGCAAATGTTAGAATTAGCAGACAAGGACATTAAGACAGTTGTTAGAGCTGTACTCTATATGTTCAAATGGTGAAGTAGAGACATGGAAGATATTTTTAAAAGACCCATATCAAACTTCCAGAGACCAAAACTGCAACGTCTGAGATGAAAGAATACATTCGAGGGGACTAGCAGCGGATCAGACACAGCTGACTGGCGAACCTGAAGACACAGCAACAGAAAATATCTAAAATGAAGCTCAAAGAATTAATCCAAACAAACGATAAAAGCATCAGTGAGCTGTGGAACAATTTCACATAGCCTAATATGTGTGTAATCGTAAAGATTTTAAGAGTGTCTTTATTCTTTCTGAGAGTATTCTCAGAATATTTATTCTGACTGAGAATTTTTCAAAATGATTTTTCAAAACAGCATTAAAAAAACCAACAAACAAACCCCACTCTACTAGAATATCATGGTGAAACTGATGAAAATCAAAGGCAAAGAGAAAATCTTAAAAGCATCCAGAGGAAAAGAAAGACATTACATTTATGAGAACAATAATACTGCTGAGAGTAGAAATCAAGAAGCCAGAAGAAGGTCATCATTAAACTGTTAAAGATAAACGAACAAACAAATAAATAAATTTCTCCCCTAGAATTTTATACCCAAAGACAATATCCTTCAAAATGAAGGCATAATAAGAACATTTCCAGATAAATAAAAACTCAGATAATTCATTGTTGGCAGGACCAGGCAAATGAAATACTGAATAGAGATCTTCAGATAGAAGGAAAAATAATCTAGAAGGAGGCACTGGAAAGCAGATAAAAGACAAAGAGTCCTGGGAAGGATAAATGTGTGGGTAACTCTACATCAGCAATGCCTGAGTAAAACAAAAGTCATGTCTTGTGGTGTTTAAAATATACGTGGGACTAGAAAACATGAAAGCAATAGCACAAATGGCTAGAGGGGAGTAAATATAGCGAGTCTTCTAAATCCAGCAAGTGGTAAAAATACTAAGTTGAGGTTGACTCTAATAAATCAAGCTTGCGTTGCAATCTCCAGGGCAACTATGAAAGTAATAATATAAAAAGGTATAACTAAAAATCTAACAGACAGAAAATGGAATCAAATGTACTCAATAAATACTAAAGAAGGCTGGAAAGCAGAGAAAAAAGTACAGATAGGACAAACAGAAAACAAATAGTTGCAGATAGACACAAACGCATATTTATCAATAATTATGTTAAATGTACATAGACAAAATAGTCCAATTAAAAAAAATTGTCAGACTATATTTTTTTTAAAAAACAACTATATGCTGCTAACGAAGACATAATGTAAGAAAATGAAAAATTTGAAAGTATGTAGCATGCAATCACTATGGAAATGAAAGCCAGTCAAGCGCTACTGTTGGTAGGAAATGGAAACTTGTTAAGGCAAGAGATACTATGAGAGATAAAGATAAAATTTTTGTTGATGAAGCAAACAAATTCAGTTGATGAAAACTGGGTCAATTTAACAGGAAGATATAACAATCTTAAAAAGTTGACGGAACCAAAATGAGAATTAAACAAATACACAAATACAGTGGAAGACTACTACTCTCTCCCAGTAATTGATAAAACTATTAGATACATAAACTACTTGAATAACACTTTTAACAAATTTGATCTAATTGACATGTATTGAAAATTGTATCTTTGAACTGCAGAATATACAGCTTTTTTAAGTGCCCAAGGAATATTTTACTAAAACTAAATAAATACTGGGCAACTCTCAACGAATTTCAAAGAATGTAAGTCAGATAGAGTAAGCTTTCACAGCACGGTAGAATTAAGGTAGAAACCAGTAACAAAATCGTATCTACAATATCTTCCAATGTTTGAAAATAAAGCAATGAACTTCTAAGTATCAAACAGTCAGAAAAGAAAGCATATTGGAAAGTAGAAAATATTTTGAATGAAACAAAGATGAAAATACTATATATCAAAACTTGTCACATGTGACTAAAACAGTGCTAAGATGGAAATTTATAGTTTTAACTGCATATATGGGAAAAGAAGAAAACCTGACATTAACTATTTAAGCATCCATTTCAAGAAGCTAGAAGAAATTTAATACAGCGAAAATTGAAGAAATATAACAATAAAATTAAGAGCAGAAATCAATGAAATAGAAAACAGACAAAAAGTAGAGAAAACCAACAAAACCAGAAATTGTTTTTTAAAAAGACTGATAATGTTGACAAGCCCTAACAAGCCTGATAAGAAAAAAAAAGAGACTGCACAAATTCTCAAGATAAAGAATGAAAAATGAGAAGTTGCTACAGTGTCAACAGATTTTTAAAAGAAATTGTAAAGAAATTTATGCCAATAAATTTGATAATTCAAAGTAGAAAAATTCCTTGAAAAATATAACTTACAAAATGGACACAGGAAAAAACAGAAAAACATGAACAATCCTATGTCTATTAAAAAAAATCAAATTCAAAATGAAAAACCGTCCCTCAAAGATAATTCCAGGTCCAGATGACTTCAACATGAACTCATGCTTTTAAGATAGAAATAACAGCAATTCTTCCACACAATAGACATAAAGGAAATATTTTCTATCTCATTTCATGAGGCTATCATAACCTTGATGTTAAAATTTGATAAGGATATTACAAGAAAAGAAAATTATAGCGTAATTCCTCTTATATCATAGGCACAAAAATCTTAAACAAAATAGAAATAAATTGGGGCTGGCCCCACGGCCGAGTGGTTAAGTTTGCACGCTCCGCTTTGGTGGCCCAGGGTTTCGCTGGTTCGGATCCAGGGCTCGGACATGGCACCGCTCATCAGGCCATGCTGAGGCGGTGTCCCACATACCACAACTAGAGGGACCTACAACTAAAATATACAACTATGTACTGGGGGGATTAGGGGAGAAAAAGCAGGAAGAATAAAAGAAGATTGGCAACAGCTGTTAGCTCAGGTGCCAATCTTTAAAAGAATTTAAAAAAAAAAGAAAGAAATTGAATCCTTCAATGTATAAAAAGGCAATACATCATGACCCAATTAGCTTTATTCAAAGTGTACAAAGTTGGCCTAACATTCCAATATCAGTTAGTGAAATTCCCCGTATTAACGGATGGAGGAAAAAGATCATATCATCATCTCCATAGATGCATTATAATCATTTGATAAAATTCAACATTCATTCAGGACAAAAAAAAAAAAACTTCTCAGTAAATTTGGAATTTAAAAAACTTCTTTAAGCTGATAAAGCTTATACACAAAAGACCCATGGTGAGTATCATAATTAATGGTAGAGGATTGAAATCTTCCTTTCCCATATTGGGAATAAGACAAGAATTTCAGCTATCATCACTTCTATCCAACATTTCATTGGAGGATTTACTACATTAGAGTTAAAAAGATTGCAAAGAAATCTTAAAAAAATTATTATATACAGAACACATACTTAGATATATAGAAAATAAAAAAGAATCCACTGATAAACTATAGTATTTAATAAGTGAGTTTACCAAAGCCATTGGATATAAGATCAGGATGTAAAAATCATTTGTAGTCTTGGATCAGAAAAATAATCAGAAAACAAAAATTTGAAATGATACCCTTAGGCTAGAAATAGTTTTTCAAGACTACTACCCAGAAAACTATAAAGCTTTTCTAAAGGAAATTAAGGAAGACCTGAAAAAATGGAAGGGTATTCCGTGTTCATTGGACTATGAGAATTAGTGTTGGCAAAGACGTCGTCTATAGTTAATGTAATCCCAATCAAAATCTAAGGAGTTTTTTTTTCTAGCGTATGTGGAAATTTACAATCTAATTATAAAATTTATATGGAAATGAAAGGGCAAAAAATAGCCAAGACAATCTTGAAGAAATATAGTTAAATTGAAGTACCAGATACTGGGAAGTATTATAAAACTTCAGTAATTAAAACAGTGTGATATTGTTGACCATTAGAACAGAGTAAAGAGTCCAGGAGTAGACCTACATACTTAAATCATATGATTGACAACAAAACTAACACTGCGATGCAGAGCTGAAAGGTTATTTCTTTTCGATAAATGACACTGGATCAATATGGATAAAAAAGAAATGAATTTTAACCCATTTGTTTCACCATATACAAAAATCAACTTTATACAGATTGTAGAACTATACGCTAAAGATAAAATAATAAACCTTATGGAATATAAAATAAGATAATATTTTTATAAACTTGGGCTAGGCGGAAACTTTATGACTAGGACGTAGGAAGTACTATCTACGAAAGAAAAACCTGTTAAATTCATCTTCATAAAATTTGAAAACTTCTGTTTATCAAGACACTCTTACGAGAATGAAAAAGCAAGGGATGGTTTGGGAGAAGATATGTGCAACCCATAAATCAGACGAAGGACTTGTATCCAGAATATGCAAAGAACGCAAAATTTAATTTTTTAAAAAAGAAGAGCTAACCCAATAATAAATGGGCAAAAGACTTGAGCAGGCACTTTAAAGAAGTGATATCCAAATGGTGGATTCATATATATGAAAAATTGCTCAAAATCATTAGCCATATGGGAAATAAAAATAAAAACCACAATGGGATACCACTACCTACCAACCAGAAAGGCTAAAATTTAAAAAAAGGAATAAACAGAAACAAGTATCTGAGAAGATATAGAGAAATGGGGACTTCATGTATAACTAATGGGAGTTTAAACTGGTCCAAACACTGAAAACTGGCATTTCTCACTAAAGATGAACATGCGTTGACCCTGTAACTCAGCAACTCCATGTATAAGTGTATACTCAACAGAAATCTGTGCAACAAAGGGTATGTACAATGTGCTCACAGCAGCACTATCTGCAATAACCCCAAACTTAAAACAAACTAAATGCCCATCAAGAGTAGAATGGATATATTTATGTGGCATATTACTACAATAAAATATTCATACGGCACAGCAATGAAAAAGGACAAACTCTTCCATGAAACACTATGGATGACTCTCACAGACATAATATTGAGCAAAAGAAAAAGACACAAGCGGCCAGCCCAATGACCTAGTGGTTAAGTTTATTGTGTTCTGCTTCAGTGGCCTAGATTCATGGGTTCGGATCCCAGACACAGGCCTACACCGCTCATCAGCCATGCTATGGCAGCAACCCACGTATAGGGTAGAGGAAGACTGGCACAGATGTTAGCTCAGGGCTAATCTTCCTCAGCAAAAAAGAAAAAAAAAGAAAGAAAGAAACCAGACACAAAAAAGTACTTATGTAAGATACCATTTATATAAAGTTCAAAAATAAGGAAAACTGATCTATGATGATTCAAGTCAGAAGGATGGTTACCTTAGGGACGGAGGTGGTTAATATAACCAGAAGTTATTAGAAGGTTTTGGAATGATAGGAATGTTCTATATCTTTAGGCAGTGAATCCATGAGTGTGTTCACTTTGTAAAAATTTATTCAAGAACAACAAGAAAAAGTTCAAAAGTTAATTCAGGTATTTTGCTTATGGAACTAATTTTCATGCTTGGCAGAATAGCTAAAAGGTTGATATGACCCAACTATTTATCACATGTTCTTCTGCATGTAAGATGATGCTAAGCTGAGACACTGGCTGAGAGCTTTAACCCTGGTACTGTTAGCGGCTCTGTTTAAACTGGCCTGTTCCATCTCCCTCGGCTGCACGCTAGGCAAGTTTTTGCATTAATTTTGGCTGCTAGCATTCTTTTACCTAGCCTCATTGCTGGAGACTGTCAACCAACACTAACAAAGTACAACATGAAGACCAGCTTAAAAGTAGCACTTCCTGGGGGCCGGTCCTGTGGCTGAGTGGTTAAAGTTCTGTGCTCTCCACTTTGGTGGCCTGGAGTTCACAGGTTTGGATCCTGGGGGCAGACCTACTCCACTCATCAGCCACACTGTGGCGGCGTCCCACATACAAAGTAGAGGAAGACTGGCACAGATGCTAGCTCAGGGCGAATCTGCCTCAAGCAAAAGAAGAGGAGGATTGGCAACAGATTTTAGCTCAGGGCAAATCTTCCTCCCCTTCCAAAAAAAAAAAAAAAAGTGACACTTCTTTCTCGTACAAATCTGCAGTGGGAAAGAACCATCAAGTCTTCCTGGGGAAGGTGAAAATGAAGCCACCAGGAGAATTTCTGGCTTTCCTGGGAACCTGTTCCAAGTTATAATAATAAAAACTAATCTTTGTTTGCCTATGCTCCACGTGCTCTTATGAGTACTTGAAATGTATTAACTTATTTGATAACATAACAAATGCATGAGGTAGTGTTACAGACTGCATGCTTGTGTCTCCCCAAAATTCATATTCTGAAACCCTCACCCACCATGGAATGGTATTAGGAGGGGGGCCTTGGGGAGGTAATTAGGGGATGAGGGTGGAGCCCTCATGATGGGGTGAGAGCCCTTGTAAGAAAGAACTTGAGATTGCTTGCTTCCTCTCTCTTTCTGCTCTTCCCCAGGTGGAGACTCAGCAAGAAGGTGACTGCAAACCAGAAAGAAGCTGTCCCCAGAACCCAACCATGCTGGCACCTTGATCTCGGACTTCCAGCCTCCAGAACTGTGAGAAATAATGTGTTGTTGAAGCCACACAGTCTGTGGTGTTTTGTTGTAACAGTAGGAGCTGACTAAGACAAGAAGGGAGTATTGCCCGTCGCGTGTGACTGGTGAGGAAATGGAGGCACAGAGCAGTTGAGTACTGTGTCAGAGATCACACAGCTAGCAAGCGGGGAAGCCAGGAGTAGGGCTCTTTGTACAGCCCTTGCTCTTTACACACACACTAGGAGACACAAACAATAAACTGCCTCTACACACAGTCTTTGTGTCTTCAGTTTCAGAACCTCCAGAAGGAGCTTGGAGTATGAAGATTTCTCTACAGAACCAAGTTCTTGGTGAGAGGTTGGCCGTGCAACGGACCCAAGCCCCTGGGATTCAGCCCTCGGGCCCCAGGACAATGGGGGACAGTGAAGATTGTCCCTTTTTATCTCATGGTGATAGTGACTGGTGAGCAGAGCTATAGATTTTGTTTGTTTGTGTAAAACATAAAAAGCATCACAGAGAAATGTAAACATCGGTAAATTGAGGTTCTGAGCAACAACGACAAGCGCTTTTTAAAACAGGGAAGTGCAGCTTTTCTCATTGCCACACGCTCCTCCTGCTCCCGCTCTGTGCCCTGCTCCAGAACCGTTTTCTGAGCTCTCAGCAGTAAACTTAATAAAGATTGATATCAGCGACAAATTCTGTCAACTTCTACGCTGCAAAACTTAGTCACCGTGCAAAATGGACCAAGGAAAATAAATAACCCGAGGAATGATGGAGTGTGTAAATATTGATGGGGACGCCAGGCACCGGGAAGTTGGATGAAGCGAAAAAGAACTTAGTTTCCGTGACCTGAGTGAAGGCAGGTCTTTTCACATTGATTTTAATTCTCTGGCATTATTTTCTTGGTGGGAATGTGTGTTGTAGGCTGAATTGTAAATTCTTGCATTCCAAAATAATCATTCCAGAAAAAGCATTTCTTTAATTAGATTTTAAAAATGCTATTACAAAAATAGTACTGTACACAGAAAAATATTAAAATACATATAGGAAAAATAGAGTAAGAAAGAACACTCATAATTCCATCACCCAAAATATTGGCTGTAAGCATCTTCCAGACTTTTTTCCATGCTATTGTATACATTTCCTAATTTCTAAGAGGCAAGTTTTTCAAAGTTTGGTATCTCTGAAATCAGATTGAGTCTCTGGGTACATATCCCATGGCAGCATTTTCTTTTGTCGAAAAAGGCTCTTAGTAAGTTAATGTTGTTTCCTACAAATGATGACATTTTGAAACCAAAGATATATGTGGGTGTCATAATGTGTAGAAAATATTATATTTTATATACTATCTTTTCTTTTTTTACCTTGTTTTCTTTTTTTTAAAATTGAGGCATAATTGACGTAACATTACATGTGTGAGTTTCAAGTGTACTTCATAATGAGTCAGCACTGGTGTATGTTGCAAAATGATCACCAAATAAGTCTAGTTAATATCTGTCACCACACACAATTTCAAAGTTTCTTTTTCTTGTGATGAGAACTTTCAGAATCCACGTTCCCAGCTACCTTCAGATATGCGATACAGTAATCCTAACTATGATCACCATGCTGTGCTTTACAACTCCATGATTTATTCATTTTATAGCTGGAACTTTGTAGTTTTGACCCTCTCCACCCATTTCTCCCACCCCGACCCCTCCCTTTTTTCTTTTTTCTCATTATAAAGTATACACAATATAAAATCAACCATTTTAATCATTTTTAAGTGAACCATTCAATGGCATTAAGAATATTCACCACGTTGTGTAACAATCACCACTACCTGTTCCCTAAACTTTTTCATCATTCCAAACAAAAGCTGTCTACCCAGTAAATAGTAACTGCCCGTTCTCCCCTCCTCCCCGCCCCCAATAACCACTATTCTACTTTCTGTCTCACAAATTTGCCCATTCATCATGTAAGTGGAATCATATCTCATATAAGAGGAACCATGCAATATTTGTCCTTTTGCGGCTCTCTTATTTCATCCTGCATAGTGTTTTCAAGGTTCATCCACGTTGTAGCATGCGTCAGAATTTCCTTCCTTTTTATGGCTAAATAATACACCATATTTTGTTTATCTGTTGATGGACACTTGAGTCGTTTCCAGCTTTTGGCTGTTGTGAATAATGCTGCTATAAACATTGGTGTGCAGTATCTGTTTGAATCCTGTTTTCGGTTCTTTGGAATTGACTATCCAGGAGTGGAATTGCTGGAGCACGTGATAATTCTGATTAAGTTTTTGAGGAACTGACAAACCGTTTTCCACAGTGGCTGCGCCATTTTGTGTTTCCACCAGTGATGTGTAAAGGGTTCCAGTTTTTCCACATCCTCGTTGATACTTGTTATTTTCTTTTTTAAAATATATAGATGTATACCCTAATGGGTATAAAGTAGCTGTATATACTATTTTGAAATCTGCTTTTTCCTGTTGATAATATATTCTGAACATCTTTCCATGGCAGTTAATATTCTTCCACAATCTGTATCGATTGTCATTTTAGCGGCTGTAGTTGCTCAGTTGTATGTACGCAAGTACATACTTTTTTAAACAATCCTCTATTGTTGAATACTTAGGTTGTTCTCAGTTATTTCCTATTATAAATTATGATGAAATAAATGTTTTATGGCCATTTTTTGCACACATTCTTAATTACTTCATTGGTATAAATTCCTAGATATGCTACTGTTGAATCAAAGATATGAATGTGTAAGGCTTTTAATTCATAATTCTAAAATTGCCTCCACTCAGTTTTAAAAAGAAAAAATCAACAGCCCTTCATTGAAGAGCCACCCACACCACTACTGCCAACCCCAAAGATTTAACTGGAAAATATTTACACTTATGAGGAAAAGAAGAAGTGGCTATGAGAATCTGGTCAATGAAATAGAAATTGTATCAGTCAGCTGTTTTGCCAGATGGCTTGACAATTCTGGAAAGATGAAGTTCTTTACAATATTCATCTTGGGTCTGGGGATAAACTTTTTTCAAAGAAGTTTGATTGCTTTCTTCCTGACCCGATTTTCAGATTTCTCATCCACCATTCTCGCCTGGGGTGTAGTGGGAAAATGAAAAGAAAGAGTAAAATGAGACAATTCCACCCGAGAGTTCCTCTAGCAGATACTTAAACTTGGAATTCTGAGCATCTGTACGAAATTTCTAGAGAAGAGGAATAAAAACGACTTTTTGATTGGTATGTCTAAATTAGTACACATAACATGCCAAATTTATACTGCAGAAATGCTCTAGAGAATTTCTTACCTCTGAAAAGCTGGGTGATTTTACTGAAAGCATCACTTTTCATCTTTCATTGCTTGTTAGTGCAGACGCTGCAACACTGACCAGAGGGCTGGTATGTGAGCAGTCATCCTATAATTAGACTTACCTGCTCTGGCTAAGTCACCTGTCTTAGTCTGTTCAGGCTGCTAAACAGAACACCATAGGCTTCCCACAGTTCTGAAGGCTGGAAAGACCAAGATTAAGGTGCTGGCAGATTTGGGATCTGGTGAGAACCTGCTTCCTGGTTCATAGATCGCTGTCTTATCACACCGTGTCCTCACGTGGAGGAAGGGACAAGGGAGCTCTCTGGGGTCTCTTATACATGCTAACCCCATTCAGGAGCATTCCACCCTCCTGAGCTAATCACTTCCAGAGGCCCTACGTCCAAATACCATCACGTTGGGGATCAGGTTTCAACAGAGGAATCTGGGGGATATGAACGTTCTGTCTGTAGCCTCACCACATTAAAAACCATGGCCTAACGTTGTGGTCCTTAAAGTAGTAGTTCTCAGACTTAATTGTGCATCAGAATCACTGAGGGCTGTTAAGACACAGACTGCTGGGCCCCGCCTCCAGAGTTTCTGATTCAGCAGGTCTGGGCGGGGCCTGGGAATGTGCATTTCTAACAACTTTCGAGATGTTGCTGGTTAAGGACCAGTACAGTGGTACTGTACAACAGTGCTTAGTCGAAATCTGAGAAATAACAGATGTCATGAAAATTTCATTCACTTACTTATTCACTTATTCACTTAACAGACTTTCATTGACCTTCTATTACAAGCCAGAGTCTGGGTGAATAGAGAAGAAAGGGAGGGAGGGAGAGGCAAGGAAACCAATAATCCTAGCACAGTGTGGGAAGTGCTGTGAAGAACAGTACACGGGGGTGTAGGGGAGGTTGGAGGGGCAGGGCAGAGCTGAGGCAACTTCCCAGGACAGGCCATCGCAGAGGGAAAGATTTTGCTGGCTAATGACTTTTATGGAACCCTGACTTGGGGTCATTTAATTTGAGATATCTTTATAAAACTCAGGATAAAAAATAAAAATTAAAAAAAAAACTGGAGAGGTAGACAAGAAGGAGAGACAAGCTTTTGTTATTTATTTAAAGATTTCAAACATAGCCCTTTATACAATATGAGCAATCCTTCCTGGCTTCCTTAAAGCACATCCTGGACACGTGGCCAAGAAACTGTTTCCTTCAATCACCGTGACAGAATGCCACATGTGACAATACAATGCACCCTCCCCACCCCCTCCCCACACATGTACTGAAAGTCAGAGCTCAGACTCATACGTCCTCATCCCTGTCCCTGACACTAACAACCTGGGAATTACTGGGAGAAAAGCCTGGCATGTGTGGGAGCCACCATAAGAGAAACTGTCCCAGAAGAGAGGTGCTAACTAGGTGAAGACATATGACTCTGAGCACTGTTTCCTAATTCTAATGGAGGGAGATTCTGGCGTGGAGCCAGGAAACAGAAAAGGCATGAAAGGAAGAACTAATTTGGAGCTGGCAAAGTGAGTGTTTTCTGGCTTATTTAAACACATAGATATAGAATTCAAACAGGGAGGAAGAATCTGACTACCAGATGGAGCTGCTGAGTGAGGCAGGATGTCAACAATGGAGTCAACAATGCCCAGGCATGAAAGGATACATTTTGACAGCAGGGAAGCCATAGAAAGAAGGATGCTCGGTGGACTGAGTGGGTTAGTATTTTATTTCCATGTAAATCTCTTGGAGGCAGAGGTTGAGATTATTGGCTTGGCCCCATATTAAAAAAAAAAAACCCACAATCCAGCCCTTCAAAGACCTTCTGGGCTTCTAGGGAAACAAGTCACACAGACCCCTAATAGGCAGATAGAAGGACCTTCACCGAACACGAATTTATGGAGTGCCTATTGGGAGGCAGGCACTGTGCTGGGTTTCAGGGATATACTGAGGAGCATGATAGACAGATTCTCTGCTCTCAGCGAACCTGCATTCTAAGTGCCATTTAACATGCCAAACGTTCGGAGGTGCCTGGAGCACACAGGAGGTCGGAAGGGAAGCTGTATTGAGTTGGTAGAAGCTCACAGGAAACTTGGCTTCGAGTGCCTCTCAGCAGCTCACTTGTCCTGTGACCTTAGGCAAATTGCTGAAACTCTCTTCTTCCCGTCTGTAAATTGGTGATAACAATACGTACCTTACGTGATCATATTGAGGAGTTGCTGGGGGAAGGATAGGTAGTAGCAGTTTGCTGGAGGGTGGAGGAGGAACAAGGCTTTGTAGAAGAGACAGGCTTTGAGCTTGATGCTGTTGGCCAAATGGGGACGCTGACCCTGTATGTGGTAGCTCTCAGGAGACATGGTTGCTCAGGGATAAAAAATGTAGGAATTAGAAAGACAGGAAAACTTAAAGGAAAGAGCCAGAGGGAACAAGTATGCTGTCTGTCTCCAGCGTGATTTTGTAAAGTCTGGAATTCATTGCTTCTCCCTCAATGTGATTTCATGATTCATGCTTCTCTCAACGTGATGTAATATGCTCTGTGAGGTTTATTGCGCTGCATTCCACGTCCAGTGTCAGAAAGCTTGGAAGATAGCCCTTGGTTTCACTTTAACTCTTCATCTAAACTATGATCTAACTTGAGGAAGCCTCAGCCTGGCCAGACCTCCAGCCCCTACATTTCCTCCTTCTCTTCACTCTCTTCTTCTGCCCTCGGTCAAACGGTCCCACCTTTATCTCACACATGGACTTTGTAAATAATCGTGGGGTGATTTGTGTACTCAGCTAACCTCAGAACAGAAAAAGTGTGTCAACAAAGCAAAACACTCCAGCCAAGTCATGGACCTCTGCCGGAGGGAGCCACCTCTTCTTTTCTCACTGTGAAATATTATCTCAGCAGGCAGTGGGGGTCCAGGCAGTGCGAACAACAGGCTGTCTAGAAGAGAGCCCCCTTTCCCCAACCCTCACAGCCCCAACTCAGCTGTATTTTTTTTTCCTTGAGCAGTGGGTCAATTTCTCTATTGTTTGTGTAAATTAAGCGAGCTGTGAGTGTTGCTAGTGGTTGAGGGAACTGCCCTCTGGTTGTTTATGGCTTTTCCCTCTGTCACAATACCTACCGTCAAGGAGGCTGAGCCCGTGTGAATTTACAGGTCCGGGACAGGAACACAGAGAAATGTGAAACGGGCCCTCTGATTGCTCAGGTGCAAACAGAGGAGCCAAACTTCCGTCTGGGGCCCACGGTTGAGGGATGCGTTCCAATTATTTAGCCCAGTGGGTGGGAATGGGTCAGGGGAGAACGGAGTGAAGGACTCATGTGTGGGATGAAGGGATCTGAGGCCAAGCAGGGGTTAAAACTTTCTGCCAAGTTTTGACTTGAGAAGCACTAATCTAGGTCAGGGGTTAGCAAACTTTTCCTGTAAAGGGCCAGATAGTAAATAATTTGTTCTTTTTGTGGGCTGTCCGGTCTCTGTCGCAACTACTCAACTTTGCCCTTGGAGGGCAAAATTGGCCATTGACAATTGGTAAATGAATGGGCACATTTGTGTTCCAATAAAAGACGGTTTACAGTCACCAGTGGCAGGCCGGATTTGGCCGGCGGGCTGTCATCTTCCACCTCTGGTCTAGAAGAGCACCCTTTCTACATTTCTGTTGAGCTAGCTCTATCTGGGAGAGGAGACAGTTTGCCTCCCTGCTCCCCAAACCTTTATGTGACTCTGCTTTCTCCACCCTAACGTTCTCTCAGTATGAACCCCAAGTGCCGGAATTGGCCATTTACCTCGACAGGGTGGCCCCTAAATGAAAGCCAGCAGGGAGGGTGACCCCGGGTTTCAGGATTTGGTTGATAAATTCCCGCCACGGGCAGGAAAGGGACAGGTAGTTATTGGAGGTGCTGAAACCCACTCCCCTTCTCAGTTCAGGGGGGTGTAAGGACCTTCCTTAAACAATTTGGTTTAGAATCACAGAATTCTCCTATTTTTCACCTCTTTCCTTCTTTCCAGTTCTCTTAGAACCTGAATGTTGACACTTCTACTTTATCTTCTGTATTTCTTAGCTTTCCTTTCATATTTTCTATCACTTTATACAATCCTCGTGCTTTCAGGAAGAGCTCCTCATATTCCTAATATTCCAACCCATGAAGTGCATTCTTCCGCTCCGTCCTTCCACTGTGTGTCCTTTCATTGGGCTCTTCACTCAGAGCCTGAGAGCGGGTACAGTGGGTAAGGGGTGGCCTCGGAGATGGACAGCTTGGGTTCCAATCCCAGCTCTGCCTAGAACGGCAGGCAAGTTACTTAACCAGTCTGTGCATCAATTTCCCCATCTATGAAATGGGCTTCATAATAGCACCTAGCTCTGTTGCTGTGAGAAATAAATGAGTCATGTGAGTGGGGTACTTAGAACAGCAGCAGATTTGAACCCATACTGTTTTCATACCGCATGCTTTAACGTCCTTATTTTTCTTCACAATATTTTATATTGGTAACACCTTCCTTTATTTCTTACTTATATTTATCATGATCACTTTCAATCCCAACCCTTCCGATGGTATTTGTTGTGCACTTTGCAGCCTTTTCTGGCAGTAGTAGCCCTCAGGGGTCCGGTTGTGCTCAGATGATACCAGCTACAGTTTTCCAATGCCGTGTGTTGGAAAAGGTCAGAGGCCTGCCCTGGTGAGTTTAAGAAGGCAGGGCATGAACCCCTAGTGGGAGCCCCAGTCACCCCAGGACCACTGTCCATCATTCCTGGAAACCTCTCTGGTTAGGTTTACCCTTAAACCCTTAGAGTGAATTGACATGGGGAGGCAGCATCTCCAGGGTGATTACTCACCAGCCTAGGAGGTTGGGGGTGGTGGAGAGTGAGAGCCAGGGGGCAGCTGCTCAGACATCATAACTCCATTCCCATCAGGGTTTCTTCTGCCCCGATATTAGTGCTGCCCCCACCCCCAAGCCCTCAGACAAGGGACACCAGCGCTGAGCCATTGCAGCCAATTTCTGTGGGGTTGTCCTCAGGCTACTGGGAGATGGGGGTGGGGGTAGACCAGAGCAGAACTTACAAAACTTCCTTCCAACCTCTTCTCCCACTGCCCCTTCTAGCCACTTTCCCCAGCACACAGGCTGAGCCACCTACCTCCCACATACACACCAAATGAAGACAAGCTTCTGTCATCCAGCGATTACTCAAGGTTTTGTGTGGTTATTATTGTTCGCAGTTCCTGGAATCCATCTTTCTCTCTTGCGTCTGTGGTTTCTCGAGGGTTGATTTTGGTGGCAGGAGCCTGTACACTCTGTTAATTCCCTCTCTTAAGAAGAACAAGAAAATAGAATTAAAAAGTCTAAGGAAACTGAGCTGCTATCTGGCTTTCTGTCCCAGGTGTGAATCTTCCACAATTGCCCAAAAAGGAGGTCGTCTGGCTTCTGCTTCAACAGCTCCATGACAGGAAACACAAGCATGAAGAGATGGACCTGTTCATTTTTTTTAACTTTCTACTGAAAAATAACATATATACAGAAAAGTGCACAAGTCACAACTGTATAGATTGATAAACTTTCACAAAAAGAACACAAATAATCTACCCCCAAATTTAGAGGCTTTACAAATAGATTAGCTAATTGCAATATCACTAATTGTTAGAAAAGTTCCCTTGTTTTAGCTGGGAGCTCTCTTTCCATAATTTCCACCGTTTCGGCTCCATGGAGTTACACAAAATAATTGCAATATTTTCTTACTTTTAAGCAGTTGACATTAAAATTTGTCTTCCTATAAAAATTCATTTTCCCCCAGTTATACAATCTTAGTTCTTTCGACTAACTTTGCTATAATAAGATGGTACTACAGTGATGAAGTAAGGAGGTATACAGGTTGAAGGACTCATTTAGGCAAAGAGATGTTTGGAGAGCAGATGTCTGGGGACAGAAAGCGATGATCTGGTCTAGTCAGTAGCAATATAAGGAGAAAGACAGAAACAGGACAGTGTCTGCCAGCGAAAGAAATCATGTGCCTGCCTGCTGGGTCATCCTGGGAAGTTTGGTGGCTCTGGGCCCCCCAGGTGGGTGGACACAGGCTGGAGAGAAAGTAAGAGGGACCAGCCACTGTGCAAGCTGAGATCTTTCCAGAGGGCCCACGTGAGGCAATTGCAGCCCAAGAAACCAGGGAGGTGTCATCAGAACTGACAGGAGGAGATGACAGCTCAACTGAGGTGGAGCTGAGAAAGACTTCTGGCTGCTTCCAAGACTTAGCAGCCTCTCATCTGGAAGTTAAATATAGAAGGAAGTGCCTCCAAATTCTCACCGGACAGCCTAGGAGATGGAAGAAAGTGTTCGGTGTTAGGGGTGACACGGATGAGATTTGCAGACTGAGAGAACTGAGGAACTAATTCTCGGTGTCAAGGTAGAGTCTAAATGCTTATGGGCAAAACATGAAGCCTGACTTGGAGCCCTTCTCTGATGACTGGGGCCCCGCAGTAGGGCCCTGCAGCCATTAGAAGCGACGGGGCCGGGTGGGTGTGCAAAGGGAACATATGAAGCCTGGGAGCGTCGGATAAGCGTTCTTTTCCAGTTTCTTCCACAGTCCATGGGCTTGCCTTTTTCGCCTTTCTATGTGTGGGCTTGCAAAGGAGAGCATGGAGTTATCTGGTCCACAAGAACCTTCGGAAATTTAGAGCCACCTTCTTTTTCTCCTCCTCTTCCTTCTTTTTAAAATACGGAGTCAATTTAATACAAGGTCTAAAAAATGGGAAAAATGAGCCCTTATCTTGTGCGATCTCAATCTATCTAGGTTTACATTTATGTAGATATTTGATATGTTCCTTTTTATCCTATTTCTTCTTAACTTTAATTGTTGCTCTTTCTGTTTGCAGAGAATGACTGAAATAGAAGTGGGGTGATTAGTCTCTTCCACATACGGAAACTACCCTTGTGTCTGCTACTAGGATATTTGTTTACAGCTTCTCCTGCGTACATACTTCCGGCCTTTGGTCTCCTGAGTTGTAGCCACTTTTGCTGAGAAGGAACTCATCCGTTTCCTGTTGCCACCTGCTTACTTGGTTGCCTGTGGCTGTTTTTCTCTAGCATTCCACAGCCAGAGCATACAATTTAAAATGTAACAGGTATGGGCCATGGAGCATCTACAAAGACAGCCAGAAAAAAATATTGCTGGTTAAGCAAAGCCAGGTTTTTTGACTTATTGCAATAAGGGGGACTATTGTCTTGAAAAATCTAGTAGCATCTCAGAAGGGAGAAGTCAGGGGAAGATTAATTAGAGTTTTAGGGCCCATGCCAGGTGATTTTAAGGCAGGTCTTGCAAGGCAGGGAACTGATTGGGATGGGGCAGAATTGATGACACACTAGCTCTCGACGGGTAGGCACAGAGATATGAGTGCCTACAAGGGAGCTTTGATGAGTGACCTCGGTTTTGATAAGTTACCTATTTTCATAGTCTTGCAGTCTAATTTTTCAGGAGCTAGTATTTGTTGGAGCAAGGAGCTTAGTTATTTTTGCCTGGTCCCAGCATTGTTTAGCTCAAAACAAGGAAATTATGCTTTATCCCAGAATTGTTTAGCACAGGAATGGGAAAACATGTTAGTTTTGGTTCTTATGGGTTTGCAAAATATGCTTAGACTACAACTTAAACATGCAGGGAAAATCCGGGTTTAATATTTTGCCTATAGCTGATCTGCTCTTCTGGGTGAGCGACCGAGTGGGGAAATAACAACCAAGCCAGTGACGTAGTCTTTTAAACAGGACCCTTAGCTAGTAATCAGCCTCTGAGTAAAAATGCCCCATCTCTCTAATTTCTCACACTTCCACTCTTCTCTCTAGGTCCTCTCCACGATGGTGTCTGGGGCTATAAAGGAAGGAATGTGACTCATGCATCTTCTCAGCAGAGAAAAAAAGGGACAGCTCAGGGTCTTCTGGTTCCTGTCGTCTCCAGAACAATGACCGTTGGCCGCCTGCTTGCCACTTACAATGTTGACTTTACAACTTGGGTTGAAGGCCAGGATAACACTTGTTCTGATCCTCTCACTTGGTTCAGGCCTGGTGGTTCTCCCTGGGTGTCTTGATCTCCCCTCACATTACCCGTTCGTAATGCTCATAGCTCTGAGTCCTCATTCTGTTCCCCAGGGTGAGTGGTGTACACCCTGTGTCTCAGTTCATTCAGGCTTCTATAACAAAATAACACAGACTGGGTTGCTTATAAACAACAGGAATGTAATTCTCACAGTTCTGGAGACCAAGATCAGGGTGCCAGTATGGCTGGTTTCTGGTAAAGACCCTCTTCTGGGTTGTAGACTGCCCATGTCTGGCTGTGTCCTCTATTGGTGGGAGAGTCTAGGGATCTCTGTGGGGTCTCTTTTATAAAGGCACTAATCCTATTCATGATGATTCCACCCTCATGACCTAAGTACCTCCCAGTGACCCCATCTCCTCATACCAATGCATCAGGCATTAGGGTTTCAACATGTGAATTTTAGGGAGACACAAACATTCAGACCAAAGCACCCTGCCATTGAGCCTCTAAATTAGACCAACTGACTCATTCTAAGCTTCTCTATTGTGGAAATAAATGAAAACCAACCAAAAGAGAAAAGCAAAGGCTATTTATTCTGAGCTTACTGTAGCAAGGGAGTCAGCCCCCATCCCTTGTGTTTCGGCAGAGACTCACAAGCAGGCGGAGGAGTGGGAAAGCTTTATAGTGAGAAAAAGGGAGGGCTTCAGCTGTGCCCTGACAGGAGGCTGTTGGTTTGGGGAAGCTGTAGATGGGCTAACTAGAGCTAGGGTATCATGTGTGATGGATTAGGGGTGTGTATTTTGTTTTCTCTGGTTGGTCCTAGGATGGAAGCAGGGACAAAGATTAGGAAAAATGTCAGTTATTAATTAAGTCTGGCCATTTTGGTCTGATTGTTACAGAAGTCATTGTTTAGCTTTCTAGATTGTCACTAGAGATAGTAATCTGGCTTCCTACAAGACTGACTTACAGCAAGCTGCCTTCCTAGGCTGATTATCACAGATAAAGGGTTGGTTTTCAGGGCAGACTCCTGTAGATTGTAGGTCAGAGTTCTCTTTTTAAGTATGGTGTAGCCATTGTCTGTGTATTCTGTCTCTCACTACCATATAGGGGCTGACTTAATCTCCCAAAAGTGCAAATTAGACTGTGTCTCCAGCCCCCCCCGGCCCCCCCCCTATTTCATCATCTCACATCTCCTGGCCCGTGGTATTTGCATCAGCTCCTTTCGGATATTCCTAAATCAATCCTCCCCCACTCTCTTCATTCTTCCTTTCATCATCTCCTGGGACAGAAAGGGCAGGGCTTACCTGCATTCCTCTGTGGCATCTCCTCCTCTTCTGGAGCAGCAAACCTCAAGGTCTGGCTCTACATCCAAAGAAATAACTTTTCTACCTGCAGGAGAACTCCAAGATCCTGGGTGCTTCTGGTTGGTGCTTAACAGGCCAAAGGAGGAGATAAAGATGGGTCTCAGAAAAAAAAGATAGTCTTCTTGCAAGACTATTATCTTGCTTCAAATCCCATTTTGAATATCAAAAGCTAAATATCAACTCTCTTCCGCTTTGCATACCATGTGTAACACACCCACAGACCTCTGGACAGATGACCCTGGAACCAATTAGGTGGAAAGACCTATACTTGCAAACCCAAAGAGAAAATTACCTTAATATTTTTTCAAAATATGACTCCCATTACAGAAGGTATTATTCCTCGTGTTTGAATAGAATTCTTTTGTCCTGCTTGCTTCAACTGGTGGAACAGAAGTTAATAGGGAGAAATGAAGCTATTTCTTGTGCCCTGTTTAGAAATGATTTCTTCCTCTTCATTTTAAGTGCTGGACTGTAAGTCTCTTTTATTCTCTCAGTACAGGGCTCCATCTTCTCAAAAGGCTCTCCTTTGGCTTTTCTATTTCGTTCCCATAATTTGAGCTCCCTGCCCCCACTTGCTTGAATCTTAATGGAAAATAGATCTGCAATCCTTCACTTTAAAGGATCTTGTTCATAGGGCTCCCCACCTACCTCCCCCTGTACTGCAAGCTCTCTCTTAAAGTTTGTGTGCGCATGTGTGCGTGTAATAATAGGCCCTCTATCCCTTCCTTGACTTGATCGCTCTTACAGACTGTGTGTAATAATAATTTTATATCTGACTTTGGCTGTTACCTCATTCCCTCTAGTTCTAACCCATTATTTTACATTTTCAGAGGCTCATTATGACTCATTGGGCAGCCGAAAAAACATAATGAGTCCAAGATGATTGCACATGGCAGTGCTCCACAAATAGATATTAAACAGCTCATGAAATCTATAAATGTCCTTACTATCCTGGGTGCATTATAAAGCTATGAATCAATAATTCAGGCAAGTTTTTTATCCTCTCTAAAAATCCAGCTTTCTGGACTTTTTTCCTCCTGGAAATGAAAGCTATATACATATTGGGAAAAGAAAGCTAAAAAAGAGAGAGAGAGAAGGATAGAAAGAAAGATGGAGAAGAAAAAGAATACAAAGGAAAAAGAAGAAAGCAGAAATTATTTTAATAGTATAAGCTCTTTCTGATAGCTTCTTGATAGTTGTCCACATAAGGAATAAACAATGGTAAGCACTCAAAATGTATTGAGTGGTACATGGTAGATGGTACATGGTAGATACTCAAAAAGTATTTGTTGAGTGAGTGAGCAAATAAGTTTTATGACTATTTTGAATTGAGTTTACACATTGCTTTTGATAATAACCTTTATTGAATATTTCTTTTGTGCCTGGAACAGTGCATGCATGCCTTCATTCTTTCCTTTTTTTTTTTTTGAGGAAGATTAGCTCTGAGCCAACTGCTGCCAATTCTCCTCTTTTTGCTGAGGAAGACTGGCCCTGAGCTAACATCCATGCCCATTTTCTTCTACTTTATAGGTGGGACGCCTACCACAGCATGACTTTTGTCAAGGGGTGCCATGTCCACACCTGGGATCCCAACCGGCAAACCCCGGGCCTCCGAGAAGCGGAACGTGCGCACTTAACTGCTGCGCCACCAGGCCGGCCCCTCATTCCTTCTTAAATGTGAAGAAGGAACTGATATGATCTGCATTAGCTGGGTAATAAAACCAGAAGCCACTGATGGAAGAGGAGTATGCTAGCTGAATGTTTGATAAAAGCTAATAATCAGAGGGAACTGATTAGAGCATTGAAAAAAATGAACGAGGAGTCAATTGAATTTGGATCCCCCTTTACGATTTCCTCTATTGACAAATGATTCCCCCATCTACCAACTTATAAACCCCAAAAACCTGGCATCATTCTAGACTCACTACCATACATGGTTCCTCACCAAATTCTCTCTCTTCCTCAATAGTTCTCATTTGTGCCCCGTACTGCCCCACCACTACCGGCAAATTTCAAATTGTCGTTGATTCTTGCCTTGGTCATTGAATGAACTTGCCAACCAATCTTCCCGCTTCTGCTCCTGCTGTCTTCCACGCTGCTCACCAGAGTGATCTTCTGAAATATACACCTGATTGTGTAACTCTTCTGCCTAAAAGTCTTTCAGTGATTTCCCACGGTCTTCAGGATAGAATCCAAACTCACTAACAGAACATGCAAAGTCCTTCATGATCTCGTCCTTCCTTCCCTCTCCAGCTTCATCATTTACCATCCCCTCCAGTCATCTTGAACACTGCACCTTCCACAGGACACTCTCACATCTCTGAACATCCACATTTTGCTCTCTGAAATTCTCTCTCCTTTCTCATCATTTCTTTAGCAGGCTACTTACAAGATATCTTTCAAGACAGCTTCGTTTTTTTCTGGGACACTTTCCTCTTCTCCTGTCCTGCCTTTTCCTTCTCTTCATGTCACTATTCCCTGGACTCCCTCCAATGTACACACATCTCAAATGTGGGTTTCATGCCTGTATTAGCCAAAGTCCCAACAGGAAACAGATGGCACCCTCTGATCGGTCTAAATTAGAGGAGAGTTTATTTACAAGGGACTAATTATGAACTTGTGGGTGAAACCACAGGAACTGGTGTAGAAATTTTGGGCTAGCAGCAGCAGCAGAGCTGTCACTAGGGAGAAGATAGGGGAGAGATAGTTCAGTTGAGGATGAGCTGTGACTTTCAATTGAGTCATCCCCCCAGGGAGGGAAATAAATACCCCTGAGCTCCTTTCCTCTCTCCCTCTGATCTCCTGAAGTGCTCCCCAATGATAGAAGCCAACGAGAAGCTGGAAGGCCAGGGAACCTTGTCACCGTGGTCCACATAGGTCAGGCTCCCATGGAAGAGCAAAAGTGGTATAGACGAGGAAAGACTTTTCCTTTACCCTCTTAAGTTCTGTGACTGGGCTTGAGAATTAAACTGACAAAAGACAAATTAGCAGGAAAAAAAATACAAATTTATTTGATGTTAATAGTTTTACATGACACAGGTGACTTCGTAGAAAGAAATGAAGACCCAAAGAAGAGGATAGGCCTAAGAGCTTATATATCATTTCCACAAAGAATGATAAATTGTGGAGATGTGACAAGACAAAGGAAAAAGGGGTTTGGGCTGGAGACAGTAAATTATGGGAAAGTGACTGGGAAATATCTGGGGGAAACTAATGGAAGATAAAGGTTATTTTAGTAGGTTTATTTGTACAGATTCATCTTGGTGTCATCTCCCCCTCTTGGGTGATAAGAATATTCACCTCTTCCGCACAGGGAGGGTACCTTTCTCATGGGAAATTTGTGTCCTACTTTTAGGGAGAAAAGAGGGAGGTAGGAGAGCCCTTCCTGCATCTGCTGTTTCTTATGTGCTTTCAGCTCAAAACCATCAATATGCCAAAGTGACATATTCACGGTGGCGGTTCTGATCTTTTTCAATGGAGAAGGGTCAGGAGTGGATCTGGAGGGACACAGTTCCCTTTTTCTGTGCCCCACAGCCTCCCGTGCACACCTCTGAGATCCCACATCTCCCCCTGAACTCTGTTGCTTAACTGATTGACTCTCTAGTGAATCCGTCTGCTGCTTGGAAGGGGGGCTGGGTTTCGTCTCTTTACCCCAGAGCCTACTACTGTGACTGATGTAACACACACTCAGTAAGTACAGTCATGCACCTCATCACAATGTTTTGGTCAATGAGGACTGCATATATGATGGTGGTCCCATAAGATTAATACCAAACAGCCTAGGTGTGTAGTAGGCTATACCATCTAGGTTTGTGAAAGTATACTCTGTGATGTTCGAACAACGATAAAAATCACCTAAAGACACATTTCTTAGAATGCATCCCTGTCGTTAATTCTCTAAAATGAAATAGCAAAATATTTACAGTACCAGAATTGTTGGAAACCTTAGAGATGGAGTAGCCCACTCTTCTTATTTAAAAGATGAAAAAAACAAAAAGCCCCGAGGTAAACGAACTTGTCCAAGGGTTGCGGTTAATAAGCAGTAAATTCAGGACCAAACCCTAGTTCTCTGATTCCCAGTCTTCCTCTACTACTTAATTTTAACTGCAATTGCAGGTTATTTATTGGAAGGAGAATTCACACAAGTTTCCCACAAAACCAAGAGTCTTATATTTTGGCAACAAGAGAGAGACAGCGAGAAGGGTTGGATCTGCCTGCTTCGAGTCCTTTGCCAAAAGCAATCTCTGAGCTCTCTGGATAAGCAACACTTTCAAACCAAGCAAAGTGCCAGGAGCTGGAGTCGTGAAATGAAGCATGGGCCTCGGGATTAACGTATTTACACAAACTACCTCAGGTGGTGGGTGGTGAGGATGGTTTCGCTTTAACATCCTATTAGCACATTATCTTTAGTTTCCAAAGCCTCTCTTAGTTCCAAACCTCCAGGTGGTGATGGTGAGTGGGAGCGAGATTGGGTAAGATGTTCCTTCCTTGGGAGGCAAAGCTGTTGGTGCCTCCTCACTCGATGATTCAGCGGTTGGCTGTTGCTGCTGCTACTGCCGCTGCTGTTTTCTTCCCAGGAAAAGAAACCATTGCTTCGGAAGTGATTGCATGCCAGGAGCAAAAGACACGACATTTGTCATACTGGATTCGAGTCATCTGTTTGTCTATCTGCTCTCAGGGCACAGGTCATGTCTTTTGTGTAGGTAAACCGGAAACCTAGTCAAGTGTCTAATGCAGAGTCAGTGCCACCCTAAAGAATGAAGAAAATACTGGGTGGACTTAAGACATGGATTTAGTGGTAAGGGACTAGATCCTAAGGCCTGGCATTTTTCTTAGCACCCATATGTCCTCTCACCTCTCTAACAGAGGTGGTTTTATCACTGTCACGTGGCTGATGTGGTGATTTGGGAAGATTATGTACTTGAGACCCTATGTGACGTGAACTATTGGATATGGCTTAATTTTCCACAATCCATTGGCCCGTTGTATGACTTTGGACAAGTTAGACTACCTATATGAGCCTCAGCAGTAAAATAAGGAGGTTGGAAATTGACTTATAAGGTCCTTTTCTTCTCCGATGTGCTCTTAAGTTTCCCACCTGTCAGACACCTCCACTTTCTTCTTGGGCGGACTAGGAGCCAGGCCACGAAGCTCCCACTAAAAAGGATAAAGGAGGAACTATGCACACTTATGATCATAACCAGTTTTGCTACTGCCAAAAGAAAAACAGCACTGAATTTTTTAGTTTCTCAGAAGACATGCAATGTTTGAAAATCATCTTCCTTCTTGTATTTTCAAAAAAAAAAAAAGTGGAAGAGCCATCACATTCTGTGCATAACTTTTCTGCTTATAGACAGAATTTGTAATGCATTTTTTTTCTTTTCAGGAGGTGTGAGGGAGAATTCCCATAGCTGGAGGAGTGTGGAAGTCAGGGGACTGTGGGAGAATGCAAGTGTGACTGTGGGACTACACTTAATTCATTAAAATGTGTGGTTTATGGAGAATGTTTTGCCAAAAATGAGCTTTGTGGGAAGGAGAAGGCAGCCGGGATATGGATGTGAGGAGGGAAGAGAAGCGTGAGAAGCGCCAAGGGAGAAGGAAGTCTTATTTGTTGCTAAATGTTGAATCCCACACAAGAATGTGTCATGAGCCAATTCAAGGAAATTAAAATGCAAATTGGGGGAGTGCAAATCTATTAGGCACAGATATTATGGATTGACGTTATTACTGTCTTATTTTTATACGAATTTTTAATGTTCTCCAATGGTTTAAGGAAGTTTGAGGAAACCTCTCTTGAGTTATCCTCCTTTCTCATTTTTTATCTTTTCTCAAACAAAATGGCAGTAATATAAGAACATTGTGTTTTTATTCTTTTCTGGCAATACTAGAACTGCTTCAGAAACCAACTGCGTTCATTAGTGTAATACTAGCTGCTGTAACAAAGATAGCCAAACTTTAGTGACTTAAGACAACAGAAGTTGGTTTCTCATTCACAGGACAGTCCAGTGCAGGTGTTGCTGGTGGCTTCACAACTTTCCTCAAAGAGATAACTCAGGGATTGTGGTGCCTTACATTTCGTGGCTTTGCTATCTCCTAGGAACTGGAAGTCCTCAGTTTCTAGCCAAAGAAACAGAAAACGAGAATGGAGAAGCTACACCTTCTTAATTACCTGGGCTCAGAGGGACAATTACTAATTCTACCCATATTCTATTGGCCCAACCCAGATGCAAGGGGGTGTTGGGAATAGAGCCTCTGATGGGATAGCTCTTTGACTGCAACATTTTACTAGGTAAGGAGGAGCATGAATTTTGACAAACAGCCATTGCCGCTCTGCCCCCTTATCTTCATCACTCTTAGACTCCAAGAAAAATGGCAGCACTTCCTCATCCATTGAGTGTCACTTTTTCCCTAAAGATTTTTAAAGCAGAGCCCTAATTCATCTCTTCTGTGAAACCCATGATTCAAAGGAAGTTTCTCCACGGGCTACCAGCTTATTGCACATCTGCCTCTAGGTGTTCCACTGATCCTCTCTTTGGAATCCACTTCCTTTCAGGTACCAGTGCCCCACCCCTGTGGTTTCATCTTGCATTTATTATGCCTCTGCTTGTTTTTACCTCAGGGGACCCCTCTCTCAGAGACATTCCTTTGAAAAGCTTTGTCTCCATCAAAGGCAATTCAAGGATTTACACACCAGTGGGGAGATAACTTTCCTTTAGGAAATCTCTTGACAGGCACAGACCCCAAGTGGACCCTGCACATCCCTGACTGTGTCCGTGCTCACCAGTAGCCAAAGGATTCCCCTTCCTTACTCATAAGTCAGAGAATGTTAGTATCAACTCGCTTTTTAGAGGTCCGGGGAGGTTAAGTAAATCTCAACTGAAGTTTCACAACTAGTTTGTGAAGAGCTAGGCTTAGGATTCAGGAGTTCTGACACTCTCCACTAGGACATTTTCCATTCAATCATGCAGTCTTCAGAGCACACAATTGTGTGAGTCAATACTAGCAGACATTCAAAACCCAAGGAAGAGATACTTCAGTGAATATGTTTATGCATGTGCTATGTGTGATTTTTTTTGGTCACCCTTGCATTTCCCTTTCCCATCCAAATTTTTTTATTTCTTGAAACGTGGGATATCATTTTAGTTTCCCACAATATTTTCATTAGGACATGGTATTTGATGGGTGACTAGTTAGTAGTCGATTATTATTATTTTTTCACACAAAAACTAGTGCTGACGTAAATTTAGAATAACATCAAAAATACCTAAAAATAAACATATCAAAACGTGCACAAGACATCAAAGTCAGCATATCTAAATATTATTGAAAGAAGACCTAAATAAAGCAAAAAGTACATCATGTGCATGAATTGGAAGGCTTATCATTATAAATAAGTAAAATCTCTCCACATTGATCAATAGTCAATACAACACCAATCCAAGCCTCAGGCAGTTGTTTTGAGGATATTGTCAAGTAGATTCTAAAATTTATATAGAGATGCAAAGTCTCAAGAATAGTCGAGACAATCTTGAAGAAAAGCAAAGTGGGAGGATATCATGACGCTATAAAAATGCACCAATTTGAACAGAGAGGCCTTGGTCATGGGCTGGAAAAATGGACCAGTGGGACAAAATAGAAAAGTCCAGAACAGACCCATGCATATACGTATACTTAATTTATGACGCAACGGAGTTGTGGGGAAAGGACAGTCTTCTCAGTAAATGGTATTGGCTCAATTGGATATACATATAGGTAAAAACTAATGTTGATCTCTACACATACTGTATAAAAATATCAATTCCAAATGTGAAAGGCAAAATAATAAAGCTTCTAGAACAGAATTTGGCAAATTTTTTCTGTGGAGAGTCAGATAGTAAACATTTTGGGCTCTGTGGAATGTACAGTCTGCTATTGTTGAGGAAAGATAATCATGGAAAATATGTAAATAAATGAGAGTGGCTGTGTCCCAATAAAACTTTATTTACAAAAACAGGTGGTAGAACAGATTGGACCACAATCTGCAGTTAGCCAACCACTGTTTGCCGATCACTGTCCTAGAAGATGACATTGGAGAATGTTTTTATGATCTTAAGGTTGGAAAAAGAAGATTCGTAAATAGGCACAAAAAGTACTAATTATAAATGAAAAGATACATTGCATTCCTTTAAGTTTGAGATGCTCTGTTCATTAAAAACATATTATTAAAAGAGTGAAGAGATCATCTATAGAGTGGGAGAAATTTGCAAATACATAGGACTCATATCCAGAATATATAAGAACTGCAAATCAACAAGGAAAAGACAAAAAGCTCAATGACATAATCAGACACTTCACAAAGAAAGTAGCCAAACTGACAATAAACATTTTAAAGATTTTATTTCTTTTCCTTTTTCTCTCCAAAGTCCCCCGGGACATAGTTGTGTATTTTTAGTTGTGGGTCCTTCTAGTTGTGGCGTGTGGGATACCACCTCAGCATGGCCTGATGAGCCATGTCATGTCCCAGCCCAGGATTGGAACTGGCAAATCCTGGACCACCAAAGCAGAGTGCACAAACTTAACCACTCAGCCACAGGGCCGGCCCCAACAATAAACATTTTAAAAAGTACTCAACCTCACTAGTCATCAGGGAAATGAAAATTCAAACCACAATGAAATACCACCACATACCTACCAGAATGATCATAATTTAAGAGATTGACAATACCAAATGTTAGCAAGGATTTTGAGTATATACACAGTTTGGAAGTATAAATTGGTATATCCATTTTGGAAAATTCTTTGGTAAGTTTCTCTAAGCCGAATGTATGCATCCTCTCTGACTCAGCAATTTCACTGCTAAGCAGACATTCCCCCAGAAATGTGTGCCAAATGACATGTACAAGAATGTTCACTGCAGAATTATTCATAATAGCCTCAAACTGTAAACAACCTAAATGTCCATTAAATAGACAGTAGAATGGAGAACTGTTAGGGTGTATTTCTGGGATAGAATACTATATAGCAGTGAAAATCAATGAACTCCTATTTCACATAAATATACAGGAAACTTTCAAATATAATGTTAAGTAAAAGTAGCCAGATCTGAAAGAATAGGTAATGTTCTAGAATTATACCTATTTATATGTGGCCCAAACACAAATAAAACCAACCTATGTGTTATAAATCAGGATAGTGGTTACCTGTGGAGAGAAAGGGGGTGATACATTAAAGGGAAAATGTGGGGGATTTCTTAGGTGTGGATAATGTTCTATTTTTTGACCTGAGTGATACTTCCACGTGTATGTTCATTGTGTCATAGCTCATTGAGCTATATACTCATGATCTGTCTACTTTTCTGTATGTATGCAATACTTCATTTGAAAGGTTTTAAAAATCAGTTGGAATAATAAAAAACAAAAAAACCACTGCTCCTCTTTCAACTACATATTTCAACCCCTAGAGTATGGGAAACGCAGGGGCTGAATGCGGAGCGTAGGTAAAATTGAAAAGCAACTGGACAAAGAAACTTGGCTTGGAAAGGCCCACACAAAGACTCAGAAAGCTCCAGCATATTAGACTTAAAAGGTCATCTGGTCTAGGGACCACCTTCCGGAAGGAGTAGCTTCTGGATACATCCAGAGGGGTTCACGTCAGAATTATCAGGTAAGAGAAGGAGGTCATGAAGTCAGAACTGTTAGACATTTCTGCTCTTCTAGCAACTGTCCCCTGTTAGTCTCCCTCTTTCCTGTCACTCTCCATGGTTAAGTCTTGTAGGAAGTGGTTTTACTCACAGGACAAGTGGCTCAAAATATCAGGTGGCTTAGACAGGTTTCTCTAGAGACGGGATTGACTGATTGGATTTATTTGGGACTCTTGTTTTTTAATACACAGTAGCTGAGAACTCTATTCCTGAGCCCTAGAAATTTTATCTTCATAAGATACATAAAAGGAATGTTGAGCCAGCTCTGGTGGTCTTGTGATTAAGATTCGGCGCTCTCACCACCACGGCCCTCAGTTTACTTCCCAGCCGTGGAACCACACCACCTACTCCCACCTGTCCGTCGTCACACTGTGGCGGCAGCTCACATAGAGAACTAAACTAACAACTGGGATACACGACTATGTACAGAAGCTTTAAAAAAAAAGGAAGAGTTGAAAAAAATAAAATAAAGGGAATGTTGATTCACCCCAATCAGAGTAGAAGAATAATTATTCTATCTCCTTCATATTTTCCTCTTCTAATCCTTGAAACCCTAACAGGTCTCTAATTGAGACCTCCTAACTTCATTTCCTCTAAGTATTCCACAGTAGCTAGAACCATTATTGGTGCTGAGAACTTTCTTTGACAGAGGTACAATGCTCCTCTGTCAGTCTCTTGTGGAAGCTAATGCCAGTGGCATGTTTTCGTAAGCTTTGGTGGTTGAGAGAATGCTGCCAGGATGGCAAGCAGGGGAAGTTTCAAACACGTCATTTTAAGCGTAGTTTAATGGGAAAAGCACAGGCTTTGGACTCAGAAGATCTAGGCTCAAATACAGTGTCCAACACTCACTAGAACTTGACTATGGACAAATTAGTTAATTGTGCAGATTCAATTTCGTCAATTATAAAATAAATAAAATAGTGTTTATTTTATAGAGATGTACGTGAAACAGAACACAATCTATGTAAAGTTCCTAGTGCAATGACTGATCCAGGGTAATAATAATAATAATAATATTAATAATAATAACACAAGTAGACTTACAGGGTACTATGTATGTATAGCATTGTTCTATGTGCTTTGTGTATGTCGACTCATTTAATTGTCACAACAATCCTATGAGATAGATTCTATCACCAATTTACATATAAGGAGCTGAAGTACAGAGAAGTTAAGTAACTTGCCTGAGGTCACACAGCTGCAAAATGGCAATGCAAGGATGCTGACCCAGGCAGTCTGGCTGCAGGGTCCATGTTCTTATCCACTACACCAAACTGGTTTCTTGCCCCTAAAGTGGAGGCAATAAAGCATAGATTACTTGCTTAAAGAAACTCGTCTTTCATCCCCTGTCTCACAAATCTCAATGGAATACCTAATTTTTATAGTTAGAAAGAGAGAAATAAAGAACACCCTTATGTGTTTTTTCCATTTAGCAGCTCCCCCTATGTACTGTTTTCACCTGCTCAGTGAAAAGTTATAGAGAATGGAACTGCTTTGGGAAGCTCCTGTAGCATCAACAAGCACACACACATTGAGCACCGATGGCATTGTGCCAGGTGATCAGGATACGAGGGGCTGAGTCAGCTTCTTCCCCACTTGCCCCTCCCCCATTGGGATCCATGGTCCACATGGATGGCACAAAGATGTCACAAAGAGTGAGCTTTGGGCTATCGATGGGCCCTTGTTTATGCAGCCCTGCCTCCTCAATCAGCTTTCAGAGAGGCTCATAGGCATCCGGAACCAAACCCAATCCTGCCTTATGCCAAGAGAGCTTTCTCCAGGCTGGATCTGCTTGGCTGGTTTGCTCCTGAAACAGCAAGTACATTGTTCCAAATTCCTGGACCCACTTGCCAGCAGCAGCTCACAACCTTCCAGAAATTGCTTTTATATAGCAGGCTTTAATTTTAACTCCCTTCTCTTTTTTTCATCAAAAATTAATTAAAACACCCTTGCAAGCACAGAATTCACTCACTCCGATCTGCAAGGAAGGAAAGAGAAAAGAAAAGAAAAAGCACATTTCATTGTTGGCCACACCTGGGTTGGCAGAGTCCTCAGGAGTTTTGCTGAGGTTGGAATTCAGGACAATCCCTCTTCCAACCCAAATACTCCTGCTGAGGTTGGATATGCCTCAGCGGGGAAAGAGGGTTGGGGGGGAAGGATGTACCCTGCACCACTTGAATAATTTACTGCATACACAAGGCAAATTTTATTGCTGCCCACAGCCCTCTTCTTTCCTCTCTCTCATCCACTTCTCTCCTTCCTATGCAGCTTCACTTTCTCTTGACAAACCTAGGAAGCATCCTCCCCAGGAACAGGACTTTTCACGCATGTCCAAGTCCCAGTGTACCGTTGCGAGGCCATCAGGCCTTGACAGGTGAAACTAAGGGCAAGAACTAGGACTCAGAGAGTTTTCTAACGCCTCTCTTCCTGTTTCTTCTGCCCCCTCAAACCCTGATATAAGTGGTGTGTATCGAGATGGAATAATCCACAGGACTTCTGAGTATTTGCTTGTAGGCTCCTGGACCTGGCTTGTATCTTCAGAATTTTTCCGGGGTTAGATCAAGAGCAACAGTGATCATAAGAAGCCCAAACTCTACTTGGTAGATCGGTGGGAAGAATCCTAGGGTGCATAATGTATTGAAATGAACGTTAATGTTTCTCCTAAACTAGCTTCTCTTGGAGTTTCTGGAAAGGGGAGGAAGGACAAGCCCGAGGAAGTGTGGTTCTCCCAGTTGCACCATTTGCTTCCCACGTTGCACCACGTCCACTGCTGCCTGTTCTGCAGAGCAGTGGGAGTTAATTCCAAGTCTCCAAGGGCTGGCAGGGAGGGCAGAGTTGACAGCTCCCAGGAGGGGAGCGCATGGGGTTTCTGTACAGCTTTCTTGAGCAACAAGATTGATTTTTTTTTGCTGGACTCCCCAAGTGTCAATGAATCTACAGTCCTCCCTCCAGGAATTATCAACTTCTGGGGAGACAATCAGAAAGGAATTAAAACTACTTTTGAAAAGTGTTCCAAAGTTGATGAATGCCATATAAGCCCCTCCTCCACCCTCTCACTCCCTCTCCATCCTCCTCCCATGCCTGTTGGCTTTGACTTTTGCTGGGCTACAGGGAGGGGGAAACACAAGGTGATTGTATGTGCCTTGGTTGGAAGCTTGGGCTAAGGCCTACGTTACTCTGAGTTAAGACTAAGAAAGCAGAACTTCCCCTGGGGCCCTGGTGCTGACTTTGAGTTGGGATCCTCCAGGAGACTGCAGAGTAGGAAAACAGTTGCCTGTTATGTTTGTGCAGTGGAGGGGATTGGAATTGCCCACCCTAAGATATGTCTGTTTGGCATGAGGATTATTTTGGGCTGGTTACTTTTAAAAACTGCAGACAGAAAAGCAACTCTGAAAAGTAGAATTTACTTACCCTTTGTTAAGAGACATTTACATTGTAAAGGAAATTTCCGTCTGTAAAGGTGTCTCCCTCTCTGTACCAGGAAGAAGGGGGGATGACCTTATCTCTAGAAACTCTGAGTCAATGCTAAAGGCAAGGACTTAAATCTGCATCTTGTTTACTGTACTTGTGTGGTAACCTCCTATAACTGACTCCCCCCACCACCAACATCCTCCTTTGTCTTTAGCTGAGGAGGATATTTAAGGTGGTGGCTTCAGCCATTTTGGCAAGTTGCTCAGTTTGCCTGAACCTCTCCCATATATACATGTTATAAAGCTTTGTTTAATTTTCTCCTGTTATTATGTCTCATGTGAATTTAATTTGTTCTCCGGCCAGAAGAATCCACTGCGGGTAGAGGAAATGTCTTCCTCCCCTACAGCAGCAAGATGACAGAGTCTTTTAGTCTAAGAATCTTTATGAGATGACCTAGGAAGCCTGAACTTTAAAGAGGAGAGAAGGCATCTTGTAATGGAGTGAAAAGGGGCTTGTTCTGCTCACCACAATCTGGTGCCAATCAATTGCAAACAAGCCCGTGGTTGAAAAAGCAAAGTTTATACGATTAGCCAGCATAATCCAAAGATGGCGGACTAGTGTCCTGAAGAACCAACTCAAAATCATACAGAATCTTGAGGCAGTCATATAGGAGAAATGGGCAGGGAAGCAGGAGGGGATGTTGACCATCCAGTGTGACAAACTTCAAGTTGCCACATTCTCTCCTTCTTCTGTCATTCGTGGTGGGCACCAATGCAGAATTTTTCTTTCCGGAGGTCATCATGTTCCTGGGGAGCTCAGAGAACAAAGTTGTCTTATCACAGCTGGGAGATATATGTAAGCAAGAGTCATAGAACTAGCAGATCATGTATTTTGTAAAAGCGAGAGGTGCTTAATCATCTAGGCTTCGTGCGGGCTAGAATGTGTTCTCAGAGACTAGCGAGTCAGGGTCACAGTTACAGTATTGTTTCTTTTCCCTAAGAGGGCTTCCCTCATGTTGACTTAAGACCTAGCCGTTACAATCTGAGCTGAGGGGAAGCCGGCTTGATTCTGGGTCTCAGAGCAAACACTACCTCTTGTGCCTCGTGACTTAGGTTAGATTCCCCGGAAGCAGACCCTGAGTGATTCACTGAAGGAACGTTCCCAGGAAAAATGGAAAGGGGCTTTGGGAGGTTGGCCACAGAAAGGAGGGATGCCGGGTAAGAGTGTGACACTATGCAAAGCCCCAGGGAGGGAAGCAGTGAGCGGTGACTCTCTCCAGAGCTTCCCTTTGATCCTCACTGTGGTCCTGAAGAGGGGCCAGGAAAGCTGGAGTATTTGTACCCCCATCCCTCCCGTCATTCACTGGTTAAGGACTGTCATCCCTGGAAGGAGGCAAAGTCACGTTGTGGTTTTCTGTAAGCAGGCAAAGTACCTCCAGGACCCTGAGGGGAGCCCGCTGAAAAGAGACACAGGTGCCGCTTGGCTCACCTGGAGCCGATGTGCACAAAAACAATGAAGAGTTCCTAAGAGGCATGCGCAGAGCGCTGAGCGCATCAGCTATGTCTTGTCTAGACTTGATAGCCCTAGGCTGGCAGGCATTGCTTGGGGTCAGGTGTACACAGAGTACAATTATCTATAAGAGAAACTCTGCTGAAGCAATCCACGGTGGCACAGGTACAGAAGGATCTAGGTGGTCTCCGTTGATTTTCGAGTACCCCAGACCCTACCATTGATCCCAGAGCTACTGTCAACCAGCAGTCTTCTGGGGTTGTGTCCTTTGCCTCTCCTTGATTTGTTTTGGTTCACATCCCCCGCCCAGCCTCTTGACTACATGGAGGGGGTTGGGGGTGCGTTGCTGCACTAGCTGGAGAGCAGCAATGTACATCTCTGCTTTCCCCTCTACTTCCTAGTCATTACATCTGAAAAGAATGCGGAAAGCCAGATACCAAAGCAGCAGCATGTCTTTCTAGACCTCCTGGCTATCACTCAGTCTGGAGTTCCTACAACTAAGTAGGAACCATCTGGATTATAGAGATCCAGCCAGCCGGCTCACAATAAGACAAAGGTGCAACTTGAGTTCACAGTTGTGAGCAACCGACACCCAGGCTATGCTGAGCACAGCACTGCAGGGCAGAGAGCTCTAAAGGTGTGATGCTTGTCACTTAACAGCAGGAAAGAGCTTCCTAAAGCCTGGAGCTCAGCTCTTGGCCTCTCAAGGGTGGCATGCTTGGTGGTGGCCTCCCAGAGTGGAGAGGAGCAGAGAAAGGAGATGGAGAAGGGGATCTGGGGTCAGTTTGCCTCGTCCGTCCCCAGCATTAGGAGACTCGTAGGGAGTAATGAAAATGAGGCTGTAACCTGGAAACAGAATCGCCCAAACCACTGGGTTCTGCAGGCACAAATCCTGCCGGTTACGCCCGGCCTCCCAGGAGCCTCTAGACCGTTGTCAGGCCCTCTTCCTCAGACTAAAAATAATCGCTCGTATATAAACAAACGTAGATATATTTTTAACATGCCTCAGAAAACCACCTTCCTGTTGGGTTTCAGGGCTGTCTCCAAGATAACTGGCAGATCACAAAAGCAAGTGCAACCGCTTGGAACTTTCCACCACAGACAGGCGATTGTGACCCCAGGTGACATCTGATTGTGGGTCCCAAAGTAACTTTGTGCCGAGAGATTAGAATCTCTAACTGTTTTGTGGTTTCAGAAGGGAAGACAGGCCAGAGGGTGAGGGCTTAAAAATTCAAGGTGAGTAGCTCTCGAAAGACCCCCACCTGTTGAAGGTCATTCTTGCGGCTTCCTGAGGAAAATCTTATGAACCGGAGTGTGATACCGTTGAAACGTTAGCCGGCAGAAACAAAGGAAGCCCACCACTTAGCCAGGCAGCTAGCTGGCTGGCAGCTTCCATATGGGGATGGTATTTCACCGTGTGAGGGTGAGCAGAGGTGGAAGAGAAACTGACCAATGGACACCAGTCGAAAAGCATTTGATATCGTAAAAGAATGTGTTTTCTTTTCAAGACATAAACATGGCAGATGATCCCTAAGTAACAGCTTATATTTAATAAAATAATACTGTCCCTGCCGAAGTATTCTTTTCCTAAGTCACTTGTCAGATAGACATCTCTTACCTCTTCTTGGCTCTTATCATTATTCCATGAAACAAGAGATTGGGTCAAATAAGGATTTGCATTGTGAGGACATTGTGTGCTTTTCAAAGGGTGGTCCATACCCCAGGAGGCAAGGATGGGAATAATGGGACAAATTTGTGAGATAAAGAAATGGAGTAAGAGAGCCGCTAAGACAGGTGCCCCAAGTCAAAAGGCTTAGAGCTAGTTAAGTGGCAGAGACATTTTGCTGGGCACCAGAGTTAAGATGGCTTGACTCTTTTTTTTTTCCCCTCCCCAAAGCCCCAGTGCATGGTTGTATATATCTAGTTGTAGGTCCTTCTAGTTCTTCTATGTGAGCCAACGCCACAGCATGGCTAATGACAGCGGTTGGTGTCGTTCCGCGACCAGGAAATGAGCCCGGGCCACTGAAGCCGTGAGAGCACCAAACTTTAACCACTAGGGAAGATGGCTTGACACTTAGGCACTGCTAACGCTTCTTATTCTCCTGAGGAAGTGGAGGAGCCTCAGTCCAAAGAAACAAGCAACCAGCAGGCTCAGGAGGGCCGAGCTCTGACCTCTGGGCTCCAAGTCCATTCATAGCCTTGTACCTCTGCTGTTAGAAAGTGCTGGAGAGGTTCCTTGAGTTTGGCCTTCAACTTCTGACTTATTTCTCTGCTTGTGGATGAAAAGATGAAAAGAGGAATTCCTCTCACAGTGCCAATATCACCCCCCTTCTCCTCACCCCCGGGGAGAACAGAGAGGGGGCCCAGAGATGGAGTTTTGAGACGTGAGGTAATGTTGGTTCCCCAGCCATGGCTGAAACCAGAGGAACTTCTCAGGGGTGTGAGGGAGGAGAGGACCAGCTCTGAGATTTTCTTTATGTTTGGCCTGGATGTATTCCAACCTTAAACTCAAATGCAAACTTTAGAAATGTTTTATTCCTGAAGTGTGCATGTGTGCATGTGTTGGGGGTTGGGGATGGGAGTAGGAGGGTGGCAGGGATTTGGGGGGTAGCTGCAATACAGCTAAACTGAACAACTAAAGCTTCACTGTAGCATTCAGACCCTCATGCTCCCCACTAGGAGGAGGGGTCCTCACTACCCAGATTCTCAGATTTTGTGTTTTAATCACACACCTGGTCCAGGTGTGTAACTGGAATACCTGGGTTCCAGTTGTTCCCTGGCAATTTACGTGGTTGCTGATCTTCTCTAAATCTCTACTTCTCTGACTTCACCTTTTCCACTGTAAATCAGAGGTATGAATCAGAGAGCAGACATCTTTCTGTTCAAAGGGCGCCATTCCAGTGCAGTCAACGGCGAACGAGATTTCTAAATTTTAGTCCCCCAGGCTTCCCAGATGGATTTGAAAAATGGGAAATGTCGAGTGACTCAATGCATTTCGTTTCTGTCTTTCTCAAAGGACCTTTCCTGTCTCAGGCAGCTGCCTCTACGGTGAGTCTGTGTGTATGAAAACACATGTTCGCAAAACAGATGAAACATTTGCGTATAATAGCATTTTCACAGCAGTTAGTATAAACAGGGAGAAACTTATCTTCCGCAAGTGATTAGAAGTGGCTTTTTGTGGGTGTTTATGAAATGACAGCTTGTGCAATTTTTAGGAAAAAAAAAAGAGTTTGTACGAAAAAACCCTACAGGCAATAATATTTTGACCTCAAGGGGAAAAAATATGCTAGTTTGTTTATAGAAAATAAACTCCGTTCCAAAGTTTACGTTCAGAAAAACCTGGGTTGCTTGCTCATAAATAAATTTAGCACAGAATTGTTGATTACTGAGGTTAATGTTCTTTTACTAAAGTGAGAATATTTTATGTGATCAGATTAAGAAGAGATTCCAGAAGAAAGAGTGATGATTTGAGTAATCGTGGAGTCAATGCGGGTACATTTTGACTTTATTAGCTCACTATTGGAGCATTTTATGGGCGACGCACAGTGTTCAGATGTCACTGTTGAAAGTCGTTTGTGCCCACTGTCTGGACTAAGTGGGCGGCAATAATGAAATGCTGTTTTTAGATAAACAATGGGTGGCGGACCTCCATCAGTCTCCGCAGAGATCGCGTTTATGCCTTTCCAACAGCGACTGGCTGAGCTCACATGCCACAGTCGTTTCACAGAGGAAAGTCAAGTCGTTTAAATCAACTACATTGAAGGCAGTTTTGAAATGGAAATCAGGAATCCCAGTTTGGGGCTGCCTCGTCGTCTTCCATGGGAAGCTGGAGGCACAGATTGCTGTCTGGTTGTCGCCCAATTCTCATTCAAAGGAAGGAGGCCCCTGAGCGACGTAGATTGCGAGTTAGCAAGACAAGGGAATAAAATATCACATGTCATATGTTTTGTGTAGTGTGTGGGTGCCGAACAGGCTGACATGGAAATATCATTATACACCCCAGCTGCCCACTTGGGCTCCCTCCCTCTTGCCCAGAAATGAGATGGACCTAAGACAGACGGACAACCACAAGGCTCCAGGAAGGATGTAAGGGGGGGATTTGCTGCCCTCACCCAGTAGAAAGGCATTTCTCTTTAGGAGCGTGAGCTTTCACCTAGCCCCTCTCTTCCCCTCAAAATGTGCTCCTTCCTTCATTCTCCCTCCGTGCACTACAGCATAAAGCACGTTGAGAGGCGAACCTCAACTTCGTGCAGAGATTCAGGTCCCTGGTTACAGACTAAGAACAGAAAGGTCCTTGCAGGCTGGTCTCCTTAAAGGCACTTTATCTTAACGCAGGCTCACACAGCCACCGGGCTACACCAGGCTTTTGTAGCCGCCAAGGGGGGCTGGGGGAGGTTTAACACCTACCTCTTTTCAGCCCTCAACCTTTACCAAGCCAACTCAACCACACAATCTAGGTAAAAGCAGTGTGCTTGCCACCACACAACTTCAAGATAGGTTGGCTGCACCCCACAAACTGATTTGCATCCCTCCCAACTATGAAATTTTGTTGTCACGGCTGAGCTTTAGGAAGTTGGGTGCGGTCCATTGACATTTTCTTTCAACAACTCTTGCTTGAGCACCGCTGGGCACCTGCACTGGGTGCTGAGGAGACATCCGCTTGTAAGACCAAGCTGTGGAACTCGAAGTCTTGTAGGGAGACAGATAGACAGATAAGTACAGTATAACAGAATGTCGCTCTGGTGAGGCAAGTGCAGGGACTACGACTGGCTTCCTCTGTGTCTTAGTCAGCTCGTGCTGCTATGACAAAATACCATAGACCGGGGGGCTTAAACAACAGACATTTATTTCTCACAGTTCTGGAGGCTGCAAGTCCGAGGCAAAGTGGCCAGCAGATTCAGTCCTTGGTGAATTCAGTTCTTGGCTGCCTTCTTGCTTACATGGCAGAGAGAGGAAGCTCCAGGGTCTCTTCCTCTTCTTACAAGGTCACTAACCCCATCATGGGGGCTCCCCCCTCATGACCTCTTCTAAACCTAATCACCTCCCAAAGGTCCCATCTCCAAATGCCATCACACTGGGGGTTAGGGCTTCAACATTTCAGTTTTGCAGGGGCGCAAACTTTCAGCCTGTAATACCCTGCCAGTGCACTCAGCCCAGAACAGCCAGTTCTCTTTTAGGGGTCCTCCTTGTGCCACTCAGCCCTGACTTTCTTGTCATTTGTGTTTCCCACCCTCTACACCAGGGAAAATTCCCTTGCTCTTGATTGCTGAAAACACAAGATCCGTGTCTCTGTCCATTTCTGTCCATTCCTGTCCATTCCTGTCCATTCCTCTGGTCCAAACCACCAGGAGAGATTAAAATTGCTCTTTACACAAACTTCAGTTGACCCTTCTGAGTCCTGCCCCACTCGTACATCTTGGCCCAGGTCAAAAGCCAAGCCTTCTCCACTTTCTCCTCTATGTGCATTTTCCTGATTTTCCCCCATCTTGGACACATTATAGTACTTTTTCAAAAAGTATATGTGAAGGCTAATTTTTTTTTTTTTAGCTGAGAAAAATTGGCCCTGAGCTAACATCTCTTGCCAATCTTCTTCTCTTTACTCCAGGAAGACCATTGCTGAGCTAACATCTGTGCCAATCTTCTTCTGTTTCACATGTAGGACACCCACCACAGCATGGCTTGATGAGAGGTATGTAGGTCCACACCTGGCATCCGAACCTGCAAACCCTGGACCATCAAAGTGGAGCATGCAAACTTAATCGCTATGCCACTGGCCCAGCCCCATGTGATGGCTAATTTTATGTGACAACTTGGCGAGGCTGAGGTGCCCAGTTGTTTGGTTAAACACCAGTCTAGATGTTGCTGTGAAGGCATTTTTTTAAAGATGTGATTAACATTTAAATCGGTAGACTTTGACTGAAACAGATTACACTCCATAAAGTGGGTGGGCTCAGAGGACAGAGCCAAAGAGAATTATTTTCAAGCCTTAACATCTCCTGGAGTTTACTCTGCTAGGGTTTCAAACTTATTTGGGACTCGTGATCCTTTTTTCCTTCTGACTTCTCCCTTTTGGAATTGGGAATGTCTATCCTTTGACTGCTCCTCCATTGTATTTTGGAGGGAGGTAACTTCTTGTCTGGTTTCACAGGTTCACAGATGGAGAGGAGTTTTGCCCCAGGCTGAATCATACTCTAAGTCTCATCCATTCTCTGCCCTACCACTAGCACGAATGTTGACATGCGAGGGTGCAGCCACATCATGATTGCTCTGGCTCCAAGTTTTGCAGGACTTTTAAAAATTACCCCCAAAATTGTTAAGTGGCTTAAGCATATTAGCATCTGAAATACAGGGATCACCTTCCTACCGAAACACACATTAGTGTAAAAAAAGTGAAATGAGAGAACACAGCCTCAAAAGTTATCTTTGTCTTTACAGAAAATTCTGGCAACATAAGCATCCAGGTTACTCAGAATGACCCAGGTGCTTCTTAAGTAATTAGCTCTTACAAGAAATACCCCATTTCTTTCATTCTTCCAATGAACGCCTCTGATAAATTAGGAATATAGAAGAGAATAAGAAGTACCAATTTAGGAGTTCGGGACCCAGGTTCAAATTCTGGCTGGGTCTCTGACCAGCTCTGTCATCTTAGATAAATGACTCGTTAAGCTCTTTGAGCATCTTCTTTCTCATCTATAAATGAAAATGAAAATACCTAACTCAAGAATGTACACACTTTCCTTTAAGTCACTTATTTTCTCAGGCCTCTGCCTCCTGCAACGGAAGGAGTATTTTAGCATGAAATACTCAAGCTATGTGGTGAGAAGACATCCTTTTTAGCATGAGAAAGGTTAGTCTTATAAATGCTCCACCATGAAGAAAAACTTAAGACTCTGAGAAGCCACCACTGGTCTCCCGATCAGGGCCAGGAATGTGTGTCAGCTCCCAGGAGAGCATCTGTGGTTTGTGGACTCTGAGTTTAATCAATTTGGGGAGTCTTTTTGAAGGAGTTGAGATTCTAAATACAACTGTAAAAGCAGGCACAGGGCCTTGAAAGAGGCTTGCTGATTCCAACCACATCCATTTGGGACGCCAGGAGAGTAGAGCCAGGACCGTGGGCAGGGCAGAGAGAAGGGAAAAAGGAGGAAGATAAAAATAATAACACCAATCTAAAGCTGATTCAATACGACTGAAGCGTCAAGGAACATCTGCATTCTGGCGTTGGTGACTGACTGCTAACAAAATTAGATTTTTTTTTTTCCTGCTAACGTACTGGACCTAAATCCCTGCTCAGATCTGAAAATATTTTCTCTACCTCTCTATTTTTCCTTAAAGTGATGCTAAGGATGGGTTTGTGTTGTGAAACTCCCACGTGTAGTCAGGGCCAGCTTTGGACCGCGTGTGCATCGTTGCCCCCGGGTCATAGTGAGCCTGGGCAGACCTACCCAAGCCCCTTTTCGCGAAGCCTGGGGGCAGTTCCTACTAGAGAGAAGGGAGGCTCAGAGAGCCTGACCTGTACCGAAGCCTGGGTATGGGACGGAAGGAACAATTCAGAAATTCATTCAGCACGTATTTATGGAAACATGCCTAAGTCCACAGTCACATCTCTGAAGCCCCTGAGGCCAGATGTGTGTCAGAATTCAGAATGTTTTAGATTTTAGAAAGACAATACAGCGCATAAACCAAATATTATATAACATCCCTGAGGAGTCTGAGGCGGCGCCCTGTGAATCAAACACATTCATATTTCCACAGTCTTGTATCAACAAAATATATGAATATTCACGCTAAGTGGGATAAACGGAGCCTTATATCACTTCACTTCACATTTTGCCACCAAAGCGGTTATAAAAATTTTTCTGTTTTCAGAGCCTTTTGGATTTTAGAATTATGGACACGGGACTGCGGACCTGGGCCAGGCGTCAGGCGGTGTTCTAAGTGCTGGGGAAACAGCGAGGAGGCCCGCAGACCAGGTGCCTGCGGGAGCTGGTAAGTTCTGAATGGGGAGTGGTCCCCAGCCGGGCCTCATCAGATACAGGTATAAGCCCATGGGGAGGAGGCAGGTTTCAAAGGGAAGAAAAACCAAAACAATCAAAACGATGTACTTAAAAATAACAATCTCCAACAGAAAATTACACAGAGGATAGAGGACGCCCTCCCATTCCTGTCAACAACAGAAGGCTCAGTGGCTGTGGTGTCCTGAGGGCCTTGGGCCTCAGCTGTGGTTGGAGATGCGAGTGCCCAGCAGACCAGGCAGGGCACAGCTGATGCCCGCCCTACAGAAGCAGACCTCATAGGAGGAGACCCATTTCTAGAGGGGCATGTGCAATGTGTGTGTTGTGTGGGAGGGACAAAGGGGTGTAGGGGGACAGGTAGCTTGAATATTTTCAGATGTGAGAGGGCCTGCATGGGCTGTCAGTAGATAATTATGTGTGTGTGGGGGGGGGGTAGACATACATGTATAGAAACTGTTTATTTGTATATATAAACTCTTGGGAGAAAACCACTTAGGTTTGAATGGCCAGGGCCCGCAAATTAACTGACAATAGACAGATTAACAGGAGACAAGACAAGGTTTATTTACACGTTCATGTGGGAGTCCTCAGTGATGAGTGACTTGCTGATACCCAGAGGTAAAAGTTTATACACCAACTTAACAAAAAAGAGGAGGGTGGGTGGGAGTGCCAGTGGGAAAGTATAGAAGGTTCTGTTGAGTTTGGATGGGGGTTGGGTTGGTGGCAGCTGTATTTTCCAGAAGGCTCTGCTTTAGTCAGATAAGGGAAGTTCAGATAAGATTTCAAATATTTTCCCTTTAAAACAATCTTTATGCCAAAAACATGATGCCTTCAATACATATATATACAAGAAGGAAGGAGGGAAGAAAGGAAGGAAGGGAGGGAGGAAGAAAGGTAGAAAGGCTTCTAGTAATAAATCGTGAGCACATCAGTTCTCAAGGATGGGTTACAGCATTTCCACATCTTCTAGGTCCGTATGATTCAGCCTCAGATGGCTGTTACATATCTATTTGTTATTATTTTTTAAATTTTCCTCTGTTTTTTCTCTCTTTCTCCTCTACGCTCTCTCAAGATCCTGGCTTGCTCCCTGAGGCCTGCAGGACCAGAATGGGGAGACACCTGAGGAGATGGAAGAGCATTGTTGGGGTGATTTGCTGAGGGCCTTCTAGTTTATGATAGGGCAGCCCTAGGCTGCTAGGTCCACCGTGAATTTTAGAGTAAATCAGTTACGTGTGGCTTAAGATCTTTACCCTCTAAGTAGATTTCCTAGGGAATCTCAGAAACACAGTGAGGAGGAGGCACTTTCCAGGGGGTGTGTGCTCCTATGTCAGCACGCGTGGGCAAGAGCCAGAGGAGACTGGGCTCCGACATTCTCTGGGAGCCCACATGCTGGGAAACTTGGGGTATAGACTCCCTGGTGAAGATCCTTCACAAAATCTAAGAGTTCTCTATCTACATTGTGCAGCCCCCGTTGACTCCCCCATAGTGCTCCTAGAGGTCCTTCTGGATCTTTCCAGGAAATAGCTTAGGGACACTTATCTCTCCTTTCTCTCATCCTTGGGGACAGCATGTGTGGGCCACCCCCCAGCACTCTGCATCTCATCCCAGGTCCTTCATCTCATTTCTCAGCTGCAGAGCCTTTCCCACACCACCCACATTGGCCCGCCCCACCCATTCGGGGCTCCCTGCATTTAGCAGGGATTTCACCAGCAAAGGGAAAGACTCTGGCTGGAGGCTGATTTGTTACTAAAGAAAAGGTGAAGAAATTTCTGAAGAACGGCTCAATATAAGAAGGGAAAAGCAGCCCTGGTCAAATTTGTGGCCAAGTCTCTTGCGAGTGTTTTGGTTCTCTTGGTCGACTATTCTGCTACTGTTTATCCAGCACAGGGGAAGTGCTTTGAATAGATGTCTTGGCTGACACGGATCCCTTTGCTTTGTGAATAGGGCGATTACCAAACAATGAAGCTATTACATAAGGAGCGAGGAGCTGGCTGGAGCCAACAAATCTTGTACTCTAGGTTTACAGAGCTATAATTATCCAAAGTTTTAAAACACAATGGTATCTGCTGAAAGGGAACATCTGGGAGGGAACCAAGCCATCCCAATTAAATGAATGATGCACATCCCATGGATTGCATGACTCCACGTTAATGGGGTAGCGATTTTTTTCAATGTCACTCAAGTTAACAAATGTGCTGAAAGGTTTAAGCAGAACAAATGCACGGGGCGGGGGGAGAGGGGGTTAGGGGTGGGGGAAGGATCAGATCAAGAAGAGAGATCTGTTTTATAAGACCAACTACAAATTGGTTGGAAACAGCGTTCCAGGCTGCTGTTGTGAGCACTGATCAAGAGAAATAAATGCTTTTTGAGGTTTTCCCATATGAAAATAAAAGCTTTTTCCAGTTGCCATTTCTTTTCAAAATAAATTCTTTTAACCTCCAGGGGACCCTGTGTGGAAGGGTGGGGTGGTGTTAGTGGGGAGGTCTGGGGGCTTCAGTGTTCTGAGGCTGTGCTGGGTGCTGGGGCACACCACAAAGATTAGTGGAAATCAGTTGTTATGAGAGATTGGGGGCTTTATCTGCAGACGTGGCCCAGATAGCAGCATTGGACTCTACATCGAGAATGAAGGTGACAGTGTGTTCTCTTCCATTTTGATTTGTCCCCAAAGTAAGTACGGTCCACATACTTAGGTCCCCTGAACACTTTTTCAAGATCTACAATCTAAGTAAAGGTCTCTAAAGAACCTATTCCTTATGTTGGGGGCAGTTCTTTCCATTGAAAAACTAACAGTTATAAGAACAACAACAAAAACAGACTAAAGATAATCTCTCCTTCATCTTATAACACCTAAGAGAGTGTTTGCCTTAGTGGAGCGAAAGGTTTGATTGAGGGAGTGGAGTGGGGGTGGGGGTTGTGTGTTTGGAGCTTACCCTTTCAATCGTTCTGCCTTCCCATCTGCTTGTGGGGTGTGGCAGCAGCGACACACAGGAGCATGGCTCAGTTCTGAAGGCAGAGTCTGATCTGGGTTTTTATGGGCCGACGATACAGCAGGCCTGACGATAGGCAGATCAGCAAGGCGGTAGATTTTCCAGGTTTTCCCTAGCTGCCCTTTCTGGTCTTTTGCCAAGCCCCCTGCCTCAGTGGGTCCCCTCACCACCTCAGTGCCCTGCTGGTCGCCTCTTCCGATTGTCTTACCCATAAGCACACCAAAACACACTGACAGAGCACTTGCTAGATTTCGCTTACTCTAGGGAGTGAAAAAATTTAAATCTATTTATCAGCTTTCCCATAGGTATTTGTATCTGAGTTGCTATGAACGCAATGTTATAGAAACATGAAAAAAATTAATAATCAAAAATAGTTACCAGTTAACCCACCACCTTAATACCATTTGGGCCAGCCCTGGGCCCATTTGTCCTCTATGTCACCACCTGTCTTGACTATCCTGCTTTGTTAGATATTTGCCTATTTCTAAGTCGTTCTATTAAAAGTAATACCACCATAAACATGTGCATTACTTTTACCTTCTGTGAAAGATCTCTCTAGAAATCTTGGACTCTGACACACAGGGTTATGGACTGAATTATATACCCCCCAAATTCATATGTTGAAATCCTGACCCCCATATGTGAAATGCTGAATTTGGAGATAGGGCCTATAAGGAGGTAATTAAGTCTAAATGAGGTCATGAGGGTGGGGCCTTGATTTGATAAGACTGATATCCTTGTAAGAAGAGGAAGAGACACCAGAGATCGCTCTCTCTCTGCGTGCACAGAAGAAAGGGCATGTGAGGTCATAGCAATAAGATGGCCATCTGCAAACCAAAGAGAAGCATCACCAGAAACCAGCCCTACTGGAACCTTGATCTTGAACTTCCAACTTCCAGAACTGTGAGAAATAAGTTTCTGTCGTTTATACCACCCAGTCTGTGGTATTTTCTTATGGCAGCCCAAGTTTACCAATACACACTGTATCTGGATTGAAAGGTGAGAAAGAGAACAGCAGCCCTTGATCTCTGGGAGCTGGTCTGGCGCTTACAGTTCTCCTGTTGAACATAAACAATTTCACAGAACATGAACATTTAACTAGGCCACTCTGAGGCCCTGATGGATCAGGACAAAAACAAGACCACCCCGTAATCATGTCTGAACCCAAGTCAAACAGGAACATTGTCCAAACCACAAAAATAACCAAACACCTTCGCATCCTGAATAACATGAGTGACTGCTACTTCTTTACCTGTTTTAGCTGCACCCTCACCCTACGCCTTCTCCTTCTAGATAAGATTTATTCATAGAATCGCCTTCACTTCCTGACAGCATCCAATCCAGACCAAGGCTCCACTTCCTTAAATCTTCTCCCAACACGCCTAACACAAGCCAAAATTCTATCATATGTCCTGTCCACGACTCTTACTGAGCCTCCCCATGGTACCCCATGAGCATTACACCCACTTTGGTCAACTACAGATGTGTTATGTGTTCCTGGCAGTCATTGGTGGGAGGGCGTTAGTAAATATGTGAGCATGTTTATGGTTTTTAATAAGTATTTAACATTGCTTATTGTTATGAGCTGAATGCTTGAGTCCCCCCAAAATCTATATGTTAAAGCCATAATCCCCAATGTGATGGTATTTGGAGGTGGGGCCTTTGAGAAGCAATTAGGTTTAGATAAGGTCATGAGGGTGAGACCCTTATGATGGGATTCATGCCCTCATAAGAAGAGGAAGACAGAGAGATCTTGCTCTCTCCTTGCACATGTACCAGGAAAGGCCGTGTGAGGACACAGCCAGAAGGGGGCCATCTATAAGCCAGGAAGAGAGCTTTCGCCATGAACCAAATCTGTCAGCACCTTGGTCTTGGACTTCCCAGCCTCCAGAACTGTGAGAAATAAATGTCTGTGTTTAAACCATCAATCTATGGTATTTTGTTATAGCAGCCCGAGCAGGGTGAGATACTGATCAAAGAAGCTGATAAATTTTTCTTGCTTTCAAAAATTTAGCACAACGTGGCCAGCGATTTGAGTGTTAGGATCTTTTTAAATTAATTTGATAGTGTAAAATATATCTTGTTTAAATCTGTATCCTTTATTAGTTCTTAGACTGATCTTTTTCCCAGGTATTTTTTTCTATTCGTATTTTGTCTTGTTTCTCAGCAGGTTAGCATTTAGTTACGGAAGAATAATTTTTGTCTCCTAGTAGAGGAATTTCAGGGGTCTGGAAGGTGAGAAAGGTATTTGAGGGATTTGTGGTGGTATAAGAGTGTCTTTGACTTCTACTTCTGAAATTAGCTCACGGCCTGGAATTGGAGTCCTCGTAGTAGAAGCAGTATTGCACACTCCCCCGACTGAGTTCGTTGGGACGATTGAGGCTTAACGTATAGGTAAACCCTGACCAAAGCAATGAGGTTATTTCTTTCACTTAATACGCCCAGAGGTAGGGCAGACTGCAGAGCTGGTTAATTCAGCCACTCAGAAATGACCTTAAAGATCCAGGTTTCTGTCTCCTGGATCTGTTACCCTTAGTTTATGTAACTGGTCATGTGATTGTAGCAGGTATTTATAACTATCTTCTTCCATACCCATTCTGTATTCCCTTGGCCTTCAGCAAGTACCTCAGCTGGTTGTGGTTCTTTACCTGGCAGAGTGACCCAAACCATCATCCCTGAATCTGGGCCATTAGTAGTCCTGCTTGGATTGGTTGTAGTTTTCCATTGACCTTAATCATAGGGCATGTCAGTACTAACAGACTTCCTAAGGGGTCTCTTATATTCCAGACACATTCTTTCTTATCTCCATTGTGGGGTAATAGTCCATTTTCCCCTTTGTAATCTAGATCAATCATCCCAGCCAGCACAGTAACTCCCGTCTTTGCCTGTTGATTCAGAGGCATGAAGAGTCCAGAGGGGCCAGGCAGCAATTTTAACTTCCAGTTCAATAGACTCCTTTTGTGTCTCCTGGTGGAAGCATTCCTCCCTTTGGAACTAAGACCTCTAGGCCAACAGAGCATAAGGTTAAGGATACAGGAAGCAAAAATTTTGCCAGTTGCTCACTAGGGGTAATAATGAGTGGTGCTACTTCCAGTTCCACTCCTTGATTCCTGTACCTGTGAATCCTGGCTATGGGAGAAACAGCACCATGTATTAGACACTGATTCAGAGCATGCACAGCTTTCTGGAGAACCCTGACCCAGCCCTGTGAGGTGTTGCCGCCTAGATGGTGCTGTAACTGAGTCTTCAAAAAGCCATCGTATCATTCTATCAAGCCAGCTGCTTCAGGATGGTGGAGAACATGGTAAAACTAATGTAGTCCATGAGCATGGGCCCATTGTCACACTTCATTTGCCTTGAAGGGATTTGGTTGATCAGAAGTAACGTTGTGTGGAATACCATGACAGTGGATATGGCATTCTGTAAGTCCATAGATGGTAGTTTTGGTAGAAGCATTGTATGCAGGAAAGGCAAATCTATATCCTGAGTGTCTATCGTAGTAAGAACAAAATGCTGCACCTTCCATGATGGAAGTGGTCCAATGTAATCAATCTGCCATCAAGCAGCTGGCTGATCAGCACAGGTAATCATGCCATGTTGGAGACACAGTGTTGGTCTCTGCTACTGGCAGATTAGGCACTCAGTGGTGGTTGTAGCCAGGTAGGCTTTAGTGAGTGAAAGTCTATGTTGCTGAGCCCAGGCATAACCTCCATCCCTGTCACCATGACCACTTTCTTCATGAGCTCATTGTGGTGACGACCGTGGTAACTGGGGGAAGGGGCCAACTGGTGTCTATAGAGTGGGATATCCTTTCCACTTGATTGCTAAAATCCTCCTCTGCTGAGGTCACCCTTAGGTGAGCATTCACATGGGACACAAATATCTTCATGCTTTTTTGCCCATTCAGAGAGGTCTATTCTCAAACCTCTTCCCCAAATTTCCTCATCACTAATTTTCCAATCATGTTCCTTCCGAGTCCCTGACCATCCAGCCACACTATTGGCCACAGCCCATGAATGAGTATATAACCGTATAATTGTACACCTGGCCATTTCTCCTTCAAGCGAAGTGAACAACCACATGCACTACTCAAAGTTCTGCCACGGAGAGGATTTCCCGTCACTGTTGTCCTTCAGGGATGTCCCAGAAAGAGGATATAGTGCTGGAGCTGTCCACCTTCAGGTGGAGACTTCATATCATGCAGAACCATCTGTAAATCAGACCCAAATCTTCTCCTCCTCTAGGAGAGACAAGGCAGCATAGCAGGAGTGGGCTCATAGGTATTTTGGCTACTTCTTCATGTAACTTATTTGTGCCTTCAGGGCCTGCTCAGGCGCAATCACATATCCATTTGATGGTGGAGTGCTGCTGTGCACATCCAACTTTATGGCTTGGTGGGTCAGATAACACCCAGTTCATGATGGGGAGCTCAGGTCTCATGGTAACTTGTTCAGTCTCTACTAAGGCCCCGTAAAAGGCCAAGAGGTGCTTCTCAAAAGGAGAGTAGTTATCTGCAGAGGATGGCAGAGCTTTGCTCTGAAATCCCAAAGGCCTGCACAGGGATTTACCTACAGGGGCCTGCGAAAGGCTCCAAACAGCGTCCCAATCGGCCACTGACACTTCAAGCAACATTGAATCTGCTGGATCATGTGGTCCAAGTGGCAGAGCAGTCTAGACCCATTGTAGAGCCTTCTCTTGTTCTGAACCACACTCAAAAATAGCAGCTTTTTGGGTCACTTTGTAAATGGGCTAGAGTAACACACCCAAATAAGGAATATGTACCTCTTTCTTGGTTGTAAGAGAGGCCAGATGAAACAACTTAATCTTCACCTTAGAAGTGATACCACAACGTGCCCCATACTACAGAATCCCTGGAAGTTTCACTGAGGTAGAAAGCCCCTGAATTTTTGTTGCATTGATTTCCCACATCTCACACACAAATGTCCTACCAATAAGTCTAGGGTAGTTGCTGCTTCTTGCTCACTAGGCACAATCAGCATAATGTCATCAATGAATGAACCAGTGTGTTATCTTGTGGAAGGGAAAGGCAATCAAGATCCCTGCAGAATAAATTATGACACAGAGCTGGAGAGTTGGAATACCCGTGAGGTAAAACAGTGTATTACTGGCCTTGTCAGTTGAAAGCAAATTGCTTCTGTAGTCCTTATTGACAGGTATAGATAAAAAAATCTATTTGCAGATCAATTTGCTGCTTACCAGGTAACAGGGGAGGTGTTAATTTGTTCAAGCAATGATGCCACATCTGATATAGCAGTTGCAATTGGAGTCACTACCTGGTCAAGCTTACAATAATCCACTGTCGTTTTCCAAGATCCACCCGTCTTTTTCACAGGTCGAATAGGCAGGTTGAATGGAAATGTGGTGGGAATCACTACTCTTGCATCTTTTAAGTCCTCGATGGTGGCACTAATCTCTGCAGTTCCTCCAGGAACACAGTATTGCTTTCGGTCTACTATTTTCTGAGGTAGAGGCATTTCTAGTATTTTCAGCTTGGCCTTTTCCACCATGATAGCCCTCACTCCACAGGTCAAGAAACCCATGTGGGAATTCTGCCGACTGCTGAGTATGTCTATTTCAATCATGCATTTTGAACTGGGCAAGTAACCATAAGATGGATTCAGGGACCCACTGGGCCCACTATGAGACAGACTTGATCTCCACTGATCATCTCCACTAAAACTCCACAGATCATCTGATCTTCATGAGCCCCGACTCTAACTGGTGGATCACAGTGATAATCTGAGTCTCATGGAATCAGTGTCAGTTCAGAGCCAGTGTCCAGTAGTCTCCAAAAGGTCTGATTATTTCCTTTTCCACAGTGTACATCTACCCTGGTAAAAGGCCATGGGACCCTTTGGGGAAGGCTGAGAGGAAGATGAACAACATACAGTTGTGGCAACGTACTGAGGTCCTTTCTCAAGAGGACGTGGCCTCCCCTTTGTTCAAGCAGTTCTGGGTCTGTAAACTGGCTCAAGTGTGGGAATTGACTGGAGGGATGTGACTCTGTTTTTATGATTCAAGTTAGACTTTTGTCCACTTAATCTAGAACTTTTCTGCTTATGTAGATGTTGGAATGTTTTCCAATACCACCAAGCAATTCTTGGCAGACACCAACTGGATGACCTACAAGTTAACTCAATTCTGACACTAGCTACCTGGAGACAGCATCAGAGCCCTCAGGTCAAGGTCTCAGTCCCACAAGTGTGTTCCCACTTCAGATGCCAATTGCAAGTCCAGGTTGTCACCTCTGCTTCTGACTAACTAGCTATAAACCAGAAGTTCCCACAACCCTGTCCTCAGGTTCAATCATTTGTTAAAATGGTTCACAAATCTCAGGGAAACATTTTCTCTCATTTAGAAGTTTATTATAAAGGATACAGATGAACAGCCAGATGAAGAGGTACTTAGGATGGGGTCCTAAAGCGTCCCAAGCACAAGAATTTCTGTTCCCATGGAACTGGGGAGTGCCACCCTCCCAAAACATAGATTTGCTCATCAACGTGGAAGCTCACCAAATATTGTGGTTCAAAAGTTTTTATAGAGTTTAATCTCCATCCCTCCCCAGCCCTCCACCCATAATCCCTGTAAGTCAGTGGATAGAGCTAAAAGTTCCAATCCTCTAATCTCTTGGTCTTTCCAGTGACCAGCCTTATCCTGAGGCTATCTAGGGGCCCCACCCTAAGTCACTTGATTAGCATAAATTCAGGTATGCTGAAAGGGGACTCCTGAATAATAAAAGACACTCTTATCAGAAAATTCCAAGGGTTTTAGCAACTATGTACAGGAACTAGGAAAAAAGACCAAATGTATTTCTTATTATTCAGCACAGATCAAGTAAGAATTTAGTACACTTCCTAATCTCTTTCACTTCCAAAAAACCATGAACAACTAGCCAACACCACAGGTCTGCATGATTCAGACTATTCTATCTGGATTGCTGCTTTGACTCTGCTGTCCATTATGGTAACCATGTCCACCTTGCCTTTGGCAGCTGAGTGAGGCTATTTGGCCCCTCCCACCCTGGTATCCAATTACTTCCATTGCATTTAGTTTTCTCAATTCAGTAATTGATACCAAACCTCTTACTCCCAAGTTCGTGTGCCCAATGCACAGTAAGCCAACCACTGAGATATTAGTACTTGGAGATGGAGAAAGGTTTATTCAAACTGGCCAAAACGAGAAGGCAGGAGGACAGATTCTGTCAAATCCACCTTAACAGGAGAAGAAACCAGGGGATTTTATAGAGCTAGGGACCTTGGCAGGAGGAGTTTCAGAGAAACAAAGGGGTAATCCCTGTTTCTTTCACTCCTGATAAGCCCTTAGGCAATCTGACTTCTGGGCTTCGGTGGCAGCTGGGGGCTGGTTATCTGGTGACCGCTACTTCCTTGAAGGCCTTCTTTTTCTTCCATAAAACAAGCTCGTAAATCCTTGTGACCCTTGAGTCACCCCTCAGGTTAAACAAGAAAACAGCAAATTGACAAGATTAACTTCTTTTTATAACAAGATGGAAAGGTAATCTTATTCAATATTTACAGTAACCCTCAGGTACCCTGCTTCACAACCACAGTTCCCACTGTGAGATCTGGCTTGCAGAGAAGAGTGATCACACAGCTCTTCAAGGTCACTGAGTCTCCCCTCACAAATTTATTTCTCTCAGTCATGGTGAAAGGTATATCTTTTGCATCCTCCCAGGGTGAGTGAGTAGGTCTTAAATGACAAATCCATTCTAACATTGCAATCTTCTTCGGTCTTTGAATCCCTTCCTCTACATCAAACCAAAGCAGGTCTGGCATTTCTAACTCTCACTGTGGGCGCCTTTGGTTCCATGTTTCAATCAACCAACCCAACACATTGTTGGAGCTCTTTCTAACTCTCTGAGCTGCAGCATTAATGTGGAATCTCTGCTTAGTGATCTCACGTCTGTAAATTTGGCCTGATCCAGCTTTATGTTCCTTCCACTATTTTCCCACACCCTTAGTAGCCATTACCACATATGTTCCCTGGATTTCTGTCTGTATAAATTAGAAAACTCAAGTAGTTCTTTAAAGTGGAGCAACTTGCTCATGAGTCACAATTTGTACCTCACCTTTAGGGTCCTGCTGGGCCTTGAGTCTAATTATAGGTCTAAAAGCAAAGAGGAGTGATGGGGGTGGACCCTGAGGAGAATCAGTATTGTCTTGCATGGCAATTGCCTCTGAGAAGGCCATTACAGTTTCCTCAGGCAAGGCAGGGTTAATCCTCTCTCAAAGAAATTGAGGGGATGGGAAAGGCCACTTCCACTGGGGATGGAGAATCCTCTTCCACTGGCAAAGAAGCCTCATCAGAATTTAGGGGCTCAATGTCCTCAGCTTCATCAGAGTCTTCTCGCATGTCCCCATTTAAACTTTCAGGATCCCATTCCTTTCCAATAAATGCCCTCATTTTAACAGTAGAGTTCGACTTGCGTTATAATATGGCCAGTCACAGCATGAGATTCTGTGTTAGATTTTCAGCAGTCTCAGCCCTGTGGCTACAGGAGATAAGGGTTTCCTTGAGGGAGCCTATAGAAGGTTTCAGGTCAGTTATGTGGCCCTTGAGCTGGAAATTTGAATCACTGAGCTCGTCATTTTCTTTCCTCACTTTGTCCAAGGACTTTAGGAGTATCCAGCCAATCTCACTATATTTATTAGTTTACCAAAATGTTCAAAAGTATCATATACATGGTCACTCAGCTCCTTGTCTTACAAGTGGTTGATTAGGAGTATCCAATGGAGATTTTTAGGCATGTCTACTGCCAAATCGTGCCATGGACTATATCAGTACTCTCTTTACTACTGAAAATAGAATCATGATTTAAATCTAGTCAGATTAGAGAGTCAACTCCCAGAACCAATCAGAAAACTCATCCTTAAACTTCTGTTCCTCTGGAACCCCTCTCAGTAGTGCTGACGGCTTACAACATTGTTAATATACTTAATACATATTAATATAGATTATCAATGTATATTAGTTAATATACACTGAATTGTACACTTAAAAATAGTTAAAATGGTAAATTTTATGTTATGTGTATTTTACCCTAATAAAAAATACATAGTTGCAAAAGAAGAAAAGAAGTAACCCACGCCTGAATTAAGGCAGGAAAGGGGCAGAAAGGCCTTGAATTCAGAGTTTAGATCAATGGAAAGTCCTGAACAGTTTGATGATTGAAAGACAGTAAAAACTCAGAGTCTTAGACTTTTAAGAAATAAAGGGTCAATCGTAGGGTTTCTATCTTGAATTTTACTTTAATCCTGCTTCCTCTCCTCCCTCCCTTTCAATAGTTTGATTTCCTCTAGGACTTAGTCAAAAGTCTTTTCAGCTTTTGGACCTATGACTGCATGCTAATTTGTGCTTTACTTTAACACTTTCTCCTTGGTAAAATTAAAATAAAGATTCAATATTAACCTACTTCTTTTGGTATAATTGTAGGCAATAACATACGTGATTGTCAGAGATTTTGCAAATGTACCTTCCAATGTAGATTCTAAACTGTGTCAAAGAATTAGCTCCACCACGTGCCCACAGGGCTGTGGTTTAGGCTTATGTCTCCCCTCTGCTCCCATCTCACCTAGCATCTTCTGCCTACTTTTCTAGAGATCACAGAAGTAATCCTAGGTGATTTGTATTCCCACAGCCATTGGTACTTGATATTCTGTCTCTTTGGGGCTCCGTGTAAGTGGCTGGAAGAAGTAAGGGGACCACTGACAATTGAATTCCTCTGACCTTTTCTTCTGACATCCAAGAATCTGCAAAGTGAGCTTGAAGGGAGTGTCCAGTTTCTCCAGTTTCATGTTAGGCGTACTTTCCATCTTATGTACAATTGTTCCCAAATGCTTGAGAGTTGCAATATGATTTTCCGATCCTGAAAATCTATTAAAAAGGAAGACATTCTTCACTCCTCTCCACCCCTCCTCCAGGCACTGCAGATGGCAATTAGCACCCTCCACAGCCCCTCCCCATAACATCATCAATTTTTTGCCTGCGTTGCATCTACTTCACAGCTCGAGACATGCCAAATCACACACATTCTAAGTACTTGTTGCTAGCAACGAATCCATCTTCCTAAGTGGCCAAGCACAGGCTATATTTGGAATGTCAGAGCACCTCACTCCTCCTTGGCCCACTTCCTTGGAGATGTCTCAACATCTCCAAGCCTTAAAGTAACCTCATCTACGTTTCTTGGTTCTGCTTCTCAAGAGAGGAACTCTGGATCAATTCGCAAAACACAAAGTGAGACAAAGACAGAGAAATGATTAGGTTCTTTCCCACGAACTCCTTTCTCCTCTGTAAAAATGGGTATTATTAGTAATCCCGACCTCATGGAACAACTGTGAATATTTAATGAGGTCATCAAAATATTAAAAATTGTCAGAGTGTGGCAATTGTAGATCTGGCATGCGGTCTGCACTCCATACTTAAATACACCTGGTTTTTCGACTCCTTTTCTCATCCTTTTTATTTTTTTATTGAAGTGAAATTCATATAATATCAACTTAACCATTTCAAAGTGAACAGTTCAGTGGTATTTAGTATTTACACAATGTTGTGCAATCACATCTCTGTCTGGTTCCAAAATATTTTTATCACCCCAAAAGGAAACTCATACCCATTAAGCAGTCACTCACCATTCCCTTCTCCCCCTGAGCCCTTGCGAGCAACAATTTACTTTCTGTCTCCATGAATTTACCTATTCTGGATATTTCACACAAATGGAATCATACAATATGTAGTCTTTGGTGTCTGGCTTCGTTCTCTTAGCATAATGTTTTCGAGGTTCATCCGTGTTGTATCATGTTTCAGTACTTCATTCGTTTTTATAGCTAAAGAATATTCTGTTGTATGGATATACCATAATTTGTTTGTTGATTCATCCCTTGATGGAAATTTGGGTTGTTTCCACCTTTTGGCTTTGTGACTAGTGCTATGAATATATATGTACATGTATTTGTTTAAGTACCTGTTATCAATTCTTTTAAGTATATACCTAGGAATGGAACTGCTACTCACTCTCTCCTTTATTTCTATTTCTTCTCTCGAAGATCTCATGCCTGCAGGATCTGTAATAAATTCCTGTTTTAAAACTCCCAACATGGTTTATTTGTGCCTCTTTTCTATTTTAATTGTCTTGACAGTAATTTTTAATTTTATTAGTATTTTAATGAACCAATCTATGGTTTTGTGTATCTTATCTATTTGGACATTTGGATTTGTTTTCATTATTCCATTCTCTTTGGATTTGTTTGCTGTTCTTTTTGTTAGTTCTGGAGAGGACTGCTAAGTGAATACTGTTGGGACCCTGTCCAAATGCCGTGGGACCCCTTTGCCCTTCACGTGCACACCAGCCTGATTTCCAAGGGCCAGCATCTCATTCTTCGTCAGAGGGCTGCCCTTGAGCTGCCTGAACCCACTTCATCTGTGGACGCAGTGGACTAGAAGTGCCTGGGAACCAATACCCCACTGGGGAAACCCTTAACCAAAGACCAACATCTGTCAGGGTAAAGCTTCTTGCCCATTGGCCAGGATAATTCTGAAGCATATTGTACATATTTTCTAGAGTTCTCCTTGGCAGTCAAGTTCCAGTCACTTGTTACGATGGTGCCTTAATAACACGCCCTTTTGTCTTTCCTTCCCTGCCTCGCTTTCTATTTGTGTTTCTACGCATTATCCTGGAACCACCCTGCTATGGGTTGAATTGCATTTCCCCCAAAATTCGTATGTTGAAGTCCTTATCCCCTTTTGACATGTAGTATTACTATTTTACTTGAAGCATTTTCTATTTTTTATTGTAATTTCTTCTTTGACCTATGGGTTGTTAAAACTTGGAAGTGTCCTACATTGGCCTTAAGTATGCACCAGCCACATGTACTGCTTCTGCTCACAACTCAGTGGCCAGAAGTAGTCATAGGGCTCCACCCAGCCATGAGGGAGCCAAAAGCACAATCTACCACGTGCCTGGAAGAAAGGGGGAAAACCAAACTGTCTGGCTAACGGCATTAATGATTACCACGTGAACCAGGCTGTGCGGAACATCCTTCTCAATTTCCTCTTGCATATGTGCTAGAATTTCTTCAGAACAGAGGATAAACCTAGGAACGGAATTGTAGGTCATCTTATAAACATATCTTCCATTTTACTAGGAATTGCTAACTGCTCTCCAAAGTGGTTGTGACAATTTTATTTCCACCGTAAGTGTGCATACATATATATATCTGCATCCTCACAACAATTCAAATTATTAGACTTAAAATTTTTTGGCAAGTTGGTAGATGTGAAACAGTATCTCATTGTGATTTTAATTTGCAGTTCCTAATAGTCAGGTTGGTCTAGTCTCTTTTACACCACTTGTCTCATGGTCAGTTTCTAGTTTATAAAAATTAATAGCTCATTCCCCAGTGGATTACATAATGATCCTCTAAAAGCAATCCATGCGTTTGAGCGAGACTTCAGGCATCTTTTTAAGGATCAAAGTTGAATTTAAGAATGAACTTTGCCAGAAGTCAGCAAACTTTTTCTGAAAATGACCTGATCGTAAGGGTTTTTGTTATTTCTTCTTTTTTTGTAGGCCATATGGTCTGTTGCAACTACTTAGTTTAGGTCGGTTGGTGTAGCGCAAAAGCAGGTGTGGTCAATCTGGTGTGACTGTGCTCATTAAAACTTTACTTGTGGACACTGAAATGTCAATTTGACATCATTTTCATGTGTCACAAAATATTACTCCTTTTGACTTTTTTCCCCAAAAATTAAAAAATATAAAAATCATTCTTGATTCACAGGCCATATAAAAACAGACTATGGGCTATATTTAGCTCAAGGGCCATAACTTGTTGACCCCTGAACTATGCCAAAGCTTGACCCAAAATACTAAGAATAGAATAGAAGGCATCTGCCTCTTGTTAATGCAACTCTTATTGCAATCAACATTGAGGGTTAAGATCTTGGCTGAGTCTCTCAAGCCTCTTTTCTCCACTTTTGTACCTTACAAGGATTTTCTCAGATGAGTTTCATGAGCACAGCTGGGTCCAATAGTCCCGAAAGATTCATTCTGCATTCTGGCTGTACAGCTGCTCACACGATGAAGTTCAGGGGCGCAAGCCTTGCAGTATCTGGATAACTCATCTCTTACCAGTGGTTCAAAAACACCCATATTACCCATCATCGCAATACACTTGTGAAGCACTTTCCAAAATGACTTGTCTAGAACAGCAAATATGGGTATCATGCTGTGTGGAAGAAGAGAAGACTTAACAATGGCAATGAATCTTTTGTCAGAACAAAAGAGAAAGACTTAAGGCCATGAGATTCTTCTTTGGAGGGTTGTCATGTGTTGAAAGGGACAAAGTGGTTCTAGGGGACAAAATAGAGAATTGGGAACATCTGAGAAGACTGTTGGTGTACAAGTCCCCAAAACTGACTGTGGGCAATGCAGGTTATGCAAATGTTACACGAACTCTCAGACTTATCCCAGGGATCTGACTTTGCAAGGCTGATATAATGGGGCCTCGAGATCACTATACTTGATCTTCTCTGAAATGCTCCGGAGTCTATTCCGTGTGTAATTGTTGTTTGCTACTGTCTCATTTTGGTCAAGTAGAAAAGCATATTAGGGTCAAATAAGTCTGGTTTCTTCCAAACCTGCTATCTCACTCTCTGGTACTCTCAAGAATGGAGATTCAGAGGAGTGCTGTGTGGTGCCCTAGCCTTATCTCTCAATAGCTGGGACTTTCCTTCTATTCTATCCTTGAACAATTTTGTTTGAGTGCAATATATTTACTGATACTGTCAACTCAGTTCATTGCAGAATATAGACTTAGGCACTATATTCTTCCTGAGGCTGAGCACAACCTTCTTTCTGGGAACACTTTCAATAGATCGTTTTCAAGGCAAGGAAGGAGGAAGTACAAGGGCACAAGCATCAAGGGAAATTTTTTCTTTCTTCTTTTACTTTTGTTAGTGGGAACATTTCTATCAAGGAAGGCAGTTCTCTTTCATTTTAACACATCCAGAAGAGCTATGGTACCTCTGTTTCCAATTCTTTATTCATAATTTATACTAGTAACAAGGGACCTGGTGATAGTTATCGATGAAAACAGAAGCTGGTGGCTTTCTGAAAGGAGGCAGATATTCTCAAGAGAGTTGCATCATGGCCATGCTTCTCTGCCTAAAATGCCTGATTGTCTTTTTGAAAGAGTTTCTCTCCTTTTGTGTCTGAGTTATCTTCACACTTATTGGCCACCAATTGCAAAAGAGGGAAAGAATTGCAAGATGCCTAAAGTGTTTCTGTGACACTGAGGTGGATCCAGAAATTAACATTTTCCCTTCTTCCTATGCATATTTGATCCCAATTCACTTTTTTTTGAGGTCAAAAATTTCAGGTTTCAGTAACCCATCATAGCATATAATGCTCAGGCTGTTAATGAAGTAGGAGAGGTCTTTCTGTGGTAATTTCTGTAGTGGTACTTCTGAACTGCATGCACACAAGTATCTCTTGAGAGAGAGAGCCAAATAAACATTTGAAGCCAGAAGTGAATGAGAAAAATCCCTTCATTCATGGAATATTTATTGAATACCTACTATTTTAAAGGCATTGGCTCACCACTCTAGGGGATGAAAAAAAAAATTGGGGGAGAGAAGATGAATACAAAAAATATGGTAACTGATTGGATAAGGATGTAAGCGGGGTGGCCAGGGACCCCGAGTCTCAGGTGATTCCAAAGACAAAGAGAATATACAGATCAATTTCAAAGACATTTGTTCTTCCTCCCTCCAATTCAGCCCCAGCGTGGCTCTGCCTCGCCCCTCAGAGACTCAAGTTGTACTCATATTTCAGAGAGGAGACCAAAACTGATTCTTCCCTAAAGCCAGAAATGGGAACATGCATCTTACTCTAACCCCTTGCTTAGGGAATGGACTTGCTTTTCCCCATGTTAAGCTTAAATATTTTTTATGGGGCTATGATTAATCCCTTCTGAAAAGCAGAAATCTAAGGGGGGGGGGGTGTGTGTGTGTGTGTGTAGGAAGTTTGTTTCTAGGGTTAAATTTGGCAAAAATTTTTTTCTTATCTAATAGTTTTTACATTTGCTAATTCAGAATGAATCTAAACTATTTTGCATAAGAGCTTTTTTTTCCCTCATTATTATCAGTTTTCTGTTCTAGAAGACTTTGAAGATAAGGTAGGTTTTAAACATAGCCCACTAACTACCAAGCAATAATAACCTTTTATTTGGAAAATGAAGCAATGAGGAAGCTATTTGCATCAGAATTGACTCAGTCATTAAAATATTCCACATCTAACCCATTTGCAGTGGAAGATTTTCGCCTTGCGTTATTTTATTTGGGGCATTTCCTACAATGTGTTTTGGCCATCTGCATGTAGTTATGGAGTCACTGTCTCTTAGAATGCTCTTTCCTCTCTCCTGAAACCAAGGGGAATCACTAGAATCCACTTGACTCTATTTGCTTGTATGTGTTTCACAGGGAATCCTTTGTATCAACTGAGTCACTCTCATCAAAATATCCATGGGAAGTTCACATAGCTCATTTCCCTCTGTTAATGTTACTGAGCTAAGCACAAGACAGAAATATTCTTAGAAGATATATGGCTTCCTCTTCATCAGAGCTGGCCTAGAGTGGAGAAACAGAGCCCCTAGGGACAAGGCAAGACACTCATGAACTCTAGCGACTGTAAGACAAACAATGGAGATCTTATTCTTAATTCAGTCTGTAAGCAAAGGTTTTCCCTGTGACCTCATTCCTCTGGAGCAAGCACGCTGCCCCATGGTTGGATTAGCAACTGCCCTGGTACCATGAATTCCCACTTTGCCCTTGCCTCCCATTTTCTTTCAGGATGTCTGGGTTTTTCCTCTCATTACACATTTCCACCATAATTCCACACAAGAGCAAAAATAAATATGACTACCTTCCTCTTAAAACCAGATAACCACGAGACTAGAAGAAGAGCTACTGTCTGACATAGATAGAAATAGTCTCCACGTGGTGTCCTGCCCAGCAATAATCCCAAACTCGATGTCATGGTGAGGACAACCCAAGATCTCTCATGCCTAGGAAACCACCAAGCTGTGGTGACGCTTAGCTAGATGTAGCTGTTGTGTTGCACAGGGGCCCATGAGCCATGAGGGATCCATGCAATTTATCTGGGGTGAGAATTCCCACCAAAAATGCAACTTCTCCCTTGAAGGAAGCCTTCACTGCATCACCTTTACTGCCCCATCTTGTGAGATGAGGACAGTTCTCTGATAGGAGAATTGAAATAGAGAGACGAAGGAGGGGTGCACAGAAGGATAGAAAGGGAGGGGAAGATGGTTTCCATGGAGACCCAGCCTTCCTCTTGCTCTCATCTGCTGATGGTCTAGAAGAGCAGTCTCTGAGAGGCATTGGCCTGATTCCACACCTGCCTATGGAAGCCCCAGGGGCACTGAAGCATCAGCTTTCTTCCACCCAGGAAGGTCCCTCACCTCACCCGCAAAGAACAGTATGCATGCTTTGCATATATCACACCATCTTTCAATGGAGCCAATGTGGCCATTTTTTTTTTCCCATTACTGGAACACATCTCTGTTTCTTAAGCACCAGTTAACGTAGTTGGTGTGCATTTAGGGTCCATGTTGTGTAAAAAAATATGGTTGTGGTTGTTGTTGTTTTTCCCCAAACATGTAGTTAAATGTGTGTAACCTGAATGTGAATGTGATGTGTTTCCACTGTAATGTGAAAAGATATGGGTAGCTCTCTCTCCTGGTCCTGGAGAACCCTGGCAGAATATCTGTGACATTCTAAATTTGATAGCCACAAGGTTAATCGACAGACAGAACTATACTTCCTTCCTTCCCCAGGAAATGCCTGGTATTCATTCTATGTTAAATCTGATTCCAAATGTCTACTGGTTTACTCATTGCTTCCCTTTATTGCTCTTGTCCAAATGCCTCCCACTCTAATTATTTGCTCAGGAGAGGTCAACATTTGAGGACCCAGTAAATCAGGTCAGGCTTGGATTTCCGTTGCGACCCTGTGACTTCCTATATGAGTACTTTATGTCACAGAGAAGCAAGTCTGGAGGACAGGAAAGAGATAGCTCAAAGAGGTTTCCGCTGATGTTTACTCAGACTTTATGTGAAAATATTCTCCCCTGCTCCCACTTTGTCCCATTTCAAAAACACAGACATGAGCACTATTTTCACTGATTGCTGCCACACACAGACTGGAGAAAGCAGGGCCAATCTGTATTTCTCCCACAAAATTTGGGGAGGCAAAAATACAGGCTAGAGGACAAAAAAGGCATACAATAGAATGGTGTTTTGCATATTGTGATTTCTCAATACATGTTAATTGACCTGAACTAGATAAAAGCAAATACCATAAATACTTGTCTTCTGTCAATATGCTTAGAAGTGGAATTTTGTTTCATTTTCCTATCTTGCAACATCTTCAAATATTAATCAAAATTTTGTATAACTCCAATATATATTTTGTATTGGAATAAGGTGGTGTTGTGTTGAAAAGATTGTCACAATTTTATGATCAATTCCAAGGCTGATATAATTATTGAACTTGAAAGAGTAAATACAGATGGGTGACAAAATCAAAATTGGAGGTTGAGATAGTCTTGCCCAGTCCAAGTCCTGTTTTCAATTAAGATTTGAAATATTGTTTCAGGGAATTCCCAACCAAGATAGAATGAAATAAAAGCCAGATGAGTGAAACAAACAAAAAGCTATGGGAAAACAAAGGAAGAGATGGCCATGCTTATGAGAAAGTTCTTAGAAAACTTTCACAGAGAAGATTATATTGGAGCAAGGGGCATGGTCCCTTCTGGTTTTGCCTTACATGGTACCTAGAGCAAAGTTTAACAATTAGTAGATTCTCCATAAATAGTTGAATTTACAATGGAAGGAAAGATGAGAAGATAAGAACCAAGTTATAATCTTGGAAAATATCCATATTTAGAGGGCAGGAAGAGGAAAGGGAAGAAGACAAGAAGATTTCAAAGTAAAAGAGGAAAAGAGATAGAAAACCATGCAAAGTATGAAGACATGTCAAAGAGAACTTGTTGGACAATATTTTCTAATGCCACAGGGTAGTACTATTCAAGGTGTGGTTCTCAAATGAGCAGTATAAGCATCACCTGGGAACTTGCTAGAAATGCAAATCCTTGTGTTTATCCGTGATCTACTGAATCGGAATCATTTTGGATGGAGACCCGGAAATCTGTGTTTAGTAGGCTCTCAACATGATCTTTATGCGCAATAGGGTTTGAGAAACAACATTGTAGCATATTTCTGGAAAATGAGCTGCTATGGGCATAACTAAGTTTTCTCATTCTAAGATTTCAAGAGGTTGGTTCTGGGATCTTTCCAGAACTAAGTTGCAGGAAAGTTATTATATTAAATTACCAAAGTTTAAATTATATTTAAGCTGTTCTAGTTAAACAGTTTATGCTATGCTTTATTTCTTAAAATCTTTCTTACAATGTTTCACTTTAGTTAGAGTGAGAAGGAAAACAATGTTACCATTACCCAGTTAACCACACCTAAAGACCATTCAGGTTTATTATTAGACAGCTTAGCTCACCTCTGTCAGCTGGTCTCAAGGAACATCAGAAAATATTTTGAATTGAACAAAAATGAAAATACAACATCTCTAAATTTGTTGGATGAAGATAGAACAGTCCTTGGAGTGACATTCAGAATATTAAACGCTTTTATTAGAAAAGAAGAAAGACCTCAATGCAAAAATCTAACTTATTTCACCTAACATAATAACCTCAAGGTCCATCCATGGTGTCACAAATGGCAAGATTTCATCTTTTTTTTTAATGCATGAGTAGTATTCCATTGTGTGTGTGTGTGTATATATATATATATATATACCACATCTTCTTTCTCCATTCACTTGTTGAAAGGCACTTAGGTTGTTTCCAAGTCTTGACTACTGTGAAATAATGCTGCAATAAACATGAGAGCATGTATCTTTTCAAATTAGTGTTTTTATATTCTTTGGATAAACACTCAGAAATGGAACAGCTGGATCATATAGTAGTTCTATTTTTAATTTTTTGAGGACTCTCCATACTGTTTTCCATATGAATGCATCATTTTACATACTCACCGGCAGTGTACGAGCATTCCCTTTTCTTCCCATCTTCTCCAATACTTGTTATTTCTTGTCTTTTTAATAATAGCCAATCTGATGGGCATGAGGTGATATCTCCTAGTGGTTTTGATTCGCACTTTCCTAATAATTTGTGATGTTGAACAACATTTCATGTGCCTGTTAGCCATCTGTATATCTTCTTTGGAAAAAAATGTCTGTTCAGATCCTCTGTCAATTTTTTAAGGTATTATGGGGGTATTATTATTAATTGATGGCATTATGCTAAGGAAAACAAGTCAGATGGAAAAAACCAAATACTTTATGATTTCACTCATATTTGGAAGATAAATGACAAC